>NC_064602.1:92674120-92985483 GCF_943734735.2 Anopheles gambiae
AGAGCTTGAAGTTGTACCAGCATAATGGGTGAGGCGTAAATAAAGAGTTTGAATATAAGTAACGAAATAATGATAAGGAATGAGTGTGAAGTGATGTGTGTTGTTCATTTAATTTGATGCACATTAAGGTACAATGGTGCATTAAGTGCAAATAATCACCTTAAATACATCATCTTTCCTTTTCATGTAAACGATCGTACTGTTGAACGATCCTAGTAGGGAAAGTGAAGGTTGTCAGTATACGTTTGAAAAAAAAAACAAAACAACATTTCAATTCCTTTTTGTAATTGCCAAACTCAAGAAAAATAGATGAATTATACATAATTTATAAATTTTACAAATCAAGCCCTATAAAACCCTTACTCTTCATCGATACAAAGCCATCAGAAATACTGATTTATTCAGTACCACCTTCGAAAAGCTCACTCAAATGAACCAAAACAAGGAATAAATGGATGTAGCGAACAATTTCTCAGTCACCGTTCATCTTTTCAATTTCATTTTATTCGTCAAACATATGGAGTTGTGATTCCAGGGGCAGCCCATCCTTCCTATCATGTTTTACTGCGCTGCGTTGGTGTGAATCAATTTGATTTTATTTGCAAATCACAACGGGGTTCAATCCCTTGTGTTTTTTTACTCGCCATTTCCCATTCCCACTGTAAAGGTGTAAAAGGTGCTACGGTTTCTCAAAAGCCTGTCCCGATTGTAGGAGGACACAGGGCATCGAAGAGCTCGATGGGACGAAACACCAAAGAAACAACAATCCAAGATAAACACATTCGATTGCATTTTGTAATTTAGCTACGGCGAAGGCCAAGATTAAACGAGACGGAGAGGTGCTCGAGCTTGGCGAAAGGTGCCTCAAAAAGATTGGCATTTTATTCGATGCGATTGAAGTGGTGTGTAGGAGGTGGACCGCTTAAGATGGATTTTTTCAAAGGGGCTTTGTCAGTGTCGATCTGCTACTTACCCTTGTCCCTTGTGGGCGTGGGAGAAAGCAACCATTTTATGGACACAATCACACAACGTAGCCACAAAAGTTTACGTTTCATTGCAAATGAAAAAAGGCAAACCTCCGGTCACGCTCGTAAAGTGCAGCGATACGTACAGCGCGGCGCGGAACGGCACGCTATCGAACATGGTAAAGTTCACCACACACCATGAGAGATGAAGAAAACTGTACAACACACACACACACACAAGATGGACTGAAAACAAAAGATGGTTTTGCTATAATTTTTACCACACAAGAATGTGAACGCTGCCGTGTCGATCGTTGTGCTTGTTTTTGTTGTGTGTTTGTGTGTGTGTTTGTAATTATTTCAACGAATTCATGCCCTTTGCGAATGCTGTGGCTGTTACGGGCTGTGCGGTCAGGCGAGCCGCTCTAGAATCGTACCAACTTCACCCGCCAAAAGAGTGTGATGATTTCCTTTGTTCTCGAGCAAAGCAACGGATATTGTAAAATGATGGGAGAAAACTTTTTGTACCTCATAATCATAAAACGGACCCAGGCGTAAGGCGGCGGGCCGACCTGTAAAAGGATCTTTGGCAAATTTTACTTTGATGCTTAAGTGCACCATGAATTTCTTCAACAGTTTTTACTGAAGAGAAGACATTGAAAGTGACGAGAAAGAGAGAGAGAGAAAGAGAGAGAGAGAGAGAGAGAGAGAGAAAGAGAGAGAGAAAGAGAGAGCTGCAAATGATGTTATGGCGCACTCCATATGATCGTCGCGTGAAAATCATAACTTTGTTGAATTTATCGCAATTATTGAATGTTTTTAATATCAGGATATAGAGAGAGGCGTTTACTGCATTTACTGCATCATAAAGGTAAGAGTTACACACACTGAGTATGAGGTAGGCACCAGAAATACATTTTACGGTGTATAAACATACAACAATAATCAGTCCTGCAAAATGTCACTGTCAATGTCATATAAAAATCTGACTGCATCAAAATCCATGTCAAGTACTCACCGTACTTGTGATGACCAGAGGTGATACTCAATTCGATTGGTGTGACCAATACAAGCTTGGAGACATTTTTGCGACCATCACTTGGTCAGTCACTATGTCATGTCCTTTGTTTTACTGTGATTCTGCAAAATTGTCAGTGACATAGTCATGACACATTCCGGTTGAAACAAAATCTTGTCAACGTTACGAGCTTTATTGTCATAATCAGAGGTGAGACTCAAACAGTTGAAGCGACCATCACATGCTTGATGACATTATGACATTTTGACAAAAGTCATGACGACCAGAAGTGATAATTAATTCAATTGGTGTGACCAATACATGCTTGGTGCCATTTTGTGCAACCAACTCGTTGTCAGTCACATGGTCGTGATATTTTCTGTCTGTGATCATGACGATAGTCATGAGAGATATGTGGTGCTTGTGAGTGGTTCCATGAAACAAAAGAGTGTGATGAGCGTACAGCTGTACCTCATGTACCGTCGCGGTAGGTCAGTTTTTACTGACATGAGCCGAGGTGGAATAACACTTTTGTTCGAAGCGGACTTTTCAACACTTGATCGTCCAGGCGATCCTAGAAACCTTTAGGAGATTTCCCTTACTGGAAACGTTAGAGTTTAGAAGCCTTACCTTGGGTAGGGGGACATAACTAAACTCTTGAAATAAGTTGGAAGGCGAAGTATTAGGAAGCGTAACGTCCTAACTTGGCAGTCCGAACGAATCTGACTTGCCACGGTCGGAATGTTTCTCGCCGAAAAAAACTCACATTTAACTCAAACACTCGCATGTCGTGTTCGGCATGTCATGACGTAGTTTCATTGAGTATCATCTTGTATATGTTTATTGTTTTCGTTGGTGAACATGTCGTGATAGCTCATGACATTTTGCAGCACTGGCATTAGTTCATTGGAGCTTCCTTAACTCTTGTTTAAATGGAAATTCTTTAACTATTTTACAATATATTGTTGATTATGCGAATTGCATAAATTTTCCAACAATTTTCCTTGTTTCTCATTCTCCTGGAATTAACAATTTTGAATGTTAATGAATTTTATATATTTTTTGCATTTTACATATCAACCTCTTAGCATGCTCATTTGGCCCTTGGTTTCATCAGGAACACTGTCACTTCAGCAATATACTTTACAATCTTCCCCTTGCACGCAAGCTTACTATCGTTTTGATTTTAAAAGTGTAGGAATAAAATCCCTACCTAGAGTGACATCTGTTCCGGTTGGTCGATGATTTAAAGGCCCAATATGATAGCGCCGGTGCAATGAAAGTAATATCTCGAAAGCAAAACATGAAAGCAGGTTACATTAACTGGCACCATTTCGTACTGTGAGTGATGCTGTTTCCAAGAAGGCTATACAAGTGGACTCCCATTGAAATGCACACAAACACAAACGGGAGAGCTCTTTACGATTCAAGCCGGAGGTCATAAAATGATAAAAAGTAAATAGTTACGCTCACTTCAATGGGCACGAAGCTTCCATAGAATGAGACGAGTAGTTGTAAATAAGCATCCGTAAACTGGGAATGCGGCGAGTGAATGTAAGGACACGCTTGCATCATCATCCCACAATCCTTTGACGGGAAAAGTCGTTGTGGGAAAAGGATTCGAGCAAACCTGGTTTTTCGGACAAAGACGATGGATGGAACGAGTTATGCTTTGCAGCTCCAAAAACATACCGTGGGAAGAATCTGTTTCTGTTGTTCGCTGTTGTTTTGGGCGGAGCAAAAAGACTTATGAATATTAATCTAATAACTTTGGATGAAAACTTTCACAGTTTTTACGACACTTGGTTTATTTGTTTTGTTGCTGGACAGGGCGAGAGCGAGTTCTTTCTTCCGCACCTGAGGCAGTGGCAGAAGATCACAGCCACTGCTTAACTTGTTTTGTTGTTCAGCCGGAGCTGACGAGGACGAGATTCATGTTAGTGATTTTTTGTTGCTTTGCCGGCTGGCGACTGGGTTGTGCCGAGCCGTAGGGAAGCAAGTGTAAGGTGTCAGTGCATTAGGTTTACATTTTAATGACAGCTTGGTGAGCGTGTGGTGAGCAAAGTTTTTCGGCAAAATGTTCCGCACACCACTTACTGCTGGCATTTGATGTTTGGCACACCTGCGCCCGGGAGTTTTTGACGTCCGGAGCGCGGCAACTGTGCTCCGTGCACGGGGAGGAATTTTTCAGCGCTGTTAATTTAATTTCGATTTTACATAACTTACGCTGTTTGTTTGTTTATGCTGACTTGCTTGCTGAGCCAGGACGGCGAAGCGCCCTTTCTTTATAATGTACAATATGAAGCGAAAGGTTAGGAGGCGCGAAGCAAAACATCTAATTAAATATTGAATTAGGAGGGAAAGCACAACAAAAGCAGTTGGCAGTTGAATTAATGATGTAAATGGTCGTCTTGCTTCTAGCGGCAGCGATGCGGAACCAGTAGTGCCTGCAATGCAGCATCCATCATAGGTTGTCCGTGGTTGTGCAACTATGAAAAGCGTCAATGTTTAGTTTCATTTTCCGGTTAGTGAATGGCTCCCGGACGGAGCACCGTGTTTTGTGCAACCTCGTTGAAGCTTGCACTACAAAGCGGAGGTCCGTTTTTTTTGCTAAACACTGCCCTTGACCAGACTGTCGCCAACGCTGTCGTCCATTAGGTTTTTTGCTTGATTTTTTATTCATTTGCCACTACAGTCATTAGTATAAATGCACTTTAGATTGAAATTGTATTGCAATTTCTCTGCTGCTGTTTTTTTGTTCGTGTCGTCTTGCTGTACAAGTTGTGTCGAAACCGCTCCCGAAGCCAAGGAAAATGGTGTTGAAATCGAAACATTCAGAAGCTACGCTAGGGGACGACCACGCTTACGATTAATGGAGGGAAATGGTTGCTCTAGCACTGCGTTCGGTAGCATTTCAACCGGTGAGTCCATTTATCATCAACGATTTGCACAAAGCAGACTAGAGCGGGAATAGAGGGTAAGTGTGTGTGTGTGTGTGTTTTTAACTTTTTTTCATTCTCCGTGCCGATTGCATGGGTGCAACAATGTTGGAAAGAGTGGAATAAAAATGCTCGAAACTCTTTTTTTTAAAGCCCGCGTGCGAAAAGTTGGATAGTAAACTTTTCTACCATCGTTTTACTTGGTCCAATTAGCAGAAAAACTTTAAAAGTATGCGCAGAAAATGATTACACCGGTTGCATTTTGTCATATTAATTTATGTTGCGGATGCTTTTTTGCTATTGAATACAATACAGAAGTCAGTAAATCTTTTACAAATTCAAAGTACAGAGAAACCCCTCATAACGAGTACCCCTAATGAAGAGTTTTTCGTATAACGACCAAATCTAAATACTCAACAAATACTAAACGAGTAAAATCTCACAAAACGAGTAAATTTAATATCATTTAAATTTCTGATATATGTTTTACTTCTGATGTGTTGTAAAGAGCACAATTGTTAACATTATGTATTTTTTTATATTTTTATTTGAAACGCTCTAGTAAATGAGAAATTAGATATTAAGATTTGTTTTTATAAAACCATTTTCTGCAGAAAAAAGACGCACATGTTGGTGATATATTAACAAGTGTTTCTGGCGTTTTGAGACTCAAATTTGAGCTTGTGTAATTCGAAAAATATTCAAGAAAATACTAAAACAATCGACCACTTTATAAAGAAAATTGACCAATTGTCATGGCTAATAAATAGCGAGCTACAACCATTAAAACTATAAATATCATTATATCTTCTAAATTATTGGTATTATGAGGAAAATTTCCCATACATCCATATGGGTTAATGCCCTTATACTAGCACATTTACGGTCCTGAAACCAGTTATTTAACTATTCATACACATTATATGGAAAAGAGTCTCTCGCATAACGACATTGTCACATGACGAGTGATTCACAGCAACGGATTAAACTCGTTATGCGGGGTTCCACTGTACATTTTTTTACAAATTCAAATCATTTAAAAAAAGCGAATAATAATCGAAATACTTAATTTTTACGTAGTCTGGTAAGTTTTTTTTTATACTTCATACTGATGTATGAAATTGTGTTTATTTGTTTGGCTTTTCTATTGATACTGACCGTGCAACGAGCGGTCGTTAAGTTTATCAATACAGATCACAAAGTTCGATTGTGTTTCCGTAATTAAATTAAAAGTTAAACTGTTTTCGTGAAAAGAACTTTAACATTCATTTCAGCTTCACTAACTCCTATTCCAGAACGCTCGGGCTCAGCAAATTGTCCGTAATGTTCACTCATTTGCATCTTGCGCGGTCCAGTGTCATTGACTTTGTTGGCACCCGAGCTACCACCATGAGAGCAAAGTGGCAAAAGTGGTTAAGAAACCATTTTCCTTGCTAGTGAAAAGTCTCTCCACCCGCCAAGAAACACCAGTGAGTGTGTTCGAGTGAGCGAAAGAGCTGGCCCGATTCCACTTCATTAAACCGATGAATTATGGAGCATTTGTTTTATCGCCACTTTCGCGACCCAGCCACGGCAAGAAAGTGTGGTGCGTGTTCGCTCCAACTATCCGGCACGATATGGCAGCGTACGGCAGAACTTTCGCTCGCAAACATCTGATGCTGTGGCGCAGGTCATAGCTGGCGGGCAGCTATGCCACCGACAGATACTTGTAGCAAAATGTGGGAAAAGTTTAGCTTATTGCACAGTTTTCCCTCCCCAAACGCACCGAAAAACTATTCGCCGATACACCGAACGACGCGGACCGCCTCAGCGCCTCGAAGTTCCGTTGCGGAAATTTACCCTCCAGACATAATTCTTCACTGGCAAGTTCGGTTGCTGTCGGGCGTTTCGGTTGATCGGTCGAAGTTCACATTAGTCGTGTTGAGCCGTCACAACAGGCACGGTGCGGTGTCTTTAACAGATACGTGACGTTTTCCGCTTCAGTGGTCACAAATTGATGAGACATTAAAAGCACCATCCCCTTCCACCAGTGAAATTGGTTTCGTGCTGCGGTCAGCATGTTGTCACAACTGGACAGCGGCCGTTGCGGATATTGTAAATAATTGCTTCTAGCTTACGTGAACAGTGAGACGCCCTGGGCAGGAACTGCAGCAGTAACTGCAGTGTTTTAATCGTGAAAAATCACCCCTCGTTGCGAAGGTTCTTCGGGGTTGATGAATGCGATGCTCGGTACGAAGAGAAGCGGAAAAAGGGTGAGACGCTACAACTACAAGGGGCAGATTTAGATGATAAATGGGATGGATTACGCTGGTGATGGTGTTTGGTGGAAAAGTGTATTTGATTCAATAAAGTGCGTGAGACGACGTCGTGAAGAGGGTGATAAATTAAATCGTAAGATGCTAGGAAGCACTTATTCATATTCATGAGTCCCTTTTGTTGTGGTGTATGTTTGCGAACACTTGATAGACATTATTGTAGTTGTTTATAGCTTCTTTGGTATCTATTTTAGCACTGTCAATACCAACTAATAAATTTAGATGTCAATTTCAATTTGCAATATTTTTAAGTCTTTATTGTTTGTCTTTACTTTTACTTCAAATAGTTGATTTGAATGATTTAAAAGTTGAGTGTTATTATCATCGTTGTTATTATTACTATAAGTATTATTATTATTATTATTATTATTGCTATTATTATTATTTTTATTATTATTATTATTATTATTATTATTATTATTATTATTATTATTATTATTATTATTATTATTATTATTATTATTATTATTATTATTATTATTAATATTATCATTGTTATTATTATTATTATTATTATTATTATTATTATTATTATTATTATCATTGTTATTATTATTATTATCATTGTTATTATTATTATTATTATAATAATTATTATTATTATTATTATTTTCTTACTTTACAAATAGTTGTGTTACGCATAAAACTATAACACATCACACAACAATGACTGTTTTACCCATTGCACCACACATACTCAACCCTCTTCGTATTGAACTGTCACGGCATCGATCGGTAACATCTTGCTTGATTGACATTATCAGCTGATCTGCATCAATACGCACAACCGTTTCAACCATGCTCCTAGATTTCCTCTGTTTGTCCTCTCGTAGCATGTTATACTAGTGAGCTACACTACAACACCACTCGTCCTGCTCTACTGTTGCTCTTGCTCTCGCTCACGCTGCCTGATGATATGTTCATTTGATAATGATGATTGAGCAATGCATTTACCGTAATTATCGAACCGATGGCAATGCACAATGGACGCACAAAAGTGCATGCGACCGACTGGTTTGCCGCCTGGTTCCGGCCACTCCGACAAGCGTAACGGTGCTCGCACGTATCCGTTTCGCTTTTCCATCAATCATTGTCATCGGTATCGGTTTGGATGGATTGGTTGTCGAGCATCCATCGCAACGTATATCCTTCCGGTTTCTGTGTGACACGCGGGATGGGGATTGAGATGAGTGTGTCCACACTTGCACGGAACGATACACACACGCATAGGAGTGCGTGCTTGGAGTGTAAAATGGTAAGATTCACAAAAAACCTGAGGAAACGAACAAAAGCGACCGTACCAAACAGTGAAATGTCACGCTTGAAGGTAGCGACAAAAGTAGCTAAACTGTTCACTGGAAAAATCGACATCACCCGACGTTACTCGGGTCTATCGGTCCGTCCGGTGGTCAACGTACACGGTTTGTGCTTTCGCTTTCATCTCTCCCGGGCCATGTAATCGAGACAGTTCATCCCGACCGGAAACCGGTGCGGTGTTTGCCGTGCGTACATATCCTTCCAACTGGCCACCCATCTCCTTCCTGCCGCGGGGCAAATATTCACTATCCATCGTCATTTTTTCGCTCGGTTGAGCAGAAAGGTTAGTTAGCAGAGAATAGCTTCACCACCTTCCTTACTGCTTTTCTAATGTGTGTGTGTGTTTGTGTGAGTCGGTTGGTCGTCGTGCAGCAACAGTAATGCCGACGGATACGAAGATGATAACGCTTCGTATTTGCGAAAGTCATTGCACGAGTGAGGCAAACCCAACCATGGGGAACGAAAAGTGAAAGTTAACCGAATTCCACACAAAACGATCATATTGTGCCACTTCCGTAATGGGCGAAAAGTTGAACCCATCGTGGGAAGTTTTCCTTCCAGCACTTCCCCCTCTCTTTTGTTTTTCTTTCCCTCGCACCCACTCTCTCTCTGTATCTGCTTTTGTCCATCTTAATTTCGAAACATGGGTTCTTGGGAATGGTATTGAATTCTTTAGGAGGGTTCGCTCAGCCCGAACAAGCTCGTACAATTTTAGCTTCTGTGGTGAAATTACTGCACGGTTGAGTGATTTTCTTCTTTTGTGGTTTAGGTTAGCGCAGGGATAATCGTTGAGCATGCCAGAAGGGAAGGATGGGTTGACACAATGGATACAATATCGTGATGCAACTCTCCCGAGCGTCTAGCAACAGATAGAGCACAATTTTAATAGCCAAAAAAAAAAAGGAATTTACATAATATTCTCTTTTATGCTCGTTTTAATTCCCAGTTGGTCAGCTGCATACAGATAGTACGCTCAATTGTGGGCATTGTTTGACGTAATCTATTGAGATTGGTCCTCCACGCAAAGCTCGATGATAAAATATTAAATTAGCCACAATCACAGCTTGCTTGCAGAGGATGGAGCCGCCTGGTAGTTTAGTGCGAAGTGACCGGATGTCGAGTGATGTCACCCTGCGCCCAAGTGGTGTGCAGCACGCATGTTTACACGCGTGATTATAATTACACAGTGTAAGGTAGCGTAAATGCTCGGTACACGTAGAAGGGCATGTTATTTTTTCCATTTTTAATGCAAGCTTCTCGCTAAACGAAAGGGGAAATCACATGGTGGTGGTGACCAGTGTACGTCGTCGTGGCCACTGCGTGGGAAAAAAATCAACCTACATTATTACATTATTCGTGTCATGAGGCAGTGTGGTCAGCGAGGTTACCTTTTTCGTCGCAAAATGGTGATGAATTTGCAGCAATAGCCCTAAACCCATAACCCGTGGGGTTGTTGCCCCATTAGCTCCAGGGAATTAGTGAAGATTGTATGCGTCACCGGTTTGAGATTGGCATAGTGTAATGGCGTAGCGTCACACACGGCTGTACTGAACCGGTGGCGTTGGCGTCAGTGAAGTAGATTCGGTAATATTTATTTTCCTTCCGCATTGGAGCAACTACATAGCGGATGCACGGTGGCACGATGTTTGTGACGCGATTTAAATGATTCATTCATGACTCTAATTAAAAGGATGTTGTTGGACCCAGTCCCAAGCGTGACCCCCGGTTGACGCACACGCTTGGTCGTAAAGTGGGCGTAGCGAGGAAAATCCTTTACGCAAAGGTGTGCAAAGGTGGAAAAGTAAGCTAATTACCACGGGTACTGGTTTTGTACACTTTGATTTGCAACGCCGTAATACGAAGAAATGTATCTATTGTAGCTTAGGTGCAGTTGGAGTGTGTTTGAAAGTAGATTAAATTACATTTATAAATATCTTTATATCTTATTCTGCTGAAATTTATTCACTTTCAAGAAACTCAACTATTGATTGAAGTATGGAAATTGCATTTAATTTAGTAACTTAATGTTCAATGCTTTTTTAATTGATAGTTTCTACTTTTATGTGTTCAAAATATCTTCAAAGCAGGGCAATTTGAGCCTAATTTACAATAATTGTAAACAAAAAGAGAGATTTCGCTTAATAAATACAATTTTCCTTCAAATATTTAGATAGAGCATAAATGGAATGCGTACAAGAACATTTACTCAACGAAACTGCTATAAATTTTTCTACAATTACATACATTGTGGCTTCAATAAGAGCAATTAATCAGCATTTTAAAGTGCTTGCTGTTGCCATTGAGCTGTACATTACAGCCTGAACTCACTGGTGGAACTTCTATTCCTTGCCCATTATTGAATATGTACATTTTAGTTGGCACGTTTATCCTCAGGAAAAATAATTAAAATAACTTCCTATCTGCCTATATCCATGCATTCAATAGCTTAGAACCCACCTGTAGTCTATTCAGCCACCTTGAAACAAACGCATGCTTTTTTAATTTTAACTGTCAGCCAACAGTCCAACAATTGAACTAAATATCATGCCAGCTAAAAAGCGGTCAACTATTGAATTTTGACTATATTTGCAATGGAAAAGAGTATAATCAACAACAGTATCACTTACTTTGTACTAGCATTGCAACATCTCTGTATCACAAAATGGGTAAAACTCAAGAAATCAAAGATACAAACACAAGCCAGGTTGAAAGTACGAACGAATCGTGACTGCAAAAGTTAAAAAAGTCCAGAGGAGCGAGAATAATGAACTGATATTTAAAAAAACGAAAGGACACTAAACTTGTTGAACGTACCAGCTGCTCCAATTAATCCCATGCAAACGTCGTGAAGTTTTACCAATAATCGGTCGTAGAAATATCCCTTGAATTCGTTCGATCATGGTATGACTTTTTTATATGTCTTTGCTAGAGAAAATTAGTTTCTTTCGTGCATTAAAACGGATGTAGGAAAACAGCAGAGTAGGAGAGTAAAATATAAAAAGACACAAAAGTATCGCTCGAGGCAAAACTTTCTAATTATGTTGTTGACAGGAATGAAACGGGACAGTGACTATAACTCTCCCCAAACAGAGTTCGAGCTTTGCCCCAGTAGCACACCGCTGTACTACTCCTTGCTTTTTTTTCTTTCCACAAAACTCCTTCCACACCAGCTTCATTTGCCCCCGCCCTTCCTCCGCCCGGCAATGGGATTGACCATGTTCATGAATAATAAATTGAGGCATACGCCGTATTTACAGTACAATATCATGGCTCTCCTGTAGCAACGCTCCCCCATTCCTTGCGCCCTTACTAACGACATGCGACAAACGACCCACGCTTATAGCTTTTCTATTTACCTACCTAGCACCTAGCGTGATCATCACGATGAGCGAAACAACCTACAAGGGTGGAGCGAGGCAAAAGCTTCTCTAGGGGGAGGGGGCGAGTTTCCAAGGAAAAAGCTGTCCGGAGTCGAGCTGCAGAACCTTCGGCAAGTGGCAAGTTATTAGGTGTGACAATGGCGTAACGGATAGTTACTTGGGCCCGCCGTGTGCTGCGGATATGGGAACAAAACGAAGCACATTTGATGCGTCACCTTCGTGGAAAATAAGGGTGAAAGAGAGAGAGAGAGAGAGAGAGAGAGGGAGAGAGCGAGAGTGAATGCGTGTTTGTGGGCGCCACCACTATGTACTACCAAGCCACGACCGAACAAAGCCACGCTGTCGCGCGTACCGACGCACTTCCGGGCTTCCGGGGGTTGGATGGCAGGACTCACAAACACAACTCGATTACGAGTACATGGAGCTCGTCCGACGGTGTATAAAGGTGCCAGTGCTTTGTAGCAGGTGGCACACTGACAAACAGGGGGTCGTTGTCTGAATTGATATAAAAATAATATTGCCTTTATCACACGCACAACACGCGACGATGGCCAGCACATGATGGAGGAAAGGTTAAAAGCTCTTGCAGGATCGAACGGGGCAGGTTGCTATATTAACCCTGTACCGTGGCTGTTGCAGTGGGATAAGGGTGAATATAAATTTTCTGATTTTATTGTTCTGTGGCGGTATTTTCACAGCAAAAATTTAGAATACTATATTGAAAGAAATTAAAGTATAACACATGAATATGTTTAGCCTTTAATTGATCGTGACTTAATGTAGATTACGTTAAGAAAGCTTAAATGAAGTTTGATACTTAACGGTTGAATTGTGCTAACGCTCCCCTACCAAGACTACCAAAAATGATGAAAATACATAATTATAAGCTTCTCGATATTAATTACCTGTGAAAACAGTTCTTAAAACAGTCCTTCAAACGTGTTTCATATGAGCCCAGCCCCCTATCATTCCACCCTTCAGTGTGAATAAAGCACTATTTTCCCCCTCTTCCGGTGTGGGGTGATTCTCCCGATTCCAATTTAGCCGCAGTAAAATCCATACAGCGATGTAGCTTAATATTTAAATTTTAAAACACCGTTATCCTTTTGACACAAGGACGAAGAGAAGCAACTGTTTTTGTTGCTTTTTTTTATCCGTCTCATCGTTTCCTTCCCCCAAAACGAAGGCAAGGGAAGGGTTTCCTTCTCCGTTGGCTTTGGCCTTCCTTGGCGGCACAGGATGTGTGCAAATGAGCACATGCACAGCACGTCGTTCGAGTTGATGGCGCCAAATAATACACGGAAATAACTGCTAACGGCCAAACTTGACCCAATTACAGTAATAAGCTTTTTTTTGCGTTCTCTGCCTCCCGCTGCACTTCAAAGGCAGTTTCTTGGGAGATCGTACACGCGATATGGGGAATGTTCGCCGCCGTGCCAAACGCTTTCCCCACGCATCTCAGCAAAAAAGGTTGAACCAGCAGTTTGCAGTCGGCCGGCAATGGGTCCAGGAACCGTTGCCGGAACAGCGCCACGTACAGATAAGCGTAATACACTTCCACTAAAAACCTTGCCCCGTAGTGTGGAGAAGCTCCATTCTAACCGCCACTCGCCGCGTTACGCTTGATGAACTCAAAACCCACAAGGCCCACAGTAGGGGCGGCTACACGGGCTGCACGTTCAAATATTTACCACAGTTTTACTGCGCGATGGTTTTCACGAAATTTCATCCAACTACTAACCATTCGTTCGGCCGCTGCTGTTGATGGTGCGTTAACCAACACACGTATACACACACAAAACGTACACTTCTCGCAAATGGTTTTATGTGAGGTGTTTGCTTTTCATTAAAATAAAAACGATTTTATTCGCCATTCGAACTCTCTCGCTCGGGCAAACGTACCGCTCGTTGCTCGTCGTACCGGTGTTGATCGTTTGTGTGTTTGGTAGGATGTTTTTGTTTTCCCTCTTTTGAGTGGGAATTGTGAATAGTGAAGTTCCGCTTCCGAAAGGGGTTCCCAAGCTTTGGCCTCGGAAAACCGGAGGTGGATAGCGCTTATAGATTGGTTGATGAAATTTTCATCGATGTCCACATTGCAGTACCGGAATCGTAGTGTTGGTGGCAGTGTTTTTGTGGCTAAAGTTTTTGTTCCCTCTCCACCCTTTTCTTGCAAGCGTGACATGAAAATGTCAAAGTTGGTATCTCTCTCTCTCTTTCTGTTTCCTTTGTAGATTAGGTTCAGCTATAGAGCCGTGTCAGCCATAGCCAATCGAAACGGGAAAAACAAGAAAACACATCAAATGACTTTTCGATAGCGGATAGTTTGGACCGCTGCCTCTGGCACTGCGTGCAATGGCGTGTAGTTTTGTTGTTTTTGCTTGCAGGAAATTGAGCCATTCGACTTTCGCCGACGGTCGATAAGATAAGCGCGGAAAAACGCTTTGCATCAGTGCATCAAACGGCGCAACGAACGTACGCAGCAGCAGCAGCTCGAAATCGAATTTATTCTATCCGTTTTACAACCGGGATACGTTGGGAGGTGCTGGGGGAACGGGGCAACAGATTGAGTGACATGGTCTCCGGTCAGCAGGGCAGCAACAAATATGCAATCTAACGTTTCGATATCATTGGCTTGGCGGTGCACTGTTGGTGGTCGTGTGTGGATAGAAACAACTGGGAACTGTGTCATTTGTGCGCTTTATTTTTTAGCGTTATAGTTCACGCACTGATGGGACATTTATTTCTTTTGTGCAGGTTTTTGTTGGACATGTGGTAGTAATTTTCACATACGAGAGGATCCAGTAGTTTGAGGGCAGTTGTTAGGCGTGTATGTGTCCTGCTAGGAATCGAGAAGCAATCAGAGAATGAACTGTAATTTATCTTTCAGTAGTTTTGCTTGATTTTAACTACTGATGTATTGTAAAATGAAGAATAAATTACAAAAAAATGTTTCAAAACTCACTGAATTATACAGAGTTTGACATAGTAACATAGCAAAACCAATTTGATTGATTAACAAATCTATATAATACACTTCTAGTAAGCAGCTTTCCAATAGCAACTGCAGATTTAAATAATGTTTTCAAATATTTTTCTTCCATATATCGTCTATTTTTTGGCTGAAACATGTGTAAAGAATGTCAACCACAAAATGTGAGGAAAATTTTCCAATAGGTAGGTCTAACCAATAGGAACCAGATAGCCTCAAAGTCAGGAGGCGCGTGTCCTACTTACGGCCAAGCTACACGTACCGGACGACATCGGACGATGCCATAAAACGTAGGACCGCAGACAAGAGATTCGCGTCGGGCCGGGCCGTGTCGGATCACAGCGGGCCGATTTTGTATGAGATTTGACAGTTGGCGTTAACGGATTTATAGCATCGTCCGATGTCGTCCGGTACGTGTAGCTTGGCCGTAAGGTGGTCGCTCCGATCCGCTCCGGTCAGGACCGATAAGGAATCTTATTCAGTTCAAGGACCAGCATGGGTTTTGTGATGAGTTCCAAATTAACTAGTCGTTTAAAAATTTCAATAAAAATGAAAACATATAGAACATAACAAAATAAACATACAAAAAAAAACATCTGATTTTACAACAAAGCTCTCCTTATCTCTGCTTCATTTGATTCATATTATAATTGCTTTAAATGATCAAAGATTTGCTTGTACCTTTTTAAACCTATTTCCCTGTTACTTATGTTTTAGCAAAGCAGAGAGTTCTCAAATAACTTTATGCCTTGAACAATAATCCACACTTGAACCAGTAAAATTGGATTAATTAAATGAAGTTCATTTTATCGCAGTACATTTACATGGAAAAGCAAATCAGGGCTTATAAATAGAAGAAAATGCGCCTATTTATAAATGTCATTTACTTCCCTGGAACACTTATCTAGAAAAGAAGGCTATTTCAGCGCGAACGTCGACCAAAACCCCGTGCAGAAAAACCTTAGCATGGAAAGATCTCTTAAAAGTTAAATGAAAATAGCTCCACCGAAACGGCGATTGTGGGTGTTTGTTCGCTATTTTCAAACCATACTATCGTGATTTAAAATTTCCCATAATTAGGTATAATGAAACGAGCAGAAATAAATTTATTGTGATTCTCCAAAAAATTAAAAATAAACCGGCGTACGTCATTGTGGAAGCATTTCCGACAGTGGCAGAGCCGAAGCATAGCTTAAAATAATTGAGCTATCCTATTAAATGAGCGTCATTATTTTAATTGAAGCTATTGATAAGCAACAGCGAAAGCAGACGGAGCCAAAAGACGGAGCGCAGAAAACACTTTTGGAGCTCAAAGCAGATTCAAAATAAACCGATTCTGTGGAAAAATTTGCTTTATATAAATCTCACGCGACGAGCGGTCGACGGTTAACCGTTTCGTGGCAATTATTTCGATTGCAAATTATTTCGGAAAATGTATAATAATGATGTGCTATTTCTGTATCTCGATTGGAAGGTTAAGTTAATGATCCAATAACCTTAAACGTGATTACCTGATGAGGGTGTATTCAACATAAAAAACGAGAAGCCATTTAATTGCTCCGTTAATAGAATGATTTAAAAAAAATCTTTAAAGCCCAATAATAAAAAAACGCAACGTACATCGACCGGAAGTTCGTCTTTCAGACAGGGCAACAAAGAGCTTCCGCATTGGTGGCTGCGGTAAGTAATGCGATAGCAATCATTTGAGCTACAACAGTTTTCCAAGAAAACAGGAAAACAGCAGCATAATAGCGGCGTATCGTCGAACGTGGCAGTTAGTGTATTGTGTAGCGATTTTCTTGTCAAATTTCCCGTTTAATTTTGATTAATTCTCATCCAATGCCACTTAGGGACGGTGTTTTGCATCGCACCATCGCAGTTTCAGGCCACACAAAGCGCCGATTGAATGAAATGGTACGGTATGGTAAGTGGATTTCAGGTTGACGAATAAATCCTATTTGGTGCTGTTCTCGCACAAAGGTAATCAAGCGACGGCGGTTTTGGGTAGGTTCAGGGTGAAAAAACAGGTAAAGGAAGTTATTGTTCTGCAATAGCATGTTATAAGATGAAAAAAAGAAATAAAGTAAAAGAAATGTCCAACAACAATTAAACAAAAAAAAGAACCTTAAAAATAGAGTAAAAAAAAAACGATTGCAGTCTTTACAATATGAGCATATTTCGACACTGTAAAGTTTTTGGTAATGGGGGTATAACCTAATCCAAGCAACCGCATGCACAGCTTGCTTTGGTATCGCTTGTTTGCATAAATTCATTGACCTGAAGCATGATTCATAGAAAAATGTTGCAAAACCACAGGAAAACAAACAAGATCTACAGGCATGCACAAGGAAAAGTTTATACGAATCTTCTTCGATCCTTTTTTTGTCTATTTCCGTTGGCTTCAACATTCTTTCAGAGTATTATAGAAGCCTCTTACATGCACATCAACACTGACGACCGAGTGACAGCTGGGGAAGAGATTATATTCGATTTAAGATGCTAACATAATGCAGTAGAAAGCCCTTCGGAAGCTTTTTGTTCTTTTTTCCAGCCCTAGCACTACGAACAATACGAAGCAAGTGTGTTAAAATTGTGTCAATCTTGCCGAAAAAGATGTGTTGATAGGTTTGATTGTTGTTTGAGTAAGTGTTCAGCCCGAAAGCAGGCCGCAAAGCTGTTTGGGTAGCGCGAACACTGAGGTGTGGAAAATGGAGAAAAATGAGCAGTGGCATAATGTTAACTTCCTTTCCGCGAAACAGTAATCAACGCGTGATGGATAAAATTGTTAACCGTGATGTGATCGTTTCATGAGCGCTGTGTACGTTGTTTATCAAATGCCATTGATTATATTACTCTCACGAAGCAGCGAAAGAGGGAATGGAGTGGTGCACGAAAAAGCATAAATCAAGTAGCCGAAATGAAGTTGTTATTCATTCATATTAATTTTTTGATGCTTTGTTTCGTTCCACTGATTTTCGCTTGCTAAAATAAATGCTTGCTAAACAGTTTTGCTAGAAACACATTCAAAATGATGCTGAGTAAGGGAAATTAAGCTTAATCATTATTTCACACTGCTTATGTAAACTCTTTACACACTGCGATGCGTGTTGCAGGCGAAACTGTTACGCTAGCTGGTCGAAATGCAAACCGCAAAGGGCCTATCTCAGTGGCACCACCATAGACCATAGCCCACAATAGACATAAAAATATATGGCCCCTCTTGACCGTCAAAAAACCCGCACAACTCAAACGCCATAAACCTGCAAACCACAATTTAGCCGCATGGAAATGAACCCTCGATAAAAGGGCTAAAGATAAACCGAAATCCATGAATCTCACCGCCCCTTTCGTATGGCTATGAATTTCAAACCCATTTCTATGATGTTGTTTTAGCGTTAAATCTATTCTGCCTAAGCGGGAAGTCATGTCTGTGTATTTAAGTATCTAAAGGAACGTGAAGAATGGGATTTTTCTCTAAGCATGTAGCGACATACAGCGTAGAATAAAATAAATGTTTTAAAAGAAGCTTTTAAAAAGCTCATTCCCCCATACTGAAAGCGAACGCACAGCGGATTGCATACATTTGGGAGTTGATATTGGGTTCAAGAGTAATTTTAAAAACGCTCAACAAAAGCAACATACTTGCTGTGCCGTTGTCTGGCGTTGTCTAGCTGCCTGGTGTATTATCCGGTCGCCAGCTTGTCCCAGCCCAGCTGTGTCTTCCAGATAATGTAATATCGCCTTCCGCTGAGCGCACCAGTTTCGGTTACATTGTTCAATATGTCATCAGCGTCTGCTTTTCTGTTTGTCTCCAAAAGTGAGGCTCGACTTTCGACGAATCTGGTGGTTATTTTTTGCTCTTCTGTTTGTCACGCTACTCTCGCTACACTGTTGCAGCATTTTAAGATGATGATGCTTGCTTTTCCTTTTTGTTTTCAGTGATCGTTACGTGGAAATGATAAATTGGGTAAAAAATGGGCGATGGCAAAGTTATTGCATGTAAAGCGCAAGTATGGAAATCGTGACTCTCCGTCGATGGAACGACTGGTTGGTTTAAAGGAAAAAGCGTTCCTCTTGATTTAAGACCCAAGAAGCGAGGTTTGAACCAAGCAAAACGATGTACGAACTGTTCTCTTCTTTGCAAATCTATCACACCCTTCAACGTAAATGACGGTACATCATATCCCCATCCCAAGAGATACAATCCTTAACGTTCAGAAACTGAATAATGTTTGCTAGCAGTAAGCGTCAGTAAGCATTCCTTCCAAGCTAGTTGAATTTCAAAATCCTTGCCTTCCGAGAAGTGTGGCCTGTGCACGGTGGCGTAGCAACCGCTTCCAATAAATCCACACCATCTTGTTGATTCATTGTGGTTTATTCAGATAATAATCCCGATGATGTACCATTTCTGTTCAAACGAAACAGCGTTTGCCCCACTTCCGCCCCCAGAAGCTGTCAGGAATCTGTAATCCAGCGCTTCAGTGCTAATAGATAAACATACACAGAGGCGTTCTTTGCATTCCAGTCTGTCGGGCCTACAAAGATTGGCACATTGGCCGGAGCAAGCGAAACCAAGAACCGATAATGGACGACGGCCTGAGTAATCGCAAGCACAAGGTATCATAAATTTTATCTTCCCGCCTTCGTGCGGAATTTTAATCAGCAAACCGAAACCATCCCAGCCATCGCGTCTGCCTGCTTGCCGGATTTATCAGCTTCCTTCCAGCCGTCGCCGTACGCCAAACAATGGGTGGGCAGAATCAGCAGGATTTACCCGATTCCGGTCACGATCGCAAACCGATGGTCTATTTGTACACAAATTAAGTCCGAAATGGTTGCGCCCTCGACGGCACAAACCATTGCCCGGGCGACCATCGCTGGGAAGGAATAGAACAAACTGTTACCATTTCCGGCTGTCAGCAGCGAGTGGTTGGTCGGGTTGGTTAGCAGACACTCACTTTCAGCCCTGTCAGTCCTTTTTTTGGCCGTGTTCAGCGTAATATTGCCAAATATTCCAACACACACACAGACTCTCTAGGGAGGGCAGAAGCGAGCTGTCACACTTTGCACAATTTGCGTATCGAAAGGTTCCGGTGCTCTCAAAGGATGACTTTCTGCTGGGACGCTTGTTGGTGGGTGAGACCCAATTTTCGGGCTCGAGGGATTTTGTCAACGTAGTCGTTTGTTGCCTCTACCGAATCCATGCTTCGGTTGAGGAAGTTTCGGTGGAAGGGTCCAATAGCCGGAGCAAAACCACCTGCTAAACCTGCCTGGACAATAAGCCAGATTCGAGACAAACCAGCGATGAAAGTTAATTTTCTGTCATCGTCAATCGTTTTGTGACCTTATTCTGGTGTTTGGAGGTTTGGAACTGCACGGGAGTGTTGTTAAACCAAATTGTTAAATTTCTATCGCATCTTCCTCGATATGGGATGCTGACAACTATGTGTTTGCTTAACGAACGTGTTTGGTGGTGAATAGAACCTTTCCAGGGTTGAATTGCCAAACCAGGGATCTAAAGGGTTTGGGGCAGATTGCATGACTCTGCAACAAAAGATGCAATGACTGCGTCCCGAAGCGTTTTGTTATAAAATACCCTGTACAAGTATGCTCAACTAAAGCAAACGTGTAGGTAATGGGTTCGATTTACACCGAGAATTTGCATTTGTTTAGTAAATATTTTAACTACCAACATCCATTCTTGGAAGGCAAAGAATGGACCTGAGCTGTGATGGTCAGCAATCTAATGCTAGCGATCCTCTTTATCTATCCCGTTTTCTCCGGGCACTCTGATGGGAAGCATTTCTTAGTCGTAGGGGTTTTATGTGTTCTCTAGCCCGTTCTCTGTGTGTTGATATTCCAGCCCGGACGGCTCCAAGTGGACATAATAGTAACGGTATAGGGTAGCATCGTGCTTCGAGCTGAGAATGAGAAATCGTGTTTGAAGAGGACCCATCATCGTCGTCGCATCCCATACCCAGGCAACCCACGTCGATGGAGCTGTCAAACGGTGCCGGACAGCAGGCTAGAAAAGCCCCGTTCTATCCGTAGCCGTAGCCATCGCACGTCCATCATCAAAGAGTGGCAGTTTTTCGTTTGCTCACAAGTAGTGTGGCAGCTCAAAAACACAAATAAAAGGCTCCCGTTTTTCGGTAAGCGCGTACGTGACCGGTAGCCACAGCCGGGGTGTGAGCGATGGCGTGTCGAAAAAGGAGGAAAGAGATGCAACTATCGCAGGTGTGTCCATTTCGGTGCAAACGATTCACCTGGCCCGGCTAAGGGAAGATGGCGTGTGCTTTTATCGCAAATGAAAACATTTTAAAGCACCACGCTCCGGTGAACGGCAGTGTCCTCGAGCGATGGTAGACCGTTTGAAGACCGGCACGGGCAGAGAACCAGCTGGACAGGGTGGTGATGGCGATGAAATCATTTCAAATGCTCCACCCAAGCCCATCCATTCATTCAGTAGCCTGATGCTGATTACATTTATCCGCGCGTTCGTATGCGTTTGCTTGCCCGTTCCTCGGGGGGAGGTCATCAGAGTCGTCGTGTTCTGGAGTGAAACGTGCAGAACGCAAGCAGAGGGCGTGTAATTTACATCTTATCTCGTACTCGGAATCACCCCACAGCTCTCCGCTGTAGGGGACGCAAGGAAGTGGAAGGAACGTCCGGAAGTAATATGTCAACGGTGCTCCATATGGGAGCACCCGACTAGAGCAACGACTCCGAACGAGTGAAAGGATTGCTTCTAGTGAATGGATGAATTACCAGCACCGGCAGTATGCATCATCACTGTCATCACCTACATAAACGCAACGGACGGTGTGCCTTGTGTGGAGCTGCAAAACTGCACATGGCGTTCAGTTTACATTGCCCTACCTAGGAGAGACTGTTCTGTAGGGCTGTATTTTCCTCCGTTTTCCGTTTGAAATCGCTCCCTTCAAAGTACCTGGGCACTTCCTTAAACGATTCCCTCTGCAGAGAAAGGACTTTCGAATCGTATTTAAACGGATACGGTGACGTTGGTGAAGGATAATGTCTACAAGTCTGGGTTCTTAGCCTCAACATCATCGTCCTTCATCGAGTCGGCTCAAATCTCAAAAGCGTAACAATGTGGCAAGCCGAACAACTGTACCATTGTCGAACCGAGACCGGAACAGATTCGGTACAGTTTTTGGCAACGCAATCCGGTGCACGGGTTGAAAATGGGAATGCACTTTTGAGTTGCGGTGTGCGGTGGAAAGATAAATCAGGCTTACGGTTAGCGAGTTGTGACAGGGGGAGGCAGATACTTAAGAATCTTTGCAAGCAACTCGGAACAGACAGAGGAGGGCAGCAGACTGCGATTGTTGACAATGGTAAATATATTTTCTTGCGTCAGTTCACGGGGAGTGGGAAGTTTGGGTTCTGCTACAAAAGGTACTTGAAAGGACTTGAAAAGCGGCTTTATCTGTGCTGACTTCAGATCGGCTGTTAAGCGAGTTCAGGCGAGGTGTACTCCTTTATCGTGGAAGCATTCTATCTGAGCAGGTGCAAACATTAGACAATGGTAGATCTGTCGTGGAATGAAAGCAACCGACTGGTTGGAAATCTCTAGGATCATCTTGTACCACAAAGAAAGCTTGCTATTTTCAAGATCACGTTACGGAACCGGCGATAACTTTCAACTATCTTTAACAGTGTTTTCCTAAATGAAGAATGAACTTGGTTTTTTCTTAACTATAATTAAAGATCCGACTAAAGTTTGGATGAAAAGCCAGCCCAGCCAACGCTACCACAAAGCCCGGTATTGTTAGTTTCACGTTTCGTTGAAACTGAAAATGTGTCTAAAATATACACCGGATCGCCTGTAGATGCTTGCATTATTGCTATATTATGCTACAGTCGATTGCCGTACGCTTCCTGTTGACTATTTCGCGCACCAAAAATTGCTCGAGTATAGTTATGAATAATTCATAGCTAAAACATCACCGAGCGCGCGTGGTACAGAATAGATCCGCTAATGGAGTGAATGGACATTTGTGTTGTTTTACCTTGCAGCGGTGTGCACCACTCGGGGACGATCCAAACCGGTTCAAAGCAAAACGAAAAGAGTGGTGAAAAGCTTTTGGAAGTATCCTAGTGGGCGGAGTACGTTCGTGGAACTAATATCGGACGGGTGGTTTTTTAATTCAGCAGGCCGGGAGAAATGAATGCATTCGATTCGGCTTGACGCTATATAGTGAAAATGGTAACAGCAATAAAATATTCACGACGTTCTATTGTAAGTTTACATTCATTTATTCAATGTGGTACTGGTAACACATTTTGTATGTTTATTATTTGTAGAAATTAACAGTTATTCATTGATGTAAATTGAATAAAAATCAATAATAGAATAAGAGTAAATACACTAACATCTGTTGCTCAAGCATTTATTTGTGTTCAAAAAATAGTAAGAATATGTAGTTATAGTGATATTTTTAATTTTATTTTATTTTTAATAAATGTATATGTATATGCTAATTATGTTTTTGCAGAATGTCTCAAATTTGTCGCGATGGCACACATTTTGTTTCTTTGTCAAGTATGTTTATAAGACACACAACGAGTTTATGAGCTGCTTTGGGATAACTTGAATGATACAAATGTGTTGAAAAAGAATATAATTTTATAGCAGTATTTTGCATACAAGTTTTTGTTGATTATTTCATGACTCAACTTGACAGACAGGATGCATTAGATATGCAAATCAGCAAAAATAATAGTATTATTACCACAACTACTCTTTACACTATTGATGCTTCTTTGTCACAACAACAGTTGTCTATCAAGTCCTGGTTGAACCAACTTAGAAGACTTGGTTTTCAGTGAATTATTGATTACTCGAAGGGGGAATCTTAGAGAACCAATTTCTATAAATCAACCCAAGCCATGGTTAACGCTTATGATATTGACATTATTGGTCTGCGGATCTCCTTTGTAGCTGAAGCCTACCAAGGGATCAAGCAAGCGGAAGAGATCCTCGGACTGCAGAGAAACCAGGCAAAGACCAAACTGGCAACATCAGCGACCAAACGTAACAAATCCAAACGTAGGCGTAACGTACCAAAATAATTGAGAATTCACCTATCTTGGGTCAAAGGTCAGCAACGACAATCGTATGCAAGCTGAGTTGCGTGCAAGGATGCTGGCTGCATATCGTTCATTCTACAGCCTGAGAAATAAATTTAGCTCAAAGAATCTGTCGCGACAGAATAGGAGGAACTTTTAAAACGACGAGCTATACGAGATGTAAGGCGACCTCACTGTCGTGCAGCGTATCAAGCTCCTGGGAACTGACCATGCAGTACGCACGAAAATGGACGACCCAGCCCGTAAAGTCTTTTTAGGCCGTCCACAAGGAAAGAGGAGACGTCATAGGCCCAAATTGAGGGAGATTGAGGGCGTGTAGTCGTCCGCCGTTAAGGACGGGATAACGGACTGGCAGACGAAGGCGCGAGACCGTGAGCTGTTTCCAACATTCCTGAGGCAAGCCTAGACCGTAAAAACCGCTGAAACATTGATTAGCCATAGCAGGATAGTCGTATGAGGGTGCATGATCCATTCGGGACTTAAACTCATGGTGAGCATGTTGTAAAATCGTACGAGTTGACGACTGTACCACGAGACAGGCTCTAACCATTGAATATGCATCTTAATTTTACGAATTTTAATTACGCAAACTTAAAAATAAAAATGTTTAAATAAAACGTGTAAGCAACAAACAAAGCAAAACCTGCGATAAATTTTGCTCCCGTTTCATTTGCCCTTACCTCATGAAACAACCATTAGCGGGACACGAGCAACACGCTAACGTAGCGAGTGCGTAAATAATCCCGATAAAGTACATCATGCTGCATCACCACATAACTAGTTGTTCCCTCTTTATGACCATAAACTATAGTAATAGTAAATCATCCCGTACCCGTATCCTCACTATCACCCCGCATGTTTCCCGAATAGTTTCCCCGTAAGTGTGCTCCGATCACGTAACACGTGGCACCACGGTGGCTTGTGTTTTAATTCGACAATTTGTGAGCCAAACTTTAACTGCTCTCGAGGGGCAGTAATACATTAAAGATACTCTCTCTCTCTCTCTCTCTCTCTCTGTTCCTTTTTTTCCTCCATGATTAAGCATGTTGAGAATTACGAACAAAAATGAAGTACCAAGGGAGAAGAGCGTGGTGGAGAGGGTGCTGCATAGCAGCGGCACTTTCTAAGACGACACTTGCAACAACACTTTAAGCTATAACAATCTCATTTCTCTCTGGCTCCGATAAAGCGTTATCCCACGACGGCAGAGCTCGCGGAGCGCTGTGCCAAATGTGGAACACTTCACAATTTGGAGTTGCATTGCGATGCGATGAAGAAAGGCACAAAAACAAGAAAGTAAAACAACACGAGCAGAAGTGAAATTGCTACCAGCTGCTTTGCAGACGGCATCTAACGCTTCGGTGCTGGCGGGTTGGTCAGCAAGCGTTTCATGGGGGGATGGATGGATGGATGGGGCTTGGCATTGGGAAGTAGTAGTAACATTCCTGCTGTCCGACCACGAAACCCCAACACAGTTGCCACTGGAAGCATTTTATCTCGCGCTGTGGGTGGTTGGGTTCGGACGGTTGCCGCGACCAGCTGAAGTGGATAAAATTCAATTCAATTAAGTTTTAAATTAAATGTCCGAGTTGGTGGACGGGTGGGTGGGTGCTGTCTCCTGCCCGCAAAAGCTCTCTCCCGGTGGCGGGACGATTCTGCGGTCGGTTAACGCAAGTTCGGCTTCGCGTGCTAAAATGCGACCTCGTCGGGTCGGTGGGTGAGGACGGGCGAGGACGGGAATAAAAATTATGCTTCACCTAAACATCTCTCTCTCCCCCTCTCCCACACACACACTTTCGAGCCGAGTTGTTCGGGTTTTTTGAAAACCAGCAGACCAGAGAGTGTCAGGAAAGCAGGGCAAAGCGACGCGCCATAGAGTGCACCCGTCCAAACGGATCAAAGTAATTCCGTGCGCTCCCGCTAGCGATCCGGAAGTGGAGGTTTATGCTCAGCGAGGCAAAGGATAGGAAGAGGGCTAAAGGGACAGGCCAGGAAACGGAGTAGACATTATCGTTATTTTCATCATCATTATCGTTGTTATCTTTCGAAGATGGTGGACAGTCCTGGAGACAACAACGGGCGCCTTGTTCGAGTGCAAGAGCGACATTGAGGAATGGTGGACATGGTGGTGTACTGGAGGACAATGCTTTAAAGGAACCGTAAGCATCCCATGGGCAAACAATATCGAATGAATTGAGCGGGTTCGTGTCGCTTTTCGTTTTTGGCTCGGGATAGTGGCGTGTAAAAATTGAAGAATTGCTCCACATTTTGAAGGTCATACTGTATTTGGTGGAGTTGAGGAATGGAAATGCCGTGTAGCTCATCAATGTAAAACAAATGGAAGCTTGAATAACAGGGAACTCAATGTCATTTCTATTGCTTGAGACTAGCCATTTCGGAAGCAATTTTTCATTCCTTAAGAACAGAGTAAAAATCAAAAAATCAAATATCCCAGCGACATTTTCTTGAGAACTCTCTTAACTACCCTTTGTGCAGTGGATGAACTTCAGTAATAAGATTCTGTTAAAAAAATAAGCTATTACAAAATGTGCCACCAGCACAAACGAACGGTTCCGCTTTGTTTCATTTCTCAAACTTCCATTGCACCTTAAGCAAAGCTCGTTCCCCGCTGACAGGACTCGCATTAAACCCATCAGCTTAAAGAATGGGCAAGCATTATCCTTCTGCATCCATTTTTTTCTCTCTCCAGCTTTTCAAGCGCAGACTTGCCTGCCAAGCTCGTCTTTCTGCTTGAAGGAAATACTAATGGAACTCGCCGGGCTTCTTGTTGTGCAGAATGTGCACCGAGATATTCCGAGTTAAGATAACGTTTCGGTGCGTTCAGAGCTTTGGCGAGAGGATTTTTGAACGGACCGCGCGCTGTAAGCTGCATCGTGAGGCGCTACTCTTCGGGCAGTCTGTCAGTTACGACAAGTACGAGCCAAGGTGGGAAAGCAGCTCGGATTTGGTGCCTTTTGTAGCATTTGATGTGCCAGCAGTGCGGAGTATGCACGGGTGGAACGGCGCTCGGAGGAGTAGTTCATTTGCATTGCTTGCCAATTTTTATTTACAGTCTGGAGGGTTTGATTGTTGCTTGCCTTTGGGGCTTGCAGTTCATGTTCAAGGGTGCAGGTAAGGATGGCTACAAACTTTGTGATAAGACATAACTGATTTAAGCTTCTTGATTTGGGTCGCGACAATTGTGTTTCGGTTGTATGCATTGTATGCAGACATTTTATAAAATAAAATTATTTTTCCAATTCCTCAAATTGTTCCTAAATTTTGCTCTTCTTAGACATCTATTTAGTTGGCCCAACCAAAATAGCTATTAAGTATAGAATTCAATCAGGAGAGAACATGGTACCTATTAACGCGTAATAATAATGGGATTTAAATAGGCAAATAAAATAGCTAACCAACTTACTAACTTTAACATAAAAGCCTAGTATATGATAGGACTGAGAGAGGAAATAACACTCATTTGATTTGATATAAACTTGTCACAAAAAATGCCACAATATGGAACGAGCGTAATAATAAATTAAATGAAAATAAGTAAATTATATAAAAATGAATAAATAAGGAAATAAATAAGTAATAAACAAATGAATAATTCAATGTTCTAATATAAAGTCAACACAGCTTATAGAATAGCAGAGAAAAATTGAAATATATCAGTAGCAAAAAGATATCAGAAATAGAAAATTATTAAAACAACAATTTTAAACAATAAAACAGCTTCCCAATAAATATTACTAAAACATGAATTACACGATTAGCTAACAAAACTATCAAGCTAACAACGTCTGCTCTGTCAATATAGAAACAATAAAAAGCTCATTCATATGAAAAGAGTAACAATAAGCACGCCCTGGATTCAATCGTGGAAAATGAATTGGAACCAAACAGCCGGCACCACCACTCGAACAAAACGGTGTGTTCATAAAATCTGTTAACAGTTGCTCCATCATTGCTCGTGCTCGCCAGCGATCAGTAGATGAAAACGAGTGGAAAATCTCTCATCACAAACACTCCGACAGGACGCATGATGAGAATACTAATCGCCGTTCATCTATCGTACACCCTTTCCCATTGAAAGCATCCCCATCCATCCCCCAAGCGGTGCATTGGTAGCAAAAAGGCGTCACCGTGTTTGGCTGTTAGCCCAAAAGGCCGAGACGATGGCGTACCGAGAAGAAATGGCTGTCGATAAATTTCGAGACGTGCGGTTTTACATCGACGACCCATTTCGCTATTTCCCCCTCTTAGGCTGGCGGGTTTTAGCCCTCCTAGGGGCGCTACTCTACATTACGCCCTAAAAACCTCCTTTCATGTGCCTTTTTTTCTCCTTTCGCTTCGCCGAAATTACGACAGCCAGTTCACTTAGGGCTTTGGCGCAGTTTGCACAATTTGTACCGAAAGTTAAACGATAAAACCGGAACGTTCCTCCGGTGTGACCCCGTTCGAACAGTTGGATTATCCCTCCCCCTTCAAACACGATGCTTTTAGCGACTCGACATGTTGGGCCCAAAACGTTGGCTTTGTGCAGACAGCCTTACCCGGGTGCTCGGGGTTGACTTTTGCCGGCTAAAGAGGCTGACGAACCCACAGAGATGGAAACGGGGCGGTAATTTATCTTGTCGGCCCCCGTGTCGAAATGGCCCAACGTGCCTAGTTTATTTCGGTCGGGCAAAACAATCCCACCAGGAGCAACAAAATAGCACAGGCCACGAGGTAAAGTGAAACACATTCTCTTTGGTTGTGATGCGGTGGAGATAAGATCATTCGAGGTACCTAGAGAACGGTGGGCGTTTTTGTGCACTAAATTTAGCGCTGTTTGCATCCTTTTTGCAACCAGTTGTGGGCTGGCTGGACAGCCATGGCGGTGAAGACGGTGGCTAGCCTTTTTTTGTGTGTCCCCAAAAACTCGGACCGTTCATCATTCGAATTGTACAAGACACGAATCACAAGCCCTATCACCTCGTTTTCCTTTGCGAGGAGACGATTTTCCTTTAGAGATTAAAAGACAGCGTGCGGTATTGGCTTTGCTTTCCGAAAACACGGCTCCTGTTGATCCTAACTTTTCTCCGAATGGACACAAAAAAAAGGAGCTAGACAATGGTTTGCTTGGCTGAAGTCTTTGCAACCCAGACAACAGTCTCCTACTCATCGCTCATAGAACTGCAAACCCCAATTCCCAGTGAGATGGGATCGTTTTTTGCAACCATCTTCTGTTCTGCTGTGGTTTGCTTTTGTTTACGCAAGCAAAACCTTTGCTATCGTACAGTTCTAATAGAATATATTGTGTACCTGCTGATTAAAGAAACTTAATAAATGATGATTGGGTTGAAAATCTTGTCCACAAGACGGAAGAAAGTTAATTAGTCTTTTGGTTGATCTAAACCTCACTACAGGCATGAGAAAATCAGTTTCCTGTTATGAAGAAAATAATTCAAAAAGAAATATTGACTAATGTTGCACGGCCTTTCGTTTAGCTGCTACATTCATTTTGAAAGGTACAAAATCTTTCTGCTTCTCAATGTGTAAATTAAACTTCAGCGACCTTTGCGTGAGCATCGCTGTACAAAAGCGGCAGACCACCGCTGCGAGCTATTTTCTTTGATTTTGAACGCTCGTTTGGAGGCACCGGAAACATCTAATAGCATTTAACTTTTCCGGCACGGGTTCGGGAAGGATTTTCCCATCATCGTTAAGACAGTTGGCTACAGCATGGTGTACAATATCACGATTTGCAGCTCAGTAGCAGCAGCAGCAGCACAGGCAGTGGTAGCTGCGTAGCTGATGACGGTGAAGGTATGGAGGAAAATGTTGTTCATTGCGACGTGGGTGTGATGGCGTGAAAGGGGCAACGATGCTACTTGATCCCAGCTGATGATTTGATTAGGGATGTTGTGTTTAAAGCTGCACCAGTGATGACAGCCTCTCGTAGCGATTGCACCAGGGAGGGCTTTTTATCTAATTACCCGGACCGGTTAGTTGAATGCTATTGACTTACGAGCGAGAGAGAGAAAGGGAGTTGGCTAGGGGTGTTAATTATTCACATGAGTACGCCAGTTGATAAGGCAGCATGAAATGATGCGTTAATGGTGTGTTAAATGGCAATGAAACGCTTAGATGTTAAAGTAGATAAATTGAAATTATAAAATGACTTTTAAGTTCATATCTGGAAGGAGTTTCTGCTCAGGGCGTGAGGTAAGGGAGTATCGGCCAAAGAGCCAAGAAGCAATAGGACTATTTGTGTCATTAGGTCATGAAAGGCATGCATTCACTATTTTCAAGCATATACTGATGGTAAGCCATTCCCTGACTGTAGTGGTATATCTGTTATCTTGATTGGCCAGTTGCACAGCTGGAAATCTTTGATGTCTTGTCTAATCATAACGCTGCAGGTAATCTGTCTGGCGGCATACATTTAGTCGTCATCAATTATTTGACGAAAATTAGACGGCCATTGGTAGATAATGTCCCTGTGAGCGAAATGTTCGGTGCTATTTGATAGTCCATAGTGAGACACTAGAATCGGAGGTTTTGTGATGTCACTAGCTTTGCTGTGGGACTTGATTGGACTCTTTGCTGGTTGTTTGTCATTAGTGGAGCCATTTTATTGAATAGTGGCACTTGAATGAAGTTCGTGATATTAGGTATTCCTCATTTTACAGGAATATATCCAATATAGGAAATTGATTTGGCTGTAGCCATTAAAGGACAATCGGTTTAGAGAAGATCTTTGTCTGATTATAAAGGTCATACCAATGAGATACCTGGTGGTTTAAGCGTGATGTCCCTCATGTCGAATAAATCAATGTTCTGAGTGTAAATCAATTTGATCAGACATAGAAGATATCTAAAATTAGCTTGGAAATGGTGTTTAAATCTTAATCTATCGTTCGCAGCTAAGTCACTAGAGGATTTAGGAGATGTTGATACATAATGAAAAGACCCATTGTTTATCAAATCTTAGTAGAGCGTACTAGTATCATCAGGTAGATTAGAGCCTAAAGATGCTGTGTTTTGTAATAATAACAATCGCTCATTATGTTAACGTCTTACCCATCCGGAACATTCAATGTTGAGTTTCCTATCTGGTTGAACTTTGCGCCCATAACTTGAGCTGGCGGAATTTCGATATCTTATTAATTTTGTTTCCTCCATTTGAATCACGATTTTGTGTTCATTTTAATTAAAGTTGAACTTGATTAAAAAATGCAACCAAAAGATTGCATGCCGTATATGACCGTAAACCAATTTGAAACCGTTTCCAAAGAAACAGATATAAACAAAATCCATTCTAGAGGCGATATAACTATCGATTGCGTGTGCAACGTTCGGGCGCAAACGGAAATGCAAGGTGCCAAGAAGAAGAGTAGTAACCTACCCCAATAAGGAAAGAATTATGTGATACAATCCCGTAGAGAACGGCCGATAACAACGCAATCAAAAGAATCAGCATCAAATCGAAGAAGACCAGCAAAAAATAATCAAAAACCTACAAGTAAAATAAAATCCAAAAAAAAAGAATACCTCCTCACAGACGAAACCAAACTCGCACCAGCTCGAAGCGAGTAAATGGAGTGAAAGTATGCAAGAGCATTGCTGTGCACAGCAACAGAAGGGAAGAAAATGAATTAGACTCGTGCGGCGGTTGCGGTGCGCGGCCGAGAAGGGTACGAATGAAAACAACGATCGTATATCACCATAAATGGTATGGAATGAAAATTGCATGGTTAGAAGCCATAAAACAGCGTCCTTCACCACTACTCTAGTTTCTGTCTCCCCACCGGTGGCTCCGTTCACATTTCGGGCCCGATTTGAGTATTTCGTTTTCATTTATTGGAACTGAAAGCAGCGTGTAGCAAAGGGCCGGCCCTCTGGTCATTCGGATTGTGTCGTTCGTTTTTATCACAGTATTTTGTGTGTGTGTGTGTGTGTGTGTGTCCGTTCCGTGCTGGCGGGTTGGTATGTCACTCCTGCTCTTAGTCTGCTGCCGTCCGAGAAAGGGTTTCGTGAAAAAAGAGCATAACAAGGGTGAAAGTAAGAGGAACGAACCAAAGCCAAATTTCGGCTTTCATGTACCACTGGTACGTATTGGACGCCTTCGAAAATCGGTGTGTTGGTCATTGGCCATTCCCTTTCCGGACGGCTTACACGATGGACTTTCGTTCGATTACTGTTCGCTTCGGAAGATTATCTTCTTTGTGTGTTTGTGTTGTTTTCATCCCCTTCATTGGCAGGAAAGGAAACGCAACCAATTCGGCATTTTGATACGGCACATCTGATACTGGGCAGAATTTGAAACATCTGTACGCGCATAGAGGCAACAGAACCTAAACCCTGCACTGCCGGCACTACTACGGCTAAAGAGTCGAAGGACGACGACGAAAGGCTTATGCATGTTGTTCGACTCGTAGCGCTTAGTCCGGTCTGGATGCAAAAAACAGTCACACAGCTCGAGAAGTCAGATCAACTAGAAGCCCTGCTTGCGGACGCACCGATCGAAATTCGATTTGCCATTTAGGTGTGCATACACCCGGAAACACAACACGCGCGCGTGTGTGATGTGAACAAAAGTACAGCAAAGCTGGCTTATTTCCCATCTTTCCCCTGTACTGCACAACACTAATTCCCTACTATCGGTCAGATCGGTCCTTTGCTGTGTGTGTGTGTTTGACCGGTTCCGTCCGGTAGCTGACGATCTAGCTCGCGGTACGAAATTGGCGAAATTGAGTGGAAATTCTCGCCTTGTGAACAAACGAATCACAAAAAAAGCAAAACAACCCCTCCTCCTTCCAGTGGCATGCTGCAATTTCGTCGAGCGCAGTTACTGCTGCACCTTTTAACACACATCACGCTGCTTGGTGGTCGGTGGGTCACCGCCACTTCGTTTATTTTCCATGTGACCGCTGACCACCCGCGGGCAAGTAAAAAGTACAAAACAAAAAATGCCACCATTCGTTCTTTTAAGTGACTACCGTGGGTGTGATAAGAGGAGTTGGACAGCGGATAGAAGAAAAAACAATAAGGTAACAACACTACAGGAGCTACCCGAGCCACCTGCACAGCCAGGATCACCTCCTCCTATGTCAGCGGTTGGCGTGAAAAATGGCAAAAGGATAAAGAGGAAATTAGCTGCACGAAGGGCACAACTTTGCTCCTGCTGTCAGTGGGGAATAGCAAGAGAGAGAGAGAGAGAGAGAGAGAGAGAGAGAGAGAGAGAGAGAGAGAGAGAGACAGAGTGAAAGAGCGAAAAAAAAACAAAAATGGAAACGCGATCGCAGCAACACGCGATATTGCATGTGGCTAAGAAAATTCGATTTCCCATACGCAAGAGCACAGGGACCGTCCGTACAGGTCAACGTGTGGCAGCTGCTACCAGGGGCACCCGGCACCACGGGTGGGCTATGCATTGGGAAAGCAAGCGCGTTTGCAAGTTACGGAACTTTGTGTCTGTGTGTGTGTGTACTTTTCGAAACCTCGCTCGAAAGCGCCATTTTGGCTGGCTGGCATGGGTTTGATAGTTGATTAATGTCACCCGGGATGTTGGATGAATAATTTGTAAATCTTTAACGGGGGAATTTGCCCGCACCGGGACTTTCGGGGCTTCCGGGGCTCGTGGTGTGTAGTCTCCGTTCTCTTCCCAGCCCACATTCTTGGTGGCCTTGCTTGATTGTCTATGTTGTAGTGTGTGTTTCTGTGTGCAGTATTTGCAGTGAGTGGGATTTACGAGCTGTATGAGAATGTGTGCGCGTGTCTACCTGAAGTAGTAGGATGCGAGCCGGCACTACAGTCCTTGGCATAAATTAGATAAGAACCCCTTAGGGGAGGCTCATTGGAGCGCCAGTAAAATGAGGATAAATAGGGAAGTAATAAAGGAGCGGTGCGCGCTCGTGTCTGGCTGGAGGTTTAGGGATGTAAATTGCCGACTGAAGCTTACAGTTTACAGAAGGCTCTAACTTCACCGTGACAACAAACACGTACCGCTGGAAGCGCGCGAGAGGTAATGTACTTTTTAACTAGGTACAAAGAAAAGATGTAGCTTTTTAACATGCATGAATGATCGTACAAATACATCGTCGCGTGATGGGTACAACTCAATTATTGTAGTGGTTTTATTTGAAGTTTTTTGTAATTATTTTACTTCATATTGTTTTACTTCATATTGCTTCATACCACGAAGATTTGTTAGGTACAACCTGTTTGCCAAACTAGCGTTCTGAAGAAGCCAGCAGTCGATTTTTACTTAATATTATGCGAGTTTGATCATTATGGTAATGCGTGTTTTATATTTCTAATGAATGAATATGGTATGAGCTTTTCAAATGTTCACATTTCTTTTCCACAATCTTTTCAAAAGCACTTTGTTCATTGTGCCACATTTTCAAGGGCTCCTCCATGCCCTCGCAGCATTATGGTCTTAAAGTGTCCCAGAGCCTGTTGTCAAATGAAAAGATTCGGTACAAAGAGTACTGATCATAACCCTTTTTTAAGCGTTGGCGAGCGAGATGTTGAGAGCCGCTTATAAACATAGTTTTGTGCAACACAACTAAATTACTTTGTTAATAGTAATTATAACACTTTATGTTTTCCTGTTGTTTTCTTCATGTTTTCTTGACAGGAGCTTAAAAAGTACTAAACCAAACTTATTTAACAGCAAGCTAATTTTACCACATGCTTCTCCAAATGTATATGATGGAAAACACTTCAGATTAGTGCTTCAGATCCCGATTAAATCGTTCATATTATTATCTAAACAACCAGCCGCGACAAGCGGTAAGCGAAATTGCATTACACACGACGATTTGTAAGTAAGCTGCCTACCTTCAGGCGTACAATCCGTGCAAACGTCGCTCTCGTCAAGTACAAGCGGGGTAGTTACTCTCGTTGACTCGAGACGCGTTCGCATACAAACACCACCATTTCAGTAAACATACGCAATTACGGTGGCGGATGTTACGGATATCCCGGCCCATGCTACACACTTGGTGCAAAAGTTAACAAACCATTCACGCGGCTTATAATACACCGTTTGGGTGGGGGGGTTGACTCTTCACCTCACAGTACAAGGTCTTGTGCCACAAGCATTGCTTTTAATTTCACACCACTAAGCTGAGTTGCGCTGCTTTCCTTTTTTTCCTCCGTCCTCTGGAAGGTGATTCAAAACGGTACAGGTGTCGGCTTCTTAAACGCAAGAGATCGGCATGCATGCATACACATACAGCCCAATTGCCATTAAGACCGGGAACGTGAGGCGTTGCTGGAAAGAAGGTTACACCCCCGGAGCTTGTAGGTGTCAAGTGCAACGCTTATCATACGAGCTGCAGCTGTTGGAATACAGCAGCAAAAAAAGAAGAGTGTCACCATTTGCATTCAAGCTTAAAAAGCAATGAGCTGCAGAAACGAGGTCGTCGTGCGGCAGGAGCATGGAGCTTCAGGATGCTTTTACGGTCATTCGGGACGACACTGAGCAAAGCGGGCAGCAGATTGAAAGGTTTCTCGGCGGCTGCCGTGGTAATCCTTTGCCATCTATTTGCCACGCTCTAAAGCCCGTGTGTCTGTCGATGCCAGGCGTTTGGAAAGTTGCTGTTGGAAAATTATAAACTATCCTCTAAGCTGGCGAACCCTGGGTGCACGAGCACGACCATCAAGGTGCAGCTGTTAAGTCTGCCGCAACCCTGGCAGCGCCATTTGAAGCGTGTCGGTGAAATGGTTTTTCGTGTGAAACGATGGCAGTACTACAACTACCTTTTACCGAAACGCGAACCATCAACCCCAGCAAGTGATGGTATTTGATTTCAAAGGATGAAACCTTTCCAACCGGAGCGTCCAAAAGCCATAACACGATGGCATGACGGAACCCGTGTCCGTCCTACTGTGTGGTGTAGTCGAAAATTTCACATTTCATCCTTTTTCCACAGCTCAGCAGCTTCGTGAGCGATCAGTCGAGGTGGAAAATCAAAGAACCGGGGTGCTAACGCCGCTCTGTGTCGCTTCGTTGTTTAGTTTTTCCCATCGAATGACGTCACGGGAACGGGAGAAAAGGCGTAGAACAACCAAACAGGGAAGCACCGCATTTCCGAAAACGTAACATACATTAAACTTTTCGCCAAACACAACAAAACCCATGCTGCTACACATGTTGGAAATTTGGCGGAACGCTCCGTCCCGCTTTCCGAAGTGCCTGGTTCGTTTGTGCACACGAACTCTTAAGAGGATTGATAACACCATCACAAAGCCACCGCCGTAGCAGCAGCAGCAGCACCGGGAGAGCGTATCCACTTCGGAGAAGCAACAGTGTCCTTCCCACGCTGGTGTCTGCAGGTTGAATTACTTCAAGGACCCACTCGTTGTGGAGGAGAGGATGGAAAAGCGGCCCATCTCCACTACAAAACAGCATCGAAAGCGCGCCATCAGCATATGGAAGAGCAGAGGAAAAACAATGGAACTCTAACGACAAATCGTTACAATAAACTCCCGGCCCTGTAAGCTCGGGAAGGATTTGTTCGCCTTTACTGCATCCCTTTTTTGCCAATTTTTTTCTCCCCTCTTTAGACACAACTCTTTCATGTTTTGTAAAATTATTTGTTGCCAACAGTTGCAGCTGGGTGTTGGGAGGAGCTTTGTTTTTGGCGTGTGTGTGTGTCTGTGGATGTGTACTTTGTCCCGGAATAAAACAGGGAACAGGGTGGAACAGCACGGAGTTGGATTGAAGTGGATGGAAACGCCATCTCTGACGAGATGGAAAAGTTAAACAAAAGCTTACTCCCGTCCTTGTGCAGGAAGCCATAGAGAAAGGTATTATGAGCAGCAGTAGCGTGCAGGAGGGAAACAACCCGCCTCTAACGACACATGAACACGTTGCGAGATGTTTAGTTTGATGTTGGTGGGGTAAAACTCATACCGCTGAAGGGAAGAGCCAGATGGGATGTGTGCTTAGAGAAAATAGTTTTAACTGCTATCTCTTCACTCGAACAACGTATCGAGCAGATTGAATTGCACCGTAGGGGTAGCAGCATTAACGTTTAAGCAATTATGTGAATGTCACTTTAATTAGAAGCTTTATGCTTTGTACCATCATTTTAAATGCTCCTTCACTAGGGTAGATTGTGATAAAGATAGTTGTGTAAGTGCTTTGCTTTTCCTGGATATAATTTGACTGAATAGAGGGTAGAATACACCGTTTCGCTAACGTTTTAAGCGTTAAGGACAGAGTCTTTGAGGTGAGCAATAATTATCAACTACCCTTTTATCCGTGAAGATGAATTCGAATGTTTTAAGTGCGTTTTTGCGTTGTTTTTTTATCGCTAAAATATTTTTTTTGGACAATCTGTAATACGTGTTTGATGAAATTCATAGAACAACAAATTAAAACCCTGATGTTAATACGTTGATAGTTATGACTCCGGTGGTGTACTGAACGACAGAAAATATTTACGTACCGTGTTATCAGGGCCTACAAGGGGTCAGGCACATTTTTAATTGTTTCTAATAAATCATAGCAATTATGTAAAATTAAATGCAGTTTTCAAACAAACAAAAGCATTTTTTTATTCAGGAGAAACAGCTTTACTGTATAGTGAAATCAAAGATTAACCATGGATAAATGTTAACTAAAGCAAAGATTAACAAGGCGCTAAATACTCCTGAAAGTATGCAACATATTTTTTTTAATCATGTTCAAAATTAATTAAATCTAAGTCAGTAACTGTAGTAGGCTATGACTACTATGACTACCTAACAGTGGGATTTTGCCTCAGTAAAATTTCACTTCCTAGGCATAGTAGCCTATGCCATGTTTAGTAATAAATCAGTTCATAGTTAACCACCAAACGAGCAAGTTGGCTTTTATTTGCTCTCCGTGTGAACTGTAACAGTAACCATGGTATAATTGAATATATACAATCATCAATCAACAAAAAAGTAAGAGAAAATGCACTAAATAAGATTTAATGGTACACGAGATCTGAGGCAAATACAAGCAGATAACCCAAACCAAGTAAATACAAGCAGATAACTTGGTTTTAATTAATTTTTACTTTAATGAAATTTTAAGTGATTTCAACGTAAAAAAACTGAAAAATTTAAAAACCCTGCTAACCATAAAAAAACTAAACATGAACGAATTTATTGTTCCCTATTTTATGAAATTAACGAAGATTTCAGTGACCTACTAATTACCATAGTAGGATAGTCAGTCCTACGTATGGCGGCATGGTCCATGTAGGGCTTGAACCCGACTGTACTACGAGACCGGCTATCAACATTATTAGCATCATGTTATTCCCACGAACACACGCTTCCCATATGTTATACCAATACACACGAGTGCAACTTCCAACTTATCCCGCACACAAAGTAGTTAAAGTACTATTAGCAATTAAACTATCGCACCCAAACAAAACGATACAGTTCCACTCCAGTGCATGAGTGCAATAGGACCGGGAGCTTGCTTCTTGCAAGGTTGATAGAACCATTCAACAAAACACTAAACCCCACTAACGAATACGTAATGGTGTGTAAGTTTTTCCAATATGGCTCATAGTGCATAGTGTTGTAAAAGCCACAAGCTCGCCATTGTTGACCGACCCGGGCGGGTTTTGTCTTTGGCCAGTGGGTTGGATCGCAAAATTTAACGATCGCTTTAAAGACCATTAAGCGGTTACTAGGTAGGTGGATGCGGATTCTCGCACACGATGCTTTCATCTGCACGTGTAGTTTGTAGTTGATCGTACGACTGACACAGCACAACAGGAGTAACACTCGTTCGTTCTTCGTGCTAGCAAACGCCAGCTGACCGAGTCATAGAAGTATCCCATTTTTTTATCCTCCGCTTGGTAATGGTAAGCGCCACACCGCTAATACCGTTTGATTCCGTCCGTCTTACATGATGCGATTAGATTGCGGTATCGGTGGGTGCAGCGAAGAGCGTAAGAAGAACAGGCAGCAGAAGTAGAAAACAATTTATCGCTTCATTAGGCGTCCGGGTGGCAGGACGGTGGCGGGAGCGCCCCGTCTAATGACCAACGAATGGTACGAATTTCTGAATATCAATAGAGATCAGCGAAAAGGGAGAAGATGTTTCGCATCTGCTCGAACGGACGGGGTCGTTATGTAGTTCTTGCAAGTTGTGCGTGAGCATGTTGTGTGTTGTTGTTGTTGTTGTTGTTGGTGGTGCTTTAACGAGTCACCGGTGTATTTACGCCGAAAGACGTCTTCCATCTTCTATCTACCAGTCATGCCGAAGCATCGTTAAGAAGCGCTCTTTATCTCATTAAAGTTTGCTTCGATTCTTATTTATTCGAGATCATTAAAATAACGTTACCGCAAATGGTAGCAGGCACGGCAAATCCATTACTGCTACCATTTTGCAGGAAAGGTTAAATGCCGGACTTTTAGCAGGAAAGGAGCGCGAGTGCGTCAGAATGGATTCTTAAGAAAGTCAATATTCTTTGTTTCAGCATTATGCTATTTCCAAGCTCGCCCGACAAACGTCCGTCACATTTTGTTCACCATCACAATCTCTCCTCGCCAGCAAAACAACCTCACGCGGTCCGCCATCTTAACCGATTTACCACGACTGCCGAGGACAAATTGCTTGCTTCCGTTTTCCAATTGAACAGTTCAATTTATTCCACTGCAGCTCAAAAGCTCAGGCATCTCGTTTCACTTTCCTTCCACGAAATGTCACTTCTCGCAAGGACGATGTCGACGACGACGAGTGCGCTTCGTCTTCCGCTCGATTTGTGTAGCGATTTGCCTGTCGTATTTGCTGAGCATTCCGGGGCATTCCACTTTCTCGATTGCGCTCGAGATCCGAGCCAATATATCACTTTTGTCGTTTGAAGCATTGCCCTTCCGGAATGCTTCACATGCGGGCCCAAGCAGCGTGAGAGGAAAGGATTTGCGCATTTCCACTTTACGTCTTGTTGCAAAATGGGAAATGGGGTTTTGAAGTGCAGGAATGTATTTTTTAAAGTGTGGTTACCGAGCAAGTGATGAGATTCCAGGGATACCAAAGCACTGTAGATGAAAGCAACTTGATTGTTTTTTCGTTTGATTTCGTTAATACACACTACAAGTGAATAAGAAATTAATTTTAATTGCATAACTTCCTCGTCTATCTGATCCTGGCGAACTGAGTGCGATCTGTCGTTCGCGCTCTACCACAGCCGATGGAATTATTTCCGAGAAAGTTAGTTTTGCTCACTCGGCAGCTTCGCTCCTAACAAGGGTGACAAGTGGAGGCTGTTGATCCGGCCCAGGCTTCTGATGGACCTGTCCCCGGTGCCTTACCCACTCATTACAGAGACACCTGGGCTGCCTAGGTCGGTTTCGAGAAAACGAGAGTGTTCGCTTGTTAACTGCCCTAATTGGCCTACCTCAAACTAATGACACTTGATCCTTCCGAAACTTCCGAACTTTTCCTACCCCGTCCCCACCTCGTATATGGTTCGGTTCGGCGATTGGTTTCGGCAGCACCTACGAGGTAACAGCTAGCCAGATTTTGGGGAGGTTGAGTTAAGGATGAAGCGCAGCCGAGCCTCATACACACCCATCCACGAGCGATCCACACGACGAGATGGGCAACTTGGGCAAAGGGAACTGGGGCCGAGGCGTACGAGATGAAGCCGCTGTGTGGATGGTTGGCACATTGATACTAATTAGCTTATTGGCCCGATGCCACCTCCGGGTATTCTGATGACGAGCACGAGTTGTAATGCAAACATTCATTATAACGCTTCAATGGACGTGTTATCGTGATGTAGGTTTGATTAGAGGCTCGCAGTTAACGGCGAAGGCAAGAGGCAAGATGAACAAAGGGCCGGTCGAGAAGCTGAGGCTAGTGATTAAAAGGCCCTACTAAAGTGTATGCTTCATAGTCCATCAGGGATGGGAGGGATAAGGTTGGGTTTTTGGGGATATTTGTTTAGTAAAACTTTGCACGCGTAAGAAGATTTACTATCGACGGCTTGTTTACTTAGTAGCTAGGTTTACTTAGAAAGCTAAGTGTAGTTTTGGCGTAGATATACTTTTCCATAACAATAATAAAAATCGTTTAATAATTATCTTGAAGAGAATTTCAGCAATATTTTATAGAAATTGGAAGATGTTATATCGATAGGACACAATCAATTATAAATGTCAAGTAAAGTTATGAATTCTTCGGCACTTTGATGAGGTTTGTTTGTGAATCTTTACACAATGCTGTAGCTTATCTGCTATACAGAACTTACTAGAACTAAAAAAACCTACCCAAGGTAAGACTGCTAAACTCTAATGTTTCCGGTAAGGGATCGCCTTGAAATAGGATTCACATCAGTTTTACCTATTTCGGCAAAACGAAGACCTTCCTTAACGATGTTTGAAGGCCTCTCTGGCCAGCACGAGCTCAAAGTTATTACATGCCGACCGTATCCATAATCAGACTTACAGATATTTAATAATCCTGCCCCCCAACACCAACTCATAATTAGATTTGTACTCAAGATAGATGGCACAGTCCATTCTTTTATACGTTTTATTGCATGTTGCATGATGTTCTTAAAAAAATAACAAATCATAAAAGAATTCTTGCAGAACTTTGCTTTTTGTGGAGAACAGTTCTGGTTTCTATTTTCGACAAAATGTTCGATATAAAAAACACACTTTTTATGCAAAAAAATCACCATACTTTTTAGATAATATGTTTCCTTGATAAAATAATATTCTGAGAATGAAAAAAGAAAGCTTGTTCTATTGAACGTTCAACTCTGCAACCAAATTTAAAGTAAAAAATATACTTTTTTCGGTGGAAAAAGCAAACATCGACAAGCGGAAGCGTGCATACATTTCATGCAATATTTAATAGTGCATCATAAAGGAACGCTCTTGCCGCTGGAAGAAAAAAAGAAGGATGAGTTCATAGCGAAAAACTTTCATTCGCCACAGAAACGCAGCCTTTTCCCCATTCCGCAGAAAGTAGGAAGAAAGAAAACGCGGAAGAGTACGGAATCTCATGCCCGTGCAGGCGCATATAGGTATAGGCATGGAACACAGACAATCACCATAATCGTAGCAGAGCAGGATTTTTTTGTGTGTGTGGTTCTTCATTTTCATACCGGCATATAAAAGGCAATGCGCAAACAGCCACACGATTGGGCACGACCGGCAGAAGAAAAGTTTGCCACACACACATACACACACACACACACACACACACACACACACACACACACATACACAGTCTCACATTTCACTTCCAAAAAGGAGTCGTGTCAGTAAGGAAAATTTGAAACCGTATGCATATAGAAAGCGGCATGAATGTTCTACTGTTGCATTCATAATTCACCTGCGCACGGACTGCGGAAAATGGAAAGGTAGTGGCGCCAGCGTGAAATGCATTTGACGCAACACACGCCCACCGTTGGCTATGTTTGCTGCTGCTGCTACTCGGATTAAGCCCGTGATAGCACTGCGTCCGGTTCCGCGGGCCTTTCCAGCAACCTCGCAACGTCAAGCTGGGGTTTGGGAGAGGCATAGGAGGCATTGGTGGAAAAAATAAATGGAAAATGTTTGCAGCATTCCAGGCGCAAGCGAACGCACCACCCTTTTGCCTATGAATTTCTAAATCCCACTCAGTCATCCCCGACCGGTGAGGACGAACAACGGTCGAGGCACACCGTACGACCACGAACGACTGAGAACCACATGTCACGGACACAACGATCACGAGTGAGCCTTGCCGGGACGCTCCTTCCCTTCCGACACGCTGTGACTGGCACACTGAAGCTTTGTGGGTGTGTGAGACAGTAAAATATTGCAAGTTTGTGTTCGTGGTATGTCAACTATTTGTCGCCGTTGGTTAGGTTTTTCGACACGTTTGAAAAAAGCTAAAGAAAAACCAAAAAAATGGTGACAGCCGGAAATGAAAATAACTTACGGTCAAACGCAACAACTTGGTAAAATAACACAGAACAAGAATAGAGCAAATAATGCGATCCGATACGGAGAAGAACGTGCTGAACGTGTGACCAATCGTTTCATAACAAATTGGATCTTTTTTTTTCTTATTGGAAAAGGTTTAAGGGTGTGTTTGAGAAAAGCACACTTGAAAAAAAATGCGGCTTATAACTCCGAGGGCTTAATGTGTCGAACGCTTGAACACTCTTTAGTTGGGGCTGCCGAGTTAATTAATCGATCTGATTTACCCTACTCTTGGACGGTGGTTCACACAAAAAAAAAAAACCCAGAGTGTGATAAAACTCTGAAGGGTTCGCTCTCGTTCCGTTGTCACTCGTTGTCGCCGTTTCTTTGCGGCACAGTTTTTAAGGCCCGTTTTTGGGCGCTTTTTTGTCTTGTAGACACGTTTGATAATAACCATCTAGTAAATCGTTTAAAGCCCACGCGGGTGTGTTTCATTAAAATGTAGGGACCGTAACATGTAAGGGCCGAGATTTTCGGGGTCGGTGCCGTCCTTCAGTTTTAGCTACTTTCGGCACAGTGAGACCGGTTCGGACAAACTGATGCAAGAAAATTGTGTGTGTTTTAAGGGGTTTGTTTAACATTGGAAGTTTATATTTATAATAGGTATAACCGAAAACTGTTAAATTTTAAATGTCTGTTATAATTTCTGTAGTAGAAATATGAATAATGAGATTTATAGAATTCAAGATTGTTATAGAACTCACACAATCAATAAGTTTCTTTGAATCATTTTACATTTTTTTTAATTTTCCTAATAGAATATTACAAATTTAATATTTATTCAACATTTAGCTTAATGTTTTATCTTTAGTCCTAAAGATGAGCAGTTCAAAGCCTTTAACACTACATTTTTCCATCGGCAACTATTTAATCCCACCATGCGGCCACGTAGCACGGTGAGATGAGTTGTGTTTATTTAAATTAATTAACGAACCACTTTTCCTGCCACGTATCCTCTCTCCGCCGTCCTTCAGCTGCTTAAAACCGGCCCAAAACCTTCCAGTTTTTAAAAAAAAGCCCCCTTGTAGCACGTTTCGGATTTATGCTGACTGCAGCTGAGATAAACCGCATGAGGGCGTTGAGCTACCGCTACCGGCTCATCCTTTTTCCCTCACTTTCCCGACGCGCGGGCTGGCGAGTGCTGACAATGTGTGGGTGAAACCACGGAAAATATGTCCCCGTACGGTTAGTGGACTGTAAAAGAGCGACTGTCTGCCCTGCATGCTCGCACGTTTAAGCATGTGTGAGTGCGTTGAGTAAGAGGATTTTCTTTTTTGAACAACCGGTCGCCTTAACGACGCTTCGCAGCTGAGGTGTTTTCGGGGTATGGAAAATCTTTCAACCACAGTAGCTTAAAAGGCAAAGGAAGGCCAATCCAGGAGAATCCAAACCCAGCTAAGCACCTTTCCAAAAGTGATGCTTTTTTTTGGGGGGATCGATCGAAGAGCAGCTTTTCTTGCCAGAAACGATTGAATCTTACAAGGCAGCGGCGAGCAAATTCAATGTGCGGCCAAAAAAAGGAAGAAAAAACGCACAAAAATGGAACGAACACTTTGTAATAAATCACTAAACAGCGAAATAATTCCTATGGGAGGCAGATACCTTTTTTATGGTGACGGTCACCTAGTTTTTTTTGCATCCATCGGTTGCAGACATTTTTTTTTTACTTTTTCCTTCATGTTTTTCCAGAAGGTTCACACTCGCCTTCTAACGCAATTGATTTTTTGTACAGCATTCCATTTTCTTGTCTACTGTCCCGGAACGGATCTCTGAGCGGATAAGCGGTGCCCGAAAAATCCCGCAGCAGCGGCACCAGGAAAAAGGCACCATACGGTCATGCTCCGGGCGAAGAAAAAAGGCTGCAACGGCGGCGCCTGGCCTGGTTTAATAATGTGAGGTTAAATTTTATTGTACGTTTCGTTTGCTCCCGGCTGTGGGCCAAAGGTGTGAGCAAAAGAGCAACCAAACAACAAACAGCACAAAACAACAACAAAAGGGAACAAAATTGATTCCATTACACGATAAATATCGGGTTGCGTGCGGCAAGATTTTCATCCCGCTCTGCAAACTACAAACCACCACGCGTCACCTCCGACCACGGGAGAGTGAAGGTAAAATTCCCACGAGCGAAGAATGTGGCCGCAGGATGATTATTACAGCCGCGGAAGGTGGCTACGAAGAGAGCTACGAAACTGGGCGAGGTGTATGGTGAAAAATGTCTCGCACTTAAGGGACTGCTCGGGTGCTGACAGAAGTAAAAGCAACGTCAAGGTGTAGCCGAGTCACATGAACTCATCTCACACACACCCACCCTCGGAGCAACAATCAGCAAGTCGTTTGAGGTCTGTTCATGTTTGTTGCTCACTGATTGAGATCGTGATTTTGCCGGATAAGAGCGAAGCGTCCCAACAAACAGAGCGTCATCCCCTTGCCTCATCAAGGTGCCTCGCAAGGGACGACACGAGCTGTTCCATTTCTTTATCTGTGTCTAACTTCTTGCGGCTTGCGGCAGGCTTGCGTGGGAGCAGTAACACATCACAAATTTTCATATCTTTGGGTCCATCCCGAGTGTGTAAGTGTAAGTGTGTGTGTGTACCTTCCGTAGCATCCCAGTTTTGGAAGGAAGCAAATTTTGCAATTTGTCTCCCGGTCGATCCCAGACACGTTTAGGTAGAGAGATGCGTTGATTTGGACCAAACAGGCAGGACAGAAAGCTAGTGTGCTGGAAAGGGCAAAGTTGAAGACATGTGTGTATGTGTGGTTGAGCGTTGGTGGTTTGTTTGACAGCTTTGTTTGATAAAGGTGACTGTTTTGGCTGTTTAACTTAATGGTTCAGGTGTCTTCAATTTAAGATGATGAGATTTTTGCATTATAGCGTGCAAAGCTTACATCAACCTTGACCTTTCGAACGACAGTTATGAATTGTGAAGCGTTTGTAATACAAATGTATCCACCCAAAGATGTATTATTTGAATTTGTAGCCAGAATTAGCATTAAGACACGATAAACTTACAAATATGATAGAGAAATGCGGGAATTTTTAATTAAATTCAAACTAAAATAGCAAGCAAAAGATATTAGAGATGAGATAACATATTAAAGGATGAAGCTAATCTGTTGTGATTGACAGTCATTGCAGCCAAATTTTAGCTCTAAGGCATCAAATTTTGATAGTGTACATCAATTTCTTACTCTAACGCACTCAGTTTTGTCTGTAATCTACTCTTTTAGGATTGACGATAAATCTGCTCAAAAACAGATTTATGAAAATTGTAATTTCAAACAGCGTGAAATTAGATTGTTTTTTAGGAATGAAATTTAATCCACAAGCAATTACTAACAGTCAAAACTTGATGCCTTACGGACAACGATCGATGTACTCTATGAAAGTGGACGCCTTAGAGACATTAATGGGTGAAATAGAGCAAACATAGAGTTGGAGCTATGCGTATAGCATAAATTTAGGCGCTTATAATTAAAACGCCTTAATGTATGCAATGCTCAATGTATACTAATCCTACTAAGCTCTTGTTAACATTTTTATTTCATTTTCAATCGTCGTACGAACAACCTCATCAAAACAGGAACATTGTTATACCCTCTCATTGAAATGGGAAAATCCTTCAAGAAATGTTTCAACCGGAATTAACGCCTTAAAGGTCGACTTACCATTTAACTGCAGCCCCGAGTGGTTCGTGGTGTCACTTAAAGAGAATCGAATTGAACCGAGATTACCGACTCGAACCTCACCCAAAATTCCAAAGCTGCACAGCTTCCTTTCTCCGCCACTCAGATTCCGCGCACCAAATTCCAGTGGTAAGCTCGCCACTAAAGCCGCTTGATCGAAACTGTAGCCCTTTTTCACAGTTTGGCAATCGCGTGCGCTTGGATTGAAATTAAGTTTTAGCGCAAGTGAGCAACGAAAAAGGCAAACAGCATTCCAACTTGGTATCAATTTCACCGTACAATTCTCTAACACCCAAAACTTTCACCATGGACACAAATGTACACTTCTTTCCACCTTCACCAGCCAGCGAACTGTACACACAACAAACTTTCTCTCTCTCACTCACTCTCTCTTTCTCTTTTCGTCGCACTCGCATCAAATCATTCACTTAATTCCGACGGATCACTGCGGGCACGGTTCCGTATTCCTTTTTCGTAAGCGGGAGTTTTCTTTTTCGTAATTTAATTTCAAACTTTTAACGCCACAACACTTCGCCACCATTTTCGCACCGCTGGTCTTGGTTTTGCCCACGCCACATACGTTCGCTTGTTGCTTGCCCTAGACTCCGCCGATATTCGATGTGATTCCGTACAGCTGCGTTTGCTGGATCGCTTCCGTTTCGTTTACTACTCCGCTGCCCTTGGCGTGCGTTTCTGCCGATTCCGGGCCTTCCGAAGTAACCGATTGAACGTGAGACGATTTTCCCATCAAATTAACCGACCGAAACAGCAGCTGGTGAGCCGCTCTTGTGGCAGAAGTTGAGATCGAATTTTCCCTCTAAAATTTCAGCCACAGATCTGGCGCGAGTACGGCTGTGTGGAAAGCAGCGTGGGGGAGTGTTTTTGGAGCAGTACTCGAGAACTCGTCACTTTAGCACAGCCTTTCGGGATCGTTTTAACGAAGATCGATTGGTTCTCGCTACTAATCATCGCCGTCGGGTTGGAGTTTTTTTTTTGTGGGCCGTTCAGAGAGTTGGAGGGTGCGTTTTATTGGCCATACAATGGCAACAGAGCAACGAACGGAAATAATGAACGGCACTGGAAACTGATTAACTTGCGTTTTGTGATTGATTTTTTCTATATTATTTTTGGGACACTTGCCATTGGATTTTTGAAGTTGTATCTATAACTGTACCATTTTGCTTAATTTACACATAAATTAAACTTTTAGCTTCTTCACTTATGTATATTCATTGTGCTGTCAGGCTTGCATCAGAAGATATTTAATGCATTTTACTAATCACTCCAATTCCAATGCTCTCTCTCTCTCCAACACTTGATGCAGAACATTCACAAACGCTCAAACCGTTCGGGACGGTTGCCTCACACTGAAACCTTCTCACAGAAAAAAAAGCTTTGAACGCACCTGTCTCCCCGTTTTACTAGCCGAGTCGCTTCAGGTGGCGCTGTGACAATACGCCCCACAAACCAGTTGTGCCGCAGGTGTGAGTAATTACTTTTCGATGTTCGGTAAATAATTTCACACTTCCTTTCGGGCTTTTTGGGTTGCCGAAGGACTTTGCCACACAGTTTGCCACTTATCTTTATTTTCTAGCTGGCGGCGCACGGAACGAAACTGTTAAAATAGCTCTCAACGAACCCATTAACGATTGTTTAAAATGGGTTTCACGTGCCGCAAAGGCTCAAATATTTGCACACACACACATACACAAACACACCTGTACACGGCCATATATTTGCTTATTTAATGAGATTTTAATTGTGAGACATCACAGCTTTTAGAGCGCTTTTTTACGTAATTTCCATATTCTTTCACAAAATAAACATGTTTATACACTTGCACAACTCCGAATGCATATACAAACTTCGAAAGAAGTCTGCAAAAGAAAGAGAGAGCATCACTTCACCACTCCTTCTTCTGCCATATCCTCTGCACAGGGACACGGCACACCGGACCACCGGGTCGTACTGCACTGGGTCCCACCAGCAGCTGGGTCCAAGGAACGGACTGGAAACGGTCGAGGATTCACGGACACGGGTACGGGCTTTCCCGTGTACGAGCAGCGAGCACAGGCGGGCGCGCACACTTTCCCGTGGCAAACGTCAGCAACAAACTGTTCGCTCGCTCGCTCCCCGACAAATGGTCCCGGCGTGAGCTCGCCAGACTCGTGCCCCGGAGCCGTCCGCTGCTGCCGTTCGCGCGATCCTCGTGGCTGACGACGATGATGGTACGTTGAGGGTTTTGCGGTGTTGACTGCGGTTCCCTCTGATGAAGCGCAACAGCTTCAGTGGAGCGTAGAGGGACCGCGGACGCCCCAGAGGGGTGGATTGAACGATTGCGCCCGAATCCGAACACGGCCGAGGCGGAACCGAAGTGAAAAGCTTTCAGGAGCGGTGAAGCTTTCGTGCAGCGGATACATTCAACAGTACCGAACGGTCCTCGGCGCGGGTTCGGTGCCTGCTGGTCCCGCTGGGAAGCTGCTGCCTCTGCCTGATGTTTTGAATGTCAGGTGCTACACCGTTTACCAGGGGGACGGGGCGTCTCCATCGAGCATTGGGGTGCAAAATGGGAAATGCTGAACGACTGTTGCTTTTTGTTTACGGCAGACCGATTTTCGCTCCTGCACTAGACGGATGGATGTGGTACGGATGCTTTCGTGGTAGTGGCGTTTTAAAACGCGAAACAACCGTGAAAAAGATTTAAATACTTAATTGTGCACGAGCAGTTACGTTGAGAAGTGGACAGCAAATGCACAGCCAGGTAGAGCAATTGGCAGCGCAAGTGGAGAGCAAATGCACAGCAAGTGGGTTGATTTGGCGTTCTCTTCTATCTGTAGCAAAACACTCACACAACCAAGGCAGACAGGGAGCAGATGTAATATTGAACCGCCTCAAACACTGCATGGTGGTGGTACGCATCTCCCCAGGCAGGAATACCTGAGCTTAAGTGCTACTTGCTACTGCTGCTGCTGTTACTTTTACTTCTTCCCATCCTGTGCTGTCCATAAACTCCAAACGGCAGCTGGCTGTGCGAGACCCTCTGCAAGATGCTCCACTGCGGGTGCCTGAAAGAAGCTGTTGTTATCTTTCCGCTTGCTTGGAGCTCAACAAGAAAGCTTGAATTCCGCGTACGTTCTCGGTGGAGTGGGTTTGGCCCGTTTCCCCCTTTTTTCTTTCCTAGAATAAAAAAAAATGGCAGGAACCACTGGCATGTTTGCGTTTCTTCTCCATTTCTTTTTTTCTATGCTCTCCCCTTTTTTCTTTCGTTTGCACGCTCCGTTCGTTCCTTTGATGTGTCCCTGCGCACGATGTACGATAAGCCGGCACGAGGAAGCTCATTTTCACTTTCTTTCGCTTATTTAACTGCACTCTCGTCAACTACTTTCCATCACCGCCGGGCGGGGAGCCGGAACGGTTTGTCGTTTGGTTAGTTTGCCTGCCATTCTGTTGCGAGCGAAGTAAATTAGCTCGCCGGTTCACAGCGGAAGCTCATCATCATCGCCACTCATCGGCCCGCCCGCTTTGAGCTCACTTTCTATGCTCACTCGTTTGATACCCGTGCGCGTGAGCTTAATCCTTTGCAGCCACTCTGTCTGGCTGCTAATTTATGATAATAAGCATGTGATAATAGACACGCCGTTCGAAGCGCACGTGGGCACAACAAACGTTCCCCTGTGGTGGTGGTGGAGAGGTTCCCTTCGCAACACATTATTGGCACGACGTGCACAACACACACGCGCACTGTCACCGGTTCTGCGTGCCCTTCACCGGTGTCACGAACTGGCACTGCTAACGAATTTCATTACGAAAATTGGTTTACACGTACGGCACGGCAAGATGCCAGCGGTTGTATTTTTGTTTGCTGTCCGGTAATTGTGTTTGTCGGGCTGCGTTTGATATCCTCGCCGGAACGGTCGATTTGCTACGTGTGGATTAATTTGGGCTAGGTGTTCGAATGGAACATTTGCCTTCCCTTACCGCCAAAAAAAGTGCTCGTGTGTGTGTGTGTGTCTGCTTTCCAAGGTGTATTATTTATTACACCAGGCACACCGTCTTGCAGAACACGCACGATTTTGCTGTGACATTTTTTATTGGTGTGTAACGGTTTTTTTTCCAATGCTCGTTGTGCTTGTTCAAGTTCATGTCAAACAAGCTATTTTTGGCTGCATGTCATGTCAGGAGTGTGCAATATATGTCTGGTATCGAAATTGTTATTAACACTAATACATCGTATACATTTAGAGAGAAGAAGCCAAAGTTTCTATTTGAGCCCCATTGTGGAGTTTTGAGAAATTGTATCATGCGGATCATTAAGAACAGACTAATAATGCTTAGCACCCAAAACCTCGTATATTATATTCAGAATTTTTGAAGAATGTATTATGCATAACACCTAGAACAAGAGTTGAAAGAGAATAGAATCTAATCGTTATCTACGTGAACATGCTGATAAGTATTCTAAGGAAGGTCCTATCTTCTATGGGATAGGCATCGATTGGTAACTAACCCGAAGCGGGTTTACAAACTCATCAACAACTTCCGAGAATTACCAACTTCTGCTTGAATTCATCGTAGAATCAGAACAATTACAATACGCTGCAAGCACTTCTGGGGCACTGCAACTACTCGTAAAAGAGGTGGGCATCTTCAGATCCATTTTCCATGAATATTTCAGAGAGAAATATTACAACGCCGTCAGTACATTAGTTATTTTTATGCTTGATGACACTTTTTTTCGTCTGCGGTATTGTTTCGAATTACGGACACTTAAGGCATTTTTGGTATTTAATATTTTCTTACTAATTCAATTTCAATGGAATTTGATTTCGATTCGATTGGGATTGGAAATTAGATCACGATGGAGATAGGGATTCTGATTAATGGGGTCGAGAAGAAAACTCGTATTTAGAATTTCCGAGGTAGAATCACGCAATTTCCAGTCAAAAAATTAATTAAGTCCATTTTATGAATTAAAGGTAAAGAATTAAGACTAATGCAGAATGAGCTCTTATTCCAGCTTTGACTAATAGTATAAAACTAGTGGTATGAACCCCCAGCTTCGTCACCCCGCCGCAAACTAGAAAAACGCTATATCACATTGGGATTGGGATTGGGATTAAAAGATTGGAATTCCAACCGGAATTAGGACTCGAAAATTAGAATCCCTTCTGAGATTCATTTTTCCTATCACTACATAGGACCGCCCAAAATAACGTCTGTAATATTTAAAGTCACATTTACCCGACACCTTTTAGCTTTTTACTTATTTTAAGTTCCAAAAATCCAAATCTCAGTGAAGGAATCCTCCTAGGCCGACAGAATGATGGTCTTAAAAGCAACGGACTTTGCTTGCTGTTTTTCTCTTGTACTCGTAGATGCGTTGAACCGAAGAACTGGTACTGTCTACTGCAGGGTCTACTTGGGGTCGGACACATTTTCAATTTATTCTAGTACATCATGGCAATTATTTAAAACTAAAAAGCGGCATCCTCATGGACTGGATAAGAAAAACCACCTCATTTTTAATTCAACCTTGGGAAAAAGTTGGGAAAAAATAGTTTTTAGCAACGAATTAACGCATCTTCCAAACCTTACCCCAATTCTTCTCTTCGTTTGTGTCATTTCTCCTAACCAAACGAAACCCAAAAATCCAAAAAGTGATGAAAATTTTCCTATCTACGACCTTAGCTTACACATCGATTCTAGCAAAAACCCACTGCTTCATACCCATACAGCTCGAAGTAAACGAACTTCAAGTGCTAACACCGAGCACCGAGTGAGCATGAGTTGTAGTGATCAATGTGCCTTTTATCACGATATCGTGTAACGCTTGAGCAGTTTTGGAAAACGTTGAACCACGTTTCGTGGCCGCCAGTCCAAGGCCAGGAAGACCGCTTGGAAAGGAAACGCCAGTTGGTCACGATTTTAATCTACCAAATTGAAGCACGCACGGTGTTACCCATCACCCACCCCAGTGGCAGGAGCAACGAGAGCCGCTGGAACCATTATCGGTGCTAAATCATTCCGGGGTTTTTCGCACCAGTAAGGAGATGGATGTATGGAAAGCACCAAAAGTGGTTTCGTGGCCAGCGCTGGTACGAAATATTGAGCGGGAGCAGTTTCCTCCGCTACTGGGGCCATGTGTGTCTGCGCTGTGCTAACAGTGTTTGTGTTGTGAAGACACCAAAGCAAACCAAGCGAACCAAAGTGTAAACATAAAAAAAACATGTTTGAGAACGCTTCGCGGACCGCTTTCATCGCCAGTCGAAGTTCGGCGTAGCCCATTCTTTATCGTTTGCTTCACACGCATAGGTCTGTTCCTTTAGAACCAAACACCTACTGGAGACACACAAACACGCCCGTACTGTAGCACTAAATCAAGAAGAAACAAGAAACTCCCTCCTCCTTCCGTAACGATCTCAAGCCCCGATATGGATGGATAAAGTTTGTCAGCTAACCATTGTTGCGGCTGGGTACGCCACACCGGTGAACTTTTCGGCCAACGGCAAACGATGGAACTGGAAAGGTCAACTGGACGATAACTTTGTCCGGGGGCCGATTGACCGGACCAGACCAGGCCAGGACGAGAATGAGTTTCAGATGAGTTTTCTTCTGCACACTAACCGCAACCGAGATAAGGTGCGAAAAGCGTTTCCAGAGCGTCGATTGGGTAGGCTTTCTGCAGAATTGCACCTTCGAAGTGGTCTTTGGAATTCTATTAGAAGAGTTGATCCCACATCTAGCCACACAATGGCACCACCTGAAAAGCTATCAGTTGCGGTAAGGCTTTTCTTTTTCACTTTCAAATAGCTGTGCGATCGAAACCGACCAATTACTCGGATAGCACTTCGGTAGGAAGTACAAGAAGTCCTTTTTTGGAAGAGAGCTTATACAGAGAGAGAGAGAGAGAGAGCTTCTCTTCCAATGCTTTCTCGTTTGGTGGTTTGGAAAAGTTTTGTGCTTCCTAGAAACAAAACCGAAACGTCTAATGCACCACATAAATTCATCTCGGAAAGTAAGAAACGACCGACCGGCTCCAAAGCCTTCCCAAGTCCCAATATTAGCAAGCAAACACCATCAATCAAGCAGATCGAACAGAAAAAGCAAAGCAAAAACAAAAAGATCTTACCATTTTTGCTGAAGCAGTTACTGTTCTTCAACGGAAAAAGAATCGAAATTAATTCAGTACGCTTCGCTCATCGTTCCTAGGGTTCTTTTTTCACTCACTCGACTGTTTACACTTGCTGGGCAAGTAGGGAAGAGCGATCAAGTAAAAAAACGGCTCCCAAAACTAACCCCCATATGAAAAGTTTCATTTCGATTTTCGTACCCATGGATGTATCCTAACGAACGAGAGCGGCGAGTGTTGTTGCTTCACACCGTTTTTTTTTTTCTTCCCTTCCCAAATCAAAACGAATGCTTCCGATGGGAGCAAAACTTGTTGGGGATAGTGCAAACCCGGGCCCGCGACAGTCACGGTGCTGGGATTGAAATGAAAATTTTCAACCGAAAACCCAGACACATATTTGCCAAGTCGTTGTGAATGTGTGGCGGGAACGATCGCACGTACCCGGAAACCTGGAAACCTTCGGCAAGTCCGCAAACGAGAGCAAACGTGCTGTAATGTTGTCTCAGTGCAGCCAACACCGAAACACACACACAGGGGATGCCGGATGCGTTCGCACCATACAACCGCGGTTCCGGCTGCTCGCCCGCGCCCGGATGTTGCAGGCACCAGTTATTGGTGCCCGTGTTTCGCGTGGAAGCTTCCTCTGCATCTGCAATGCGTACATTTAACATTTCACACTTGTTTGTTTGGTTTTTTGAGTTAGCCGTTCCGGAGTAGGTGGTGTGTAGGTGTAGGTGGTCTAAGGGCGGCACAGCGGCAAGTAGAAGGATGGTTTTTCCAATGTGTCTTGCAAATCGAGGTCGTGTGGACTACACGTTTGATAAATGATATTGTTTGTGTCGGGGCAATAACGAGACGCATTGATGGCGCTTGCTAGCGAGTTACATGATTATTTAAATGAGGTTTCACGGGGAGTATTTTTTCGTTGGAAACGGTGAGGATGATAACTTCAAAAAGAAATTTTACATTGATCTATTTTTTTTAGGCTTGCAATTTGGAACAAAATCCTTCGAATAACTAGTCTCCAACTAGGCTCCATTGTTATTTCCTATTAGAATTAGATGCTTTACACTATATCCACGGAACTCTATATTCAAGAACTTTGTTCTAGTAAATGTTGTCAAGGAAGAGTTATTTTTAATCTGTATGTTCTAATATCCAACTTCATCTATTCGTGTATTTGTGCCATATTTGTCTACCGTCAACAACATAAACTTTTTCTGTTAGATGTCTAGGTGAGCCTAAGAAATGAGCATGGAGTCTGAGAGGTAATCATACTACTAGGCATTAGTATTATTGTTCGAACAAACGAATCATTTTGTATAATAGTTTACATTAAGATTAATTAACAGGTATTGTGCTAAAGCCGTCAACTCGTACGGACTTAACAACATGCTCGTCATGGGTTCAAGCTTCGGATTGACTGTGCACCCATACGTAGGACTGACTATACTGTTATGGTTGATCAATAAGCTACTGAAAACCAATCCCCACTAGTGGGTATGGGCTAACCTTGACCGACAATGGTTGTTGAGCCACAGAAGAAGAAGAAGATAAGAAGAAGAAGAAGAAGAAGAAGAAGAAGAAGAAGAATAAAAAGAAGAAGAAGAAGAAGAAGATGAAGAAGAAGAAGAAGAAGAAGAAGAAGAAGAAGAAGAATAAGAAGAAAAAGTTGGATTTGCAAAGAAATAAAAGGAAATGTCCCTTTCACTTCATTTTCCAGGCCTCTTGCATATCTTGCACAAATCAAACGAATTTACAAATAAGGAAATGTTCGTATCACTCATTTGGAAAACCCCTTATAAAAAAGAATAAAAATTGATAAAACAATAAAGATCGTTTCTGATACAAGCTGAACGATTCCAAACTTCTCCAACTCATCTTTCGATTCGTATTTGTTGACCCATGCAAGACCTCAATATTCCTAATTTTATTGATTGCCTAAAGCTTGCTTTAACCTAGACATGATGTTCTGCCCTCACATCTCCTAACCGCCCTAAACACCCTACCCCATACCACCCTGTCGAGCCATAACGATTCTAGGAAGTTTATCAACCTCTTCAATCCCGCTAAGCCACCGCTGACAGGCACAATAATTCTGGGTCAAATGGATGGTCGACGGGACGACGGCCCGTCACTCCGCCACATTCCTCACTTCACATCAAATTGACCCGCGTCGCGCGTGCTGTGTGTGAGAGATTCAATTTTTACTACTACGCAACCAACGCGTCAATCCACCATCATCGCCTCCTGGTCTTTTCTTCCCGCGCTCACTACCCCGTGACACACGCCGTGATACCGAAAACATGCTATCACGAGTTAGTTTAATCATCTTCGTCGTTGTGTGGAGGGCTGGCCGCTATCAACCGGTAGCCAATAATCGTAATAATGTTATAAAGTTCATTTATTCGCCCTGTCGGTACATAAATCTATTTTATAGACCTTACGTGTTTAATATTTCGCTGTGCCGTGGCTTCGCTCTTCCCGTTTCGCACCGTTGACGCGGCTGGTTGTGGGTAGAATGCGACTCTCTACTGCTTTATTCTACATTAGCAACCAGGGGAAAGTCGCACTGGTGCTATCATTATACTACCGTTGAGGTAGTTCGCCCTGGGGGTAGTACAGGGGGGAAACGGATACCGGCGTCGGACAGTTGGCAAAGTGGGTGGTAGGTGGCTTTATGTAAATTGAAGCACGCATACGTCCGATGGAAAGCAACCGCTCTGCAAGGAAAACGCTTCACTCTAACGACGTGGTCTGGACGGTAACCAGACGCCTGCTGCAATGGAGCTATGGACTCGCTATTCTTCAGGGCCTTCGGCAGTCGTTGAGAGCAGGACGGACCGGGACGAATTGTAAATTCCGGCGAAGAAATTGCTCAAACCGTACTTGGCATGCCATGGACAGGCTTTTGACAGGCAAAGCAAAACCCCCCCGGGAGCTAGCCGGTAGGGCTGGGGTCTCACGAACACGAGCCATGCCCGCACGCACACACACACACACACACACGTAAAGAATAGACGAAATCTGATTCAATTATCGGGAGCCGTAATAATGGTGAGCTGGAATTTATTGAAACACGATCCGGGCGGGCTCGTGAACCGGAAGCTTCATCAGCTCAGACCCGGTCGAGTGGTGATTGGTACCGGCTAGGATAACTACTATTCATTCCTCACAACGGAAGGTGGTACAGCTTAACACTTTGGAAATTGGAAGCTTGTGAAAAGTATACCGCCAACTAGGGGCAGAAAAGTAATGAGTTTGTTTTACGATCAATCTGATTGAATCGATCAAGCAAACTTGATAAGAATAATTTTCGTGTCTGGAGAAGTTTTGAATAGGTTCCATCTAATTCGAGTTTGATGAAGTATTATTGGGCCGGTCTGGTGGTACAGTCGTCAGCTCGTACGGACTTAACAACATGCCCGTCATGGGTTCAAGTCCCGAATGGACCGTACCCCCGTAGGATATGACTATCCTTCTATGTGTAATAAGTAAGTCACTGAAAGCCAAAGCCCACTTAGTGGTACAGACAGGCCTTGACCGACAATGGTTGTTGTGCCAAAGAAGAAGAAGAAGTATGAAGAATGTTGTGGAAATTGCTGATTTATGCAAATCCTTCTCATACAGTTCCATCCCTGGAAGGCTTGATGTAGCGATTTACCCTGACGTTGACCTGGATCGTGATAGCAGCAGCTTCTGCTGAATACATTGACAGATTCTCATCAAAACAAAACATAATTGTAGTCCATGAACAATTGGTTGTACTTTGAGTAAAACTGCCACGGTAAGATTGAGGAAAGTCTTGTACTCGGAGGTACATAACAAAAATTTATTGAATGCACTGCAGTGGAAAAACAATGTAAAAATTGAAAGACTATAGCACACGAACTAAGAATAACATTACCTAGTTTTCAAGAATTAGCGAAACCAGTGTTAAAAAATATTAACAAAGCAAGAAAATGACATATATTAAAACTATTTGTAAAATATAAATAATCCATAAGCAATCAAAAAACCAAAGTGCTACAAACGATGGATCTACGTAACAGCGAGTTCTAGTTGGGTCGGATCAAGGTAGGTGCAATACTCGACCCGAACTCGCTGCACCAACGGGTCGAAGCCGTTTATGCTTTCTCGCACCTACTTAACATTCGGTTCGGATTTGATTCCGATTCCAACCTATCGTACTCGCTGCACCCACGGGTCGGAATCGATTCCGACTGGCTCGCACCCGACTCCGGGGCGGGTCGTGAAATAAATCAAATGAACCACCACTAGTTCACACAAGCGCTGCAGGTTTGCATGCTATAAGCTATGCAACTTGCATCAAAGCGATTCAAAGTTCAAAACACTGTGGGAGAGAATCATGCCATCTTTCGGCCAAGAAAAATATATAAGCTGGAATATGATCCATCGCATAATTCCAAGCTCCGAATAAAAATTGTATAATTGTGCATGGTAGTGCATATACTGTTTTAATACTAAATCAAAGCTTAAATTTTCGATTCTGTTACATGACATTAATACAAAGCCATGGAAAAGGAAGATGAGCTGTGATGATGATTATCCATGTTTTCTAAGAGGCGAATGTCAGCCAAAAGGTCCAAAGCCTTTATAGAAAAAATAGTAAAAAAATGTCCATGTTTCCTGACCAGATTTTTCCTTTTTCTAGGGTTTTTAAATATTTAACAATTCCAATGAACTCCAATACAGTGTAAAGGTTTAGATAGATAAGGTTTAGCTTTAAGTTTTTTGTTGTACAGCCCTCGTGGCAAACAATTGAAAATAAATACAATAATAATAATAACCAAATTGTTCAAACCTAAAAAGGCAGCAGCTTTGCTCACGATTAATACTATATGTTCTTAAATAGAAACGCCCAATTCCGTAGTGAAAGCGTAAGCAACCCCGGAACAAACCGCCAAATGGCGCATTCCTTCTGCTTGCGGTGCCCGTTCAACATGTCAGCTAGACACAATCGATAATCGATAGACTTTCAATGAACGTGAACTTTGGTTGAACGGCCAAACGTCATCGTAGACCAACCAAATATTAAAAAAAACCCACAACCTCACTTTCGTTTCCTACTTCAACTTCAACCCAAAAGCCACCCACCGGAGCGACCACACCACGTGAACCTTGAACTAAATCTGTTCCACATGAGATGGCACACAACTCGGCGCGCCCCGCCCGCTAGCCAGTAACGACGGACCCCTCCACACCCCGTATCCCGCATCGACAACTGACACTGACCCATCGATAAATTATTTATATCCTCCACCACCAGCCAAAATTAATAAAAATGTAAACTAACATCCAAAAACACAAACACACTCGATGGGTACAAAACGGGCACACATCTCCCCCTTTGCACTGAAAATAGAATCCCGTGCCACCCCGCAAAAGAAATGATTTATGCTGTCAGAGGCGTCCGAAGAACTCCTTTATCAGACACTGAGCGGATTAGCATAATTTGGTGGCAAAACACAACGAAAACGATAAACTCGGACGCGATTTCACACTTTTGCCACCGGTTTTATTGCTATTGCACATAGTGGTACCATTTATATCCACTGATACTGGGCGGGAGGAGGTAGCAGGAGGATGAAATGCTTCAAAATGCCATTTGCATTTCAAATGGAGCATATCTCCTCTCCATCTCCTCCTACCATCAAGTATGATACCACTGCGGACGGGGACGGTTGCTGGGTGTCGATTTTTCCTTATCGATCGATTATGATCATGGGAACTCTTGCGCCATGCCATCGTTTCGCTTCGCACTTTTCCTCGCATTTTCCCACCTCTCCGCTCCGCTTGGACCATCGTTCGCTTCAATTGACCATCGATGAGACCATCCAGCCCCGAACGAATCTGTGATAAAAACACTGACAACGGGCACTGGTTTTGCTCCTTCCCGTTTTCTCCTCCCGTGGATCGAAACTGTGCTACTAGTCGGCGGCCCCTCGCACCGATATATTATCATAATAATTTCAAGGTGAGTTAATTTTTCGCCCGATACCGAAGCCAAGGAGGCTCCAGCAGCCGTACCCGCTTCCCCCTTTCTCACCCTGTTTCCAGGCGCCCTGCGATGGCGCCGAGGGTCGGGGCCATGCTGTGCGTGTCTTTGTGTGTTTCGTGTGGCGATAAAGCAGCGAGCCAGAAGACTCGAGAATGTCTTCCTGATTCTGAGCTGCCTGCTGGTTTAATGGACGGCGGAACAACCCCCTAAAACTGAGCGACAAGTAAAAAAAAAAAAACACAGAAATAAAGGACCAACAAACCTGTCGAACGAGATCCGGGTCCCCAATGAAGGTCAGTGTAACGAGCTCACCTAAAATGGAACACTGGTTGAATCGATGGAAAAAGTGAATAAAACAAAAGCGAACGGCAATGGCTGGCTGGGCGATGAAAAGTCCATGAGAATTCTTTTTCTTTTTTCCTTTTTTGAAAGGAGTACTTTGAACTTGTGCGACGCTCCGAATGGTTAGTCGTACGGTGGCTTTAAAAGCAGGGAAATACTTCAGTCATAATTAGCGTTTTCTCTCACCAGGTCAGACAGGATCTTTGGAGCATTCAAGGATTTTAAAAGTTGTCCTGCACTAATTGCCCATTGGGCTCAGTTATAGATAACCACTTTCTATGTGCTCTTCCGTGTTGTTTTAAGGGGTATCAGAAGAATACTGTTTTGTTTTTGGATTTCTTGTCGGATATTCGTCGGATTCCTTTAATCCTTTCTTTTATCTTCTACTATATAGACCTTTTCGTAGTAAATTGATTTGAAGACCATTGTAGAAACATTATTCACCACGAATGATGATGAGAGGACTCTGGCAATTGATTCCTTTATACGTTTCACTTCCTCGATGCATTAAAATGTATTTTCCATAGAACCTAACGGTAAAGCGTTACGTTCTCCGCCAGGCTAGGGTTGATCTTACCAAGAGCGGCTCAAACTCCCGCTAATGTTTCCGTCAGTTGACCGCGCAATGATTAACGTTTCTAGTCATTTGCCGACGAAGCAACGAACCAACGAAAACAGAAGGAAAAAAAAGACATCATTAACCATTAAGCATATGCACATACTCACACACACTCTCTTGGCACATCTACAAGTGCATTGGGGCGCACATCCACAACTGTTCCCGAGCGTTGCTTCACGGCGCAGCATACGCGGCAGAGGCAAAATGTCATCGTAGCTCATCGTCACATGTCACCCCACCCGGTGGTTGCCCGCTTTCGACATGGCGTGCAATGCACCGTGTTCTCGAACCCACACCCACACCCTCCCCCTCCCCCTCTTCAACATCACGGTGGGATATGGTGAAGTGATTTAATATTCAAATTCCTTGCCTTTCCCCTTGCTTCTCGCTGGCTCGTGGCGTGCTTCACCTGCGCCCACTAATGCCCACTCCCAGCCGAGGAACGGCATGGAATTCTTAATCCATGTCGCATTGCATCGACATTGCCCGGCGGCCCGGTGGGATTCGTTCGTTTGGGTGCGCGGTGGCATCCGCTCACGGCATTTCTCAACAGGCCGGCGTTTAAAAACGATTGTTTTGGGGTGGGCAATCCACAAAACAAACCAACACAGTTGAGTTTGTACGGCTGTACGTTTGTGCATTTTCAGTTTGGTTGATGATGTGTTCCAATTTGTTGAGCTCAAAACAGCAACATGATGTAATTCATTTGATTTTGAAGCACTGGAAATGAAGCTGAATTACTGAAATGAATTATTTTGCACAAATTACAATTTCTCAAAACTACTGTTAATAAAGAATCAGCCAATATCAAATAAGAGGACAGGATTGACAGCCATTTTATAATGATTGATTCAATCCAGAAGGGTTTTCAGACGGTTTATGGGACAATAATTTAAATTTAAATAATACAAATCACTAGTCAGATCCATCCTAGAATACTCCTCTGTAGTTTGGATCCCAGCGTCCTCGTTATGGTCAAATAAGATCGAGTCAGTGCAGAAGAAATTCAGCCGTTTAGTCTTATGGTTTACATCCTGGTGTAACGTAGCAGTGAGACCTAGTTATCACGCCCGGTGTTTAATACTTGGACTCGAGTCTCGCAATTTCAGAGACTATATCGTACTAAGAGTTAACCAAACTAGACGTACATATAGCGATAATGAACCTATGACTGCGATGGCTATCAGATTCAATGCACGCCATGACTCTTTTGACTGGAACTCCTAATGTTACCCTGTGTATGTCTTGCTGTGATGCTATTTTTTATTTAATTTGTGCTGATGTTACAATATACCTTGATGCTTTCTGTTATTCATTGCTATCCTAGACATCTAAGATAGTTTTTTAGATCAGTGATAAGTGGCCGCAATGATGACCCATAACAAATACAAATAAGCAAATAATGATCAGATGTTTGTTTTACATGTTGTTTCAAAAATCTATAGCCTAATGCTTTATGAAATGCCTAATGCCCTAGGGATGGACCAGCCTTTACTAAGGACTCATTTTAAGGCCGGGCTACATTGACCGTACTCGCAGGTGTAATTTCGATTTTCACTAGTGCATCTGGTGGCGGCTGGTGGAAGCTTTTTTTGGTCGTCGGGGGAATGGTCGTGCCGGATCTCAAATTTTAGTTGTTTTTTCACCGTTTTTTGATGCGAAAATGGCTGAAATACTTGCACAACATATTCATCTATCAATTACAAAGCTTTTCCAGTCCAGTTAAGGTAAAAAACATGGAAAAATAACATATTTTCTGAAGCGGCTCCAAATTGTTTGGAAAAATGCTTCGGTCAGCCGCCGCCAGCTGCGCTAGTGAAAATCAAAATTACACCAGAGAGTACGATCAATGTAGCCCGGCCTTTACATTCCAATTAAATCTTCAATCGTCTCAAATAGCGCAATAGTTCTTGTACTAAAATAGAAAAAAGTAAAATTTAAAAATGCAGAAAAAATCATACAAATATGCACTTCCACCACACATAAATAATTTCTACTGAAATTATGCAAATGTTGCTTTGTAAGTTGCTTTGTATAAAACAATTTTTTACATTATCTTACAAAGTTTGAACTAATTTAACGACTTAAGAATTAAAATTGATTATAAATCAATATACTATTATTTGTTTTAGACGGTACAGGCTCTGAGCTGAGAAGTAAAGCATAGTACAATAGCATAATACAACAATTTACAATGAATTGCTGGAATTGCTAGCTACACATTATGGGTTAGGTTTGATAAGGAAATTATAGAATTTCTGGTAAATTATACAGCCTACACTAAATACTCCCAAAAAAATGAAATACTGACAAAAAATTCCACAGAGCAATGCAATTGTTGGTACCACATTCCATTATTAAATTAACCTCTGTTTTTTTTTCAATTTCACAATCACCTCCTAGCAACGGTACAGCGCAACACACGTGTGTCACCACTGGCTGTCTCGCACAATCTTCTGCTCGGTGGGCTGTGTATGTGGAATTACCCGATTGCTACAATTAATCGGTTGCAAATGTGCGCAGGCAGCCGCTAAACAATCGACACACAATTGAAAGGACCCGTCCAAAATGTCTCTCACCTCCGCCTCCGCCCTGTCACCCGTTTCCCGTAACTCCCGCAACCAGCTCGATTTCACGGTCGTCATACGGTTGCGGTGAAGGCGTATGGGAAAGGTGCGAGATGAGCCATATTCAAGCGGCTGTACCTTTCGATGCAAACGGCACGATAAATAAAAAAAAGCTCCCACTCAGTACGGTTTCCCCTATACCGGAGCGACCACTCTGCCTGCACTCTTCGTGAAAAGCACGGCTCGCGAGTGCTGCTGAGTGCTCCGCTCCGGTGAGTGTAGTGAGCGGATTTCTTAAAAGCCCTCACCACACAGCCACCGAAACAAGACCTCTTAAAGGTGGCACAGTCAGTGTGCGGTGCAATTCAACTTAAACTTTTTACTTCGCTCGGTCCCGGCCAACCGTACTGAGTGACCGGTTTGATCGTGATCGGTTCTCGCCCTCCCCTCTCGAGCGCGGCCAGCACAACACAACAAAACAACAACACACGGCACACTCAAAAACCCCAGCTTAGCTCCCCTTGCTTGCTGCCAGAAACCAACCCTGCCACCCGAAGAAGGAAGCAGGGAGAGGGGGAAACGGTTTTGCCGTGTGTGTGTGTGTGTGTGTGTGTGTGTGTGTGTGTGTGCGTGTGTGTGCGCGCCCGTTTTCGACACGAAAAAGCCCGTCGACCGAGCTGCAAAGCTGCGCGACGGTCACAGCATTAAGTCAGTGTCTCCACCACGGTCCCAGTCGGCGGAGGTTTCTTTCCATTACTGCGCTGCCGTTTGCAAACACAACAATTCGTCTCACTGTTGAAGCCACCGAGCCGAACCACCAGCAAAAGCAGCCGACAGACAGCGGCGAACAGACAGACCGAGTGCGTGCGTGACCGAGTGCGTGGTTTGTTGGAAGCCAGAAGCCAGCGTGCAGTCACTTGCCCTGGCGAGGACAATTTTGGGCGAGGGCGGTTTTGGAAGTTTTTTTTTCCGGTGAACCTGAAGTGTGCGTGAAGGCAGCGAGGAAAGCAAGCGCAGGGAAGCAACCGTGTAGCGAAGACACGAATTAGTAGTAGTAGAAGCAGTAGTAGAAGTGAGCTATTCCAGCAAATAGCAAACAAGTGGCAGGGCGAAAGTGTACCGTCAACATGGTGAAGTTGCTGGCCTTAATTGGCATCCTCGCGCTAACGGTGGCAGCAGGTAAGCTTACTAGTTTTAAGTACTCGCTCCCCCTCAAAACACACCCACTTGCCTTTCCCTACAACGGCATACAGAGGGGTCGATTGCTACAGAACGGCTGACATCATCAGCAACACCCACAAACCCAAAGGAGCGTTGTGGGGAAAGGGCTTCCGCTCCTTGCCCCTTTCGCTGTGCCAGTTTGAGAGACTTTTTTTTTCGGGGGGTGGAGAGGGCGTTTTCCCTTTAAGCTCTTTTTTGCGATCGTCAAAACGAAAAAAAAGACAGTGCAATTCCCGTTGAGCGCAAACGCAACGACGGCACGAACTGCTGCACAAGAACCAGTTTCTGTGTCACACACACACACGCGCGCGTAAAAGCAGATCGGGTGACTGCCGGGTGAGATGGCGGGGAGGGAATGGGGTGCAAAACCTTTCACAAATTTGCTCACCCTATCGCTCACCCTTTGCACGGCTTACGCCTTACGGGGGAGTTTTTGCTGGCGATGGTTTGACACGCATCTACGACTTTGGAACACAAACGCACAAAATCGATCGTTAGAGTGGTGCTGGTAGAGCTAGCCCCAAAACGAACCATCTCCAACGACACCTCCACACACTCCACCCACAAAGAGGACTGAACATTTCGGAGCTTCTCCCACAGGACGGAATGTCCTAATTGCAACTAATCGCGAACGCTAACACTTCCGCACCGTAGCTCAGTGTAGCTCACACACACACACGCACGATTACCGCACAGACGGTGCCTCAATTTCCCACCCCATACCGGATATGGAGATGGAGCAAAAAATAAAAACGGAGAGACCTGAATAGCAGATAACATTATACAATCAGCATATCGCTCGGTCCGCTTGCAACGTCCCGATCGGATGAATTGCGGACACGATCACTAGCGTCACCCAATCGCGTGTTGTTTTTTTTTTGTCGATCCTCAAGCGGTTTGCGGGCCGGAACCGGGTCGACTTGGCTGGTTTGCTCTGGCGTACCGGCTTTCTTTCTCCCAGCGGGTATTACGTGATAATGCAGCAAACTGCCCGCCGACACTACCGAGGATCCGGTGTGGATCCTGGGACGAAAGAGCGCGCGGAAAACCTGTTCCGTCAGCGCATAATGCAAGCCAATTTTGAGCACACACTCACAACCTCTTTCTCCAACTCTGGGACTGGGAACTGGGGTGGATGTTTTTTGTTGTTTCCAGGTGGAATTCGAAACCGTACGTTTCATTTTTTTACGTACACAAAAACGAAGAATTTAAATGCAGATATTAAGACACGCTCGTAAGCGCGGGCGCGGTGGCCATCCAAAATGTCACCTCAAACTCGATGTAAATGGGTTCGATGCAGTGGAACGGGTGGAATGGGCTACGCAATGGGGGTGTTGGTTTAACAGTCATATAAATACATACAGATTAAATGTAGTTAATGCTTCAATATCTTCAAGCTTCAAGCTATATTTTCCAAGAACATGAGCAGAAGACCTACATCAATTGCTGAAGTTTAGTTCAGGAATTCACTCGGGATCTTCGTTGAGACAACTTCTGCTGTGAAGAAATAGATGATCTTGAGGATATTGATGTTTATCCCAGAGCTTCTTTAGCTTTGTCATTCTTTGTCTGAACTTCTTCTGAACATATGAATGCATCTTCAAAAAATCCAATATTACATGCTTAAGAGCATCTGTTTGTTGACGTACAATCAATAATTCCCAAGTTCCTCCAAACTACTAAAAGATATTGAAGATATGGCCTTTGAGGCTAGGCTTTTTAGGATTTTATTCACATTCATTGAATGGTTTGTTTAAAGTCTTTAATAGAGAGATTAATTAATTCAACCTTCACTCTTCCAATATCCTCATAAACCGTAGTACCCTTCGAGCCAAGTATTGCGTTTCCAGCTACGAAAACACTTAAACTGTTAAGCCTGGTACTTGCGGTACCTTAACTACTGAAGCGAAAATTATGAGCGATTTTGATTGTAATTTCAACATCCCTGGAAATGGCACTAATGTACCTCAAGCCACATATAACTTCCCTCCTTAAGTTGTTAATTGGTCTGAATTTGCTCGCAAACAGGAGGTTTTAAATTTTCTCTCATATGTATTTTGCCCAAGTTGTCCGAAAAAACAAAACAAATAAAATCCAACACAATCGATAGCTGGCAGAAATTTTGGTGAAAAGATAGCTCCAAAAACCCTCCCGGTACAGACCCACCCCTGATGAGTCGTTGCTATTCTGCTGCGTGTGCAGCGTGCGTCATTAATGAAGCTCGAGCGCAGCGCTACCCGAGCCATGCCAAGCAATTATGGGTGTGCGGGTTACTTATTTTGCCATTACATCCTTTTCAGCGGTCCCGGCTTCATCGCATAAAGTTGATTTGTTGTTTCCGCCGGTTGGCAGCCGGTAAGGGAAGCGCCAGAGCGAGCGCGCGGTGGTGGTGCCTTATGCAATGCACGATCGCTCGCCGAGGTAGATCGGCGAGATCGTGCCACAGCTTTCCGCGTTCAACGCATGCCGGTTGTGGTTGCTTGCAATCGAAGTGATAGTTTTTTTTTCTCTTTCTTCTTTATAATTTGCTTTTCAACATCCAAACCGCTTCCTTGATCCTACCCCGTCAAATGAGAGGAGATAGGGGGGTGGCTGATCGACAAAATCAATCTTGTTTTTTCGATCCCACCCCCCCTTCAGTAATGATTGCCATCAAGTGCGCAAAGATACAGCAAAACAATTGCGATTGCGTGGTCGGTTTTCGGGTTCATTAGCTGAACCGTGCTCGAATCGAACCTCTGGATCATACCGAGCACCGAGGAAAGATCAAACAAATGAACCTCAAACCCATTGAGCATGCTCCCCTCCCCCACCCCCTCCATGACGGCTTGTGAGACGCGCCCAGATGATGAAAGGAGACCGAATGCTGCCGTAGCAACGGCAGCAGCCATTTATGCTGGTATGGAAAATGATCCATTCGGCTGGCGGCAAGACCCTTTCGCAACACGGTTTTGGGGGTGCCGCATCAAATGTCAAACGGAGGAGGAGTGTTTGCCTCACACCGTGAGATGGGTTTTGCGTTCCTTCTTTTTTTGCTGCTGCTGCTGCTAAGCTCTCCCTAGATTGTTGCGATTGCCTGATCACGAATCACGGCTCGATCGCTTACACTGTCCTGGTTGTCCCGCCGCAGCGGCAGATGCATTCCACTGCCGTCCGGGCCTTTGCCAAGGGCTGCCAAACCCATCGCCCATTCCGACACCGACTGTGGCTAAGTGTGTGCCCGTGGGGCAACTGCAGCTGCACCTGTTGCATTGTACTTGTTGCCGCTGTAGAGTGTGTGAGGATGAGCGTCTAGGGCTTAATGTGTAGCCTGTGTCACCTTTTGTCGGCGAAAAAAAAGGGGAACGCAAGCAATGGTGACACGCTTTTTTGCTGTCACAACGTCACAACGAAACTGTTTGTATAAATTACACACCGTTTCGCACAAAATGTCAACACTGCTTGAACTCTAGCTGATTGCACGAAACAACAGTGGTTGATGGTTTAACTGCGTAAGCACACACCATCCCATCTCGCTGACCCGGCATCGGTAATTTAACACGCTCATCAAAAGATCGATTACCGTGGGGCTCCAACGTCGCAACGCAGTCGGGGCGAAAGTTTGGCTCAATTCTCACCGTACCGAACCCCGCACTGATCATCACCACCCACCAGCTCGGAGCAAACTTTCCCCTTTCAACGTCAGGTTTTTTTTGTATTGTTTTTCTCACCCCATGCGCGTGCAAAAGATCGATCGGACCCCAGTGCCCACTTAAGCATACCACGAGGAGGGAGGGTCAAGGTTCAAGCGATCTACAAGTGATACTTAAACCGTACAACCGTACCTCCGTACCTTGTGGTTAGTCAATAAATGTACCCCGAGTCACCGTCACCGTGCCGCACAGGGGGGGGGGGGGGGGGGGGGGAGGTAACCTTAATCATTCCGGCTAACTGCTCATCCCCCTGCACCCATGCATGCATCTTGCCGAATTGATGCGCTCCTCACGCTGAGAGCCGTTCACGCAAACGCGCCCGAGGGCAATCGATTGCCCAACCGATGGTTGGGGTGAACAAAAAGAAGCCACACGAAAAGATGAATCTTTGCCTGGCACGGGCGATCGGTATCACGGCCCTGTGAAACGGGCACTAGGTCGACCCGGGCCAACATGCTCCACCATTAGCCGGTGGACGGTAATAGTCGCCGTGCCAAATTGCCTGTTCAACCGGTAGAACGAAGTGCACTTCGGAGCACGCCGAGAGTGCTGGAGAGGCTCACTTTACCCTGGGTGTACTAGATTTACGTTTAACCGTTCTGACCTTCGGTGCACTTTACATACCCATCTTGCATTGAGATTGAGATTGAGAGTATAAGGTTCGATTTCGTTCGTTTCATGTTTTTTTTTCCGCGACCTTCTTCCTCCTCCACACAGCCACGGCCGAAGTGCGAATCAAGCGACAGGCGGAAGAAACGACCAAGAAGGAAGAGTCATTCGAGAAAGAGCTTTGCAAAGACAAAGATGCCGGTGAATGGTTCCGGCTGGTAGCGGGCGAAGGCGACAACTGCCGTGACGTCATCCAGTGCACATCGTCGGTAAGTACGGCACTGCTATACGGCTGATGCTTGTGGATGCCTTCCCGAAACATCGTACCCGAAAGCTTACTAATCATCTTGCTGGGATGTATTTCTCTATTTCACCACCAGGGCCTGCAAGCCATCCGCTGTCCTGCCGGTCTGTACTTCGACATCGAGAAGCAGACCTGCGACTGGAAGGACGCGGTAAAGAACTGCAAGTTTAAGAACAAGGAGCGCAAGGTGAAGCCGCTGCTGATCACGGACGAGCCACTGTGCCAGGACGGGTTCCTTGCCTGCGGCGACGGTAACTGCATCGAGCGCGGCCTGTTCTGCAACGGCGAGAAGGACTGTAGCGACGGCTCGGACGAGAACTCCTGCGGTAAGTCTCCGAACGATTTCACAATCGCCGATCGAATTTCTCCCGAAAATGTTATGCGCTAAAATTAACCACACAACCACGCAGAAAACAAGACAAAAAAACACATTTTCGTTGGAGGCCGTGCCATAGATCACGCCCGTTTTAAAATTCATATCCATAACTAGCAGCAGCAGCAGCATCCTCACACACACACACACACCCGACTGGCACACAATCGAGTGCGCGAGTCGAGTATTTGCATAATCCTCCACAATCCGCGCCAAGGCGTGGCAGCGAAACTGGATTCCTTTAAATCAATCCAACAGCAGCGGCAGCCAAGAAAATGAAGCCAAATTCCACCTAATCGAGTTGTTACGAAAAGTGGTGCTAAAAACCACAAATCCCGCCCTCCCCGCCCCCGCCCGTTCGCGTCACCTCCCTCAAAACAACCAGTGGCAACTCCGGGGCGCGCGGTAGAAAGATCACATTCCACAAATGCGCCCGCAACAAACACACAAAGGCGCGACACGCTTGCCACGGTGCGGCGATCGGTTTTCGAGTTGCAGACGCTCTGAAATCCAAACCTGGACGTCCTTGAGGGAGAGCCGCCGTTCGGCTCGCCCAGCTAGTCGCCACACGTTGCTTTTAGCGGGGCCGGGGGATACACAGACGATACACAGGCTTGCCAAACATTGGCCCAGCAGGATCGAATGGATGCCTATTTTTGACTCTTCAAGCTCTTCTCTCCAAACACATTACCATACGCGCCTCGTTCTTCGTGGTCTGACCTTGCACAAGCTAGCCGCAACACCAAAAAAAAAAAACGGGGAAGATCTTGCGATCGTGTTGTTTTGGCAAAAAAGTCCCCCACCGAAGTGCCTTGTACGCATCGTTCGTAGACGACTCTTATGCGAAATGATTGTAGTTCGGCTGGCAGCTATTTTTAGCTCTGTTCACACAATACGCAAAGACAGGTTGTGACAGGCGAAGGGATTCGGCCGCTCTAGGGCGAATAATTTCACCGCAACAAAAACTTTCTCTTTCCCCCGGTGCGCGGTCTTTCCTGCGCGGTACAGTTCTGTTAGGCAGCAACCACGCACACCACGAAACGAAATGGAAAGGATCTTTTTTTAAAAAAAAAACGAAAAAATACTGCAAAAAAAACCATCACCTTTCGATTCCCGGGTTTGGGGCTTTGCGATCATTGCGATCGACATCACGCGGGCCATTACAAAATAACACACTCACAGAGCACTGAAAAAGGTTTCTCGCTTTTACTCTCGCCTGAATCCCTTGACTTTAAACCCAGAGCTAAACGCAACAAATGCCGGCCCACAGTGGCTTTCACATTTTGCATGCACTTTGCGCTCCTGAATGGTGCGTTTTTCACCATTTTACTGTGTGTACGTGTGTGTGTTTGTTTCGAGTTTTTATTGTTGTTGTTTTTGTTTTCGGTTCAAACTATGCAGCTGGGGTAAATTGGTGATGTGGTAAATGCACGCTCGCTCGCCTGCTCCCGTTTTGAGCCGATTTCCTCCAACGCGCGTGCTTGAAGCACAGGAACAGCTGTGTAAAACTGGTGTTTTTTTTTGCAAATATCCTGCACCTTCATCAGCGAAAAAATAAATAAAAAAAACTCCCTAGACACACACACGTAGATGAAGGTGAAAGGAGAAAGGCCGATTGCTGGAGCCGGATGTAAGCGTGATTCTACGGTTCGGTTGTACGGTGCGGGGCCGATTTTACTGTTAGCCTTTTGCTGCCCCGCGGGGCAATTAGCTTGGTCGATGGTCTTTTTTGCTTGTTTGTTTCGCACCCTCACCCTCGTCTACCCATGTTGTTTGCTCTATTGTACCGGCAAAAAGAGAGGTTTGGAGGATGGTCAGAGGGTTCCTGATAGAGTGGTGTACATACTACCTTTGACAACACACTCCGCAAAAGGTTATGCAGCGTAGGAATCGCGATGTGATGCGCGCACGAAAATAGCAACACACGAAACAACAATCACAGCAGCAGCAGCAGCAGAAACGGCAACAAAAACAGACACACACACACACACACACACACACACACACACAGATCATCGGGGTCTAACACGCGGACAGCAGGTGGAATTGCAAAAGCTTACGCAACGGTTTACCGTGCATACGTCGACGTCTTCATCGTGGTTGCCGTTGTCGTCGTCATCGTCGTCGTCGTCGTCGCCGTCTTCGGCCAGCATCCCAAGCGAGCCACAATGTCACGCAAGGCCTGTGCCTCTTTTAGGCGCTGGGAACAACAACACTTTCTTGCCTGCAGCCGAGTCTTGGGTCCTATTTTAAGAGCTCCTCTTGTTCTTCGCGCCGGTCGAATGGTCGCGGCTGGTTCAATAATTATGTGCGCATATTTTAGACCATGGTGTGTGCACACGGTGGTGTGACCGAACCGACCGAGTCAGGCGATTTGCATCGATTTAAGTTGCTTACGCTAATAGGATGGGAATAGCCACTCAGTAGCGTGAGCCTATTCTGAGTTGATGAGTTAGAATGGGGAGTTAAAATTGAAAACTTTTTGCTCCTAAATTGCCATCAAAACCGAAGTAGAAGTTGATTGCCGGCGTTTTTAAAACACTCCTGGCGATCGGACGAGTGAGAACTCGCCAAAGAGTTATTTAACACACGAAAGAGTTTATTTGCTGCAAGAGAGTTGCTAGTCGGTTTGAAGAGTTATTAGTTATTAGTGGAGATTTAACTCTCGAAAGAGTTGTATACATTTTAAATGCCTGTAAGTGAGTTATTACTCGTCGAAATGAGTCACTCAACGAGCTTCAACTCTCAAATGAGTTCGGAGAATCAAAACACTCGTCAAGATTTAGCTCTCATAAGAGCTATTACAATTACTAATGATTCTGTACACTGTGAGTGCGCTACAACTCTTTGCAAAGAACTCAAAACTCAAATGAGTACTTCATGATACAGGATTGAAGTATTGTACTGCACAGATTTCACTCTTTGAGAAGCTAATAATGAAGCACAACACTGTTCAGAATGTACCAAACCATCCTGTGCAATGACCCGTCCCAAAACCCCGAAGCTGTGCTCCAAAGCACACAATTTGTAAGGCTGGCACAAAGTCTCTATAAAAATAAAGAAACAAAAAAAATTGTAAAGCTTCTAGCCAAACATTGCAACAGGACTCAAACCATGCCTGCACGGCAAGTCGGTCGAGTCCGCCGCCGACCCGGTGTATGTCGCGTGTAATTTCTCTATCAATCTGCGAAGGTGCAGCAGACAAGATTCCAGGCCGGTGTTTAGGTCACTCGGATCAGCCGTACCGGAGTTGCCATACCATGGAGCTCGACGAACCGGTCTTGTGCACACGCCCGGCCAACCAATCTGGTGTCTCCGTGTGTGTGTGTGTCGCGCTGGGAGATAGCAGGACTACAGCCCCTCTGCTCGCCTCGAGGATTTGCTTGTCGCTGCGAGTCTGTGGCGGTAAAGCGGGTTTGTAGGTTACACGCCGATCGGTGTACCCTTTCGGTTGGCAACTCTTCAGCCCCCTCCCCCCCCCTTCTCCCCGTTATAAGTTTCATCGATCAGCTCAGCTGGCTTATGTAATCGCACCGATACGCGACGGCAGCAACCCCCGCGGGAGGGATCGAGGCCGGCTTGGGCCGGGGTAGGTTTTTAGTCTAGTCTTCCCTCCCAATCGATCGTTTGCAATCGATCGTTTGCAAGGCACCACAAACACACACATTGCGCTTTCTCGCTGGCAAACGCGGTGGCGGTGGGAATTGGATGGAAGAAGAAAAGTTCAATTTCATGCACCGAACGCCAGCCGAAATGCCAGACACAATGAAATTAAAGGAACCGGTGGACGACCGGCACGACCGGCTTAGGCGTAAATCCCAACCCAACGCCCAATTCTTACCCACCCGCGATCGGTTTGGGTATGTGTGTCGTGACGTGGGTTGCGGTACTGCCGAACTAATAGGGTTATTTATTCGCTATTTGCTTAGCCGTGCGCCAACAAAAGCACGCCAGCTGGGCAAATTGTTGAAATAGCATCGCTCTCGTTTGGTCGGTAACGATACAGACCAGTCCGAAAATCGAAAACAACATCGCTCCGTTCGGTCTTTCATCACCTGGATCTAGACCGCCACACTGGCCAGTAATGGGCAACTGCTTGCTAATGGAGCATTGTTGATTAATTTCCGTCCCTTCGTGTGGTGGCCATTTAATAAAACAGCCACAACACAGCCAAGCACAGCGCGAGCATGAGAATGCACTTTTCGCGTGCAGACATTCCACTGTAGGCTGTAGGTGTTATTTGCCCACGGCACACAAAACCTTACACGGCTTTGGCTAGAGGGCTAGAGAGCTACATGAGTTACACGCGGACGTTATGTTCCAAGCCACGTTTAACGAGGCAGAACAACGGTGATCGTCAAAGCGTGCCGGGAGGTGAAAGGTGAAGCCTACAATTTCCGCATCAGAATATCTAGATAGTTCCTGCACGCCTCTATCGTACCAGCGCCTTCAAGCAGGTACATTGTTTCCAGGAACCCAGGAAAACCTACTCAACTTGAACAGTCTAGAAATCTAGGAAGTCTAACGGCAACGTCTAGCGGTGAGCTCACACCTGTTAATTGAATCAACAGCCCAGTCATCCCTCTGTGTGGGGCGTGCGTTAAACTTTGCCCACCTCATGTGTATCTAATTTGAAGGATCGTGTCAATTTCTGTCCCATCCGATAGAATACATCTCATACACCTTTCTTACTACGCGTCCTTCATCGCGGTGCGCGAAAGTTCCTGGTGGTAGCGCTTGAAGGTTGGCCACCTATCTTAAAAAGGGAGGCCTGCGAGTGGCAGAAAAGTCCTGAACTTTCCTGATATTTACCCACCCTCGGAGCAGCCCCTTGGGAGCAGGTGCAGCACCTACTACTCGAGCGCTGGATCCGGTTTGTGCGCTGATGGTGCTTAACGTGCGCCAATCGCAAGAAGCAGGAAGCAATCAGGAAGCGTCGTCGGTAAGCTGCCACTTAGCTGCCCTCCACACCACAGTGCTGTGCTGGCGATAGTGCGGTGGCATATATGGGTGGTACGCATAAAATGCGCACACATCATGGCTCTCCCATGCTGTAGCCCTTCCCTTCCGCATACGTCACACAGTGACCACAACAACGGCAGCAGCAGCAGCAAAAAAAGAGATATGTGGAAGTAGCCGCGTATTCCAGCTACGTGTCTCAGCCACGTCGTCGTGGTCGGCTAGAGTGAGCAGTGAGCGCAACGTTTGGGTCAGACCTACCACACACACACACACACACACACAAACAGGTTTAACTGAACCAAGGGGAAGGGAGGGAAGACCGCTCATTATAGACTGCGAGGTACTGCTGTGTGGACTGGCGGTGGTGACTTATTTTCGGACACGCGGACATCATCTGGACCTATGTCCAAAGTTGCCGAGACAGCAGCGATGTTGCTGCAGGAGATATCAGGCAGCCCTCCTCCTCCTCCTCCTCCTCCCTCAACCTCCTTATAAGCTGTCTCCACTCCCTCGGGAGTCCGCCGACACGCCGTAAGCACACACTTTCGCTTTGCGTAATATCACCTTCTCCTCTGGCCCGGAGCCGCACGATCGCTCGGGAGACGCATAATCCCGGTGAGCCGGTTTCGAGCCGGGCCAAGAAGGAAAGTAACACAAGCAGACAGGCAGGGCAGCAAAAAAAAAAGCAAACCTGAAAAGCACACACACAAACTAGGCCCCGCGGGGCGCGATACCGCTGCCACGCCAAAACCAACCTTCACACTCTCGAGCGCGCGCGCGCGCCCGCACGGTTATCAAATCGGCGTGATCTTTACGGATCTTTCTCTCCGACGGCGTGTCTCGACACGGGTCACGCCGAGATCGGGCGGGTGTGGCACCACCACCGGTGTGTGTGTGTGTGTTTGCTTCGATATGTAAATTGAATTTCACTCTCGATTTCGTTTGAGAAAACTGGATTTCGCTTGGCTGGCCGCGTAAGACCTGGGACATAGCAACAAAAGGTTGCTTTGTTTTCTTATCAGGTTTTCGGGGCTCTGTTGGAGTGTTGTTCGCTTTTCGTCGTGATTTTCAATGATTTCAGTGTCCGATCAGGTGGGGAGGGGTGTTTGATTCCCGCAAAAACCGAAGCAAAAACAAGCATTTTGATAGACGGCTGGGAGGGAAACCACAAGCCAGACGAGGTGTCCTTTCCGAAGCTGACAAGTTCATGCTTTCCAAAGCTGCATGCTTACACGAAGCTTAACATCATGTCGATCAGTTCCCCGGTCCGGTCTGCTGCTGCTGCTGCTGGTGGTGGTGGTGGTCAACATGTTTTCTTTGTTTCGTAACAACCGCACCATCAGCAATGTGAACTAACGAAGATCTCTATCGAAGTCGCACGGAGTCGTAAGTGCAAATGCAATGTTCACGGTCTCGATCGGCGTTGTTACTGCTTCCATTACGTTTCTTTTGTCCGCTGCTGCCACTGCCCTTCTGGCTGCAAACCTTGAAAACTTCGCACATTGTCCGGGTCCGGGGCCGCAACGCTATTAATCATCCCAGCAGCTCAAGATAACTTTTAATGATTCTCGAGAGAAAGAGATATCGCTCACTCTACATGCTCAGTCGCTCGTTGCTTATGTTTGACGTTTCGGTTCATATCTCCCCCATTGCCTCACGCTAGATATCGAGAACGACCCGAACCGTGCGCCACCGTGCGACGAGTCCGTCTGCCAGCTGCCCGATTGCTTCTGCTCGGAGGACGGTACCACCATCCCGGGCAGCCTGCCGGCCAAGGATGTGCCGATGATGATCACCATCACCTTCGACGACGCGATCAACAACAACAACATCGACCTGTACAAGGAGATCTTCAACGGCAAGCGCAAGAACCCGAACGGTTGCGACATCAAGGCGACGTACTTCGTGTCGCACAAGTACACCAACTACTCGGCCGTGCAGGAGACGCACCGCAAGGGGCACGAAATTGCCGTTCACTCTATCACGTAAGTACCCCGAGAGTGTGTGTGGGGATGCATCATAGACGCGATTGATTTGTTACGAGATAAGGGAAACGAAGAAGCCTTGAAAGACCTCGCAAGACACCGTACCCTATTGGTCACTAGGTCCAAACCTCCACCAACATTTGTTCTCTCTCCCCTGTTTTTTTTTTTTGCAACTGCCACAACAGCCACAACGATGATGAGCGCTTCTGGTCGAACGCTACCGTGGACGACTGGGCGAAGGAGATGGCCGGCATGAGGATCATCATCGAGAAGTACGCCAACATTACGGACAACTCGGTCGTGGGTGTGCGTGCGCCGTACCTGCGCGTCGGTGGCAACAACCAGTTCACCATGATGGAGGAGCAAGCGTTCCTGTACGACTCGACGATCACGGCGCCGCTCTCGAACCCGCCGCTCTGGCCGTACACGATGTACTTCCGCATGCCGCACCGCTGCCACGGCAACCTGCAGAGCTGCCCGACGCGCTCGCACGCCGTCTGGGAGATGGTGATGAACGAGCTGGACCGCCGGGAGGACCCGACCAACGACGAGTATCTGCCCGGTTGCGCGATGGTCGACTCCTGCTCGAACATTCTGACCGGCGATCAGTTCTACAACTTCCTCAACCACAACTTCGACCGGCACTACGACCAGAACCGCGCACCGCTCGGTCTGTACTTCCACGCCGCCTGGCTGAAGAACAATCCCGAGTTCCTGGACGCGTTCCTCTACTGGATCGATGAGGTGCTGGCGAACCACAACGACGTGTACTTCGTCACCATGACGCAGGTCATCCAGTGGATCCAGAACCCGAGAACGACCAACGAGGTCAAGAACTTCGAGCCGTGGAGGGAGAAGTGCGTCGTCGAGGGACAGCCCGCCTGCTGGGTGCCGCATTCCTGCAAGCTCACCTCCAAGGAGGTCCCCGGGGAGACGATCAACCTCCAGACGTGCGTCCGCTGCCCGAACAACTACCCGTGGGTGAACGATCCGACCGGCGATGGTTTCTTCTAAGCTTAGCTTATCTTCTGCAGTATCCTTCTTGACCATTTTTAACATGTTTTTTTGTAGCTTTTCTCGATGCGTCCTTAGTTTTTTGTTTTTTAGCGGAGGTCGTAAACACTCAATTTTAGAGCAATCATTCTGTCTCGATTTTAAGAGCGGGACGACTGTTCAATGTTTCGTTTTTAATCTTTCACTTTATGAACATGGGGAACTTCTTTCCGTTTCCTGATAATACTGTCAACGCAACCGCACTTTTCTCACTTTTCGGTGCGTTGCAGATTTAACATCCCGTCTTCGACCACCCCCGAGGAGCTAGCTGGGTAGGATCTTAGCGACCTTTTGTTTTTTTTTTTGTTTCAGCCCTACCTAGTCTCCTTTTCCCGGCTACGTCTGGTCTCGCGCCTCGTTGCCTCGTGCACTGCCGGTGGCCATTTTCGAGACCTATCCTGACAAAGCCGTCCCTCGAGGCAGGGGTTGCAAGATGGAATCCATTCCACATACACACATGGAATGTTGCAAACAAAAACGAAGAAGACACGCATAAAAAAAGAGTAGTAAGAGAACAACGAATGCTGTGGATATTACAATTATGTATTTTTTTTTTGTCGTTTATAACTTAATTTAATACACAAACAAGATGGAAAATTAAAGAAAACTCAACTGAAGTAAACAAATGGAGAAAAAAAATTGCAACAACAAAAACACTATTATTCCAGAAAACTATCCACTCAACTCAAAACTGCACGGCAAACGACGACGAAAGTAAGATTGACATTTTGTACATCCGAGGAGGCAGCGGAATAGAATGCAAAAAAAAATAACGCCTCTCCCACGGTATGCGTAATGAGCAGAAGGTATCCCTTCTTCTCTTTCCTAGCCCTCGTCTAGTGGAACTTGACGAACGGTACAATGCTAAACACAGCGAGCTCTGCACATGCTGCGTTTTGCTGCTATAACACCGAACCGTTACTAGCTTCGGTTCTGTACCGCGCTTTTCACCGACTTTCTCGCTCCACTGCTCCACACGGGAAACCTTCTCGACTCTCGATTAATATGTAAATACTGTGTAGACGCCTAGTTGTTTAAGTGATTTCTGTGCCGTAATAAGCGGTTCCTGTGTTTTTTTTTGTGTGCGCGGAATGAAAGAATCCAGCCCTACTTTCCAAGCAAATTGTTTCTCATACATGTTTCATACGGTGGATCGGGTTGGGGAATCGACACCGACCGGTCGCACCGTTGCAAAATGTTGCAAAATTTTAGCGATTAGAAGACATACTCTTCGCATAGAAAACTCCAAGAAAATACGAAATACAACACCTCATTCGAGCCACAAACGAACGTTTTGAACTTGTTTTTCAATTCAAACCACCGCTCCAAAATTGACTGTGAAAGAAGACAAACTATTTTAGAGAAAGAAACGCAAATCCACCTCGCCCGAAGCATCTACATGGTGTCGATCGATCCGCGGGGCAAATTTATGTTAAGTCGGTTCGTCGTCTATCGCTGCACTGCGCAAGATGTTGCAATAGAGTTCGCTCTCTCTCTCACTCGCTTTCTGTCTCGATTCTGGGCCTGCGATCGAACCGGATCGTTCGAAAGTTTCGTTCGCTCCGGTGTGCATCGTGCGCAGTCCGTTCGTTCGTCTGCCCGCGTCAGCCATGCCACGAGAAAGAAAGGGAGAGTTAGCAATGGCGTTCTGTTTTTCCAGTACTGCTGCTTTTTCGTTTTCTATTCATTCATTTTGCTATCCCATCCAAGGTGATCCAGTAATCATACCACATGCCCGCGCCTCGGCTTCCCGCTGTCATCCAAAGACCCCGCCGCTCGAGGGGCCAACTTGCGGTGTGTGGTGTGTGCAAGGAGCGTGTATCATTTGCGTATGTGAATGCAGCGCCAAGCACGCCACAGCAGCTCGCGTCTGCTTCCTTCTCGTCTGGCGTCGCCAGGGCGCAGAGCCGCTGAGATTGCATTAGAAACAACCGCTCGACCCGGGCTCTGTTTTCTGTTATTTGCGCTTGGTGCTGTGTTTGTTTTTGCCGTACAACTGTGTTGTTGCTGGCTATTCGATTCTTCCATACACCGAAAACAAAAAAAAAGCTCCACACGGCAGTGATTATGCCGAAAGCGGGGCTGGTTGTCAGCTCACGATCGTACCCCGATTGCTTTTGTGTACTGCATGGTGCCTCTAGCCCTTTAGCCGAAAGTGTTAGCGCACCCGGTGGGAACTCTTTTGCTAGAAACCACCACTATCAGTGTTGTCTCATGTGGCCCAGGGACTGACGTGTACTTTGGCGTAGCGTCACGACGACGCCAGCTTAGCACAGTAATCGAACAGGGTCTATGTTTTATCCACACCTTCCCCCCCCCCCTCATCATTCTAACTCTGAGCTAACGCCGCCACGTGTAGCAGCCAGCGTGGCCATATTGACACTTTTTTTACGCTTAGGACGCACCAAGAAGCGTTTGACTAAAGCAAGAGGCGCCGCTACGGGGGGGGTTGTAGCGCTTATGATAATGAACCGGCGAAGAATTCACACGTCACACACCCGGAACAAGCGAAGGGAGAAATCGGGATGAACAACGCTATTCATAAGTATGTTTCAAGGTTAGGGTGCTTTGGCAGAAACAAGTTCTGGCAGGAATCTTAAAGTCATTTCAGTAGCTTACGTGTTGTCACGTGGAATGGAAGGGGAGCTCATGGAAGGAGGTATAACTTTATGGGATTATGATTTAGCTCAAATAAGAGATGTACAATCTGTTACCAAATAAAGATCAAAATACCTATGAAGTATAGGTAATGTTGATTACAATTGCTAGTTGGTAGGTTTTTTAATCAATTATTGGGTAATATCCAATCAGAAAATAGGTATTTTTGCTTTAAAAATTGAAATATTTGCAAAACCGCGTATCTCTGAGCAAGTGTCGACAAATTCTTGCTTTTTTAAACTTCAATAGCTACACCATGCGCAACATCATTTACATTTGTGTCGATATTCTTTCATGCAATCGTAAGATTCGTACCAATAGCAATAACACACACACACAAAATTTCAATGCAAAGGTTACATTTCCAATCAAAACTCCGATCAGGGAAATACCCTTAATTTCAGTATCGAATCAAATCAATTTTACTACCACCCCACAACTCACCGAATGAATGTCAGCAAAGAAGAATGTGCCAGTGCAAAGGTCCCGAACATTACCGGCTATGACTAAATGTCTGAATGAGAAATGCTCTAGCACGTAGCACGGCTAGATAGTGATCTTTTTTAAATAACAAGTAAAAAAAAACATCCAAACCAACCAGCTCAATAAGAACCGGTAAGCCCCTGCACCCGTGTGCTGGAACCGAGAGACTTCTTTTTTGGATCCAAACGAAGATCTCCGATTCATTGGGGTTGGGTTTTTCCAGCGCAAAACCATCCGATTGTACCCATACACCCCGTGACAGACCGAACAAGGAACCTGGGATCGTCTAATTAACCTCCTCGATGATGATGATGATGATGTTGATGGTGGCGGTGATGATGATGAAGGCGATGATGTTGCTGGTGCGCCTACCTAAACCTAAACGCTCACACACCACCGACGACCACGGTGTGTAGAAGGGGTGGCAAAAGCGACACAGTGCCGATCGATTTCACGGCTGTACGCGCAGCAACCCGCACCATGGCCGCCTGACAAAACCGTTACCGTTAGCACACCCTGATCGATTCCTTTCATAATTCACCGTTGCATTGCGGAACACCTTCACCAGCCGCACGACGACGACACGACGCCTGCCACGACACATTTGCCGGATGGTCTCCTCCGTACGCACCGGGCCTCACACTTCCTTCTAGGCCGCTCATCGTCAACTGTCAATTATCGTCATCCCAAACAAAATGCTACAAATTCGGTACAAAGCAGCTCAGCGCTTGGGTGTGGGTGAGTGTATGTGTTTGTGTGTGTGTACGGCGTGTTGGCGAAAGGGGCACGGGCTTCTCACGATATCGCACCGCTGGATGGGCGGCCAGCTGGTGCGGGTATAAGGGCCATGTCATGCCACGCTATATGTCAAGTTCGTGCACGAGCCGGTACCCGTTGGCCACGGGCGCCTTGTGAAAGCCTGGTGTCTGCGGAAGATCGTGTGGCACCACCAACACTCCCGGTGTGCCGCTGTAATGGATGATCATTTTCGTGCTTGATTGCCGGTCCAGAGTGGGGGTTATAGCTTGGATGCCGCCTTCAAATCCAGCCTGGCCCAGAGCTCTCTATGCGAATCTAACAGCTTCAGAGAAATCAGCAGTATTGGGAGTTCATTTGCACTGATTCATCGTCAAGTACTACTTCTTCAAGATACGACGACAATGTGTGTGCAATCGGTACTGAAACGCACACTAACTATTTGCTTGACTTAGCGACAACATGTTTCTAAAACACGAGGAAACGTCGACCTCATCCATCAATCCGAAAGTCGCTTGGAGTTCCCTCCACCGACCGAACAGGGTCTACCATTCTGACCTCCAAGCCGCAATCCGGTAGAAAAAGGCGCGAGGCACGGTAATTAAAAAAAAAAAGAGAAACAACCGTTCAACCATTACTACATTCTCGACTCACTTGCGCCCACCGACGACCACCAATCGTGTTGCCACGTTGCCATTCGGAATCGATTCCATTCGAATTGCCTCCCCCCCTTCTTTCGATCGTTCTATTCGGCTACCGGGTCTGGGCGGCGCACAAATTGACCCACTGCTGGTGTTGTTGGCTACTGCGCGGCAAAACGGTTGCAGAGGCTACCGAAACTACCGGGTGCTGGGAAGTTGGAATCCGGTACCGCTATCTACCGCTATCGCCGTCCGAACCGCCACGGCCCGAGCTGTCGAACCCCGCGTCAATTAAGTCGTATAACTGTACGCGTTGGAATTAGTATGCAATGCGAGCTGCGCGATTCTGACGCTCAGAGCCTGCGCCACCTTACTACCCTTGCGCCCTTAGAACATTGAATGACAATCGGTCGGAGGTTGATGGAATGGTTGGCCATATACTGATCACGGTGTGGCGGTGTAATTCCGAACTATCCGGATTGTGAGTCAATGTGCCGGCTAATCGGTTCGGAGATACAAGATGTCTGCTACAAGAATAGGACTAATTGTGCAGAACTGGAACCATTAAGCAACGGAGCGCTTTGAGGTGTCTGTATCTTTTCATCTACCGTTGCTCTTTGGTCTCTTTGGACAAATTGCAGATTACAGATTCTAGAAGGGCGTTCCCGTGATACAGTCGTCAACTCGAACGACTCAATAACATGTCCGTCATGGGTTCAAACCTGAAATGGACCGTCGTTCCCCCGTAGCAAGGATTGGCTATCCGGGTGCGTGGTAATGAATTAAGTCTCGAAAGCCTGTATAGGCCGGCATGTCCGCGTAGGAGACGCCAAATAGAAGAAGAAGAAGATTCTAGATTTAACTGCAAATGTCGTGATCTTTTTAACGAATACCTTTCCATCAAAGGTGTACATTATATGCGGCGAAATGCCTCATCTTGAGCCTTGGAACTGTACATTGAATTTCTTCAATAAAGAAGTTTTAACTTTTGGAGCTATTCCATGTGAAAGGATCTAAATAATCCAGCTAAAATAAAGATGAAGAAGAAAACGTCAGATATTCCTGCAGATGATGACTACTGGGCACTATGATGTTCACATTGTTGCTGATAATACTATGATTCAGACTTAGTCTAATTTTAAACTCACGCCAATTTACGCAGTAACCTTCAAATAACGAGCGTAGGCTACTATTGGTAAGACGATTGCATTCTACGTCGTTGAAGTTAACCTAGCCATTAGATTTGTAATTTATTGCTTTGTTTATGCTAGTTCCTTAGCAGTTAGGTTCTTAGTAGTGAATTATGCACCAGCCATAGGATTGTTTCGTGACCCCATTCTTGGCAGTCTTATGGTACCACAAAAACAGTCCAAAACAGACCAACAAACGTATCATTTATGTCATATTTAAACCAATGGTACACCTGAATGCAACATAATAACTATTGCAACGAGCTATTGGAGAGCTTTTATTGCACGTAAATATCCCAGTACTTCTCGCGTATTCAAACCAGTTCTACCAACACTGTACCCAAACCACTCGTTGCTTGCACACAAGATTTTTGAATTCTTTCACAGCCCCTCGGCAGTTAACGTTTGATAAATCGCACCAATTCTGTGCCCTGTTTTTCCTGACAAACTCTGGACACCCTCTCTCGACGGAGACTAATCGTCTCACCGGTGCGACAAATGCAACGCCGTGTTATTGGCCTTTTGTTCTGGAGACGCATTTTGGTCCACGCGGGTGTCACTAGTAAAGGTATGCCCCTGCTGTTGTTTCGCAACTGCTGGTGTTTGCTATCCAATCTGCAGCAGCATGCGGAAGGTTAACGAGTCCCAGACCGGCCGGGTCAACGGTGCGCGAACGCGATGAAAGTAAACCCGGTGCCGTTGTTGTCGGGTCGTGTTTCTTTGCCGCGACACACCGGGCACCGCCCGGCTGTGAACTCTTAGCCTTGAGTTGGAGCCGACCAACCCAAGCTTCCCCGCGACTCTATCGCACGGATACACCGGAATGAGAAACATTAATTTCCCACCGAATGCACACGCTGCCGGGTGAGTGTTGTTGCTGGCCGGAGGCAAGAATAATGTATGGCTTCTGCACCACAAACAGAACGGTCCCGTCGAGCGAACAAGCACACCATCACTGGAAGATGCATCCGAGCGGTGGATGCTGTGCGCACGATACATCGTACGATCGGGTCGTGTGCGCCACAGCAATTAATACACGCAGTGACATCAGCATCCACGCATCGCATGCGCATTTCCTTTCTCCTGCGGCGATCGGCAAACAGCATAACAAAGGTGCGCAGACCTTGCACTTTGAAGGATGGTCAAAGAGCGGGGTAAGGCTTGTAAACAAAGCCCCCTCCCATAGGGAGAGGGAGGTACTGAAGATGCCTCAGGGTTGAGAGAAATCAAAGTAAATGAAACAAAAGCAAACCAGCGACAGGTTTGTGGCAACAACGAACAACAACAAAAAAAAAGGTGCCAAATGCAAAGCACACATTACCCACCGATTGCACGTTTGCATAATCTCGCGAACTCGCCCATTCGCCAGCCGGTGGTGTGATAAACATGGACGACAACAGCCACGAAACACACACGAAAAAAGAAGGCAACACAGACCCATGCCGCAAAGAGCGGCCCGGGTATTACGACGGCTCGCTCTCTCGTTTGCATTCCACGATAGCAATCACTTTCGTTTTAGATCATCGTGTTGGCGAGACGATGAGCGCGGCTTCTGGAGTGAATGAACCAGAGCGCGGCGCGAAATGGTGTACGCGGGGGAGGCTTGTGGAATGGAAGAAGCGGCAGCATCGAAAGTAAGTGCATCTGCAAGTAAGTGCGATCGATCGAGCCGCACCGTATCCGCCCGCACGTCACAGCAATCGCGCCACCAGGATCCTGGCTTCGATTGCCATCCATTTGCGAATGTTCATTGTCATTAGCCGGCGCCGGCAGAACACTATGGGCCGGAACAGGACAGAAGGAATGGATGGATTTTATTGTAGGGGCCCTTTCCGTTTGAAGCTCGTAGGCTGAAATTTCAGCCTGTCAGCTGTTTGCATTGTATAGCAGTTTTCGAGCAGCTATCTAAGTGAGTATAATATATAGGTGGGCTTATCCCAAGGTGTATGAATTTAGAAGCCTGATTTTTATCGCTTCTGCTTCTGAATGAAGATTTTAAGAGTGTTTTGAGTATTCGTCAAGCCTCCAGAAAGCTCGTTGGAGCAAAAGTTTTCACTCGTTCTGTCAAAAAGTGATATTCAAATTTGGTTACAAAAAAATGCTATGAGACCACCTGGACTACATACACTTTGTTTCCAGATTCGATCACCTGATTTCTTTAATGCACCTTGGGATAAATGTAAACAAAACCGTGTTTTCGAGCAGGTACTCGAATCTAATTCTAGCTTTGTGGCTAGAATAATCTAGACTAAAAATTGCAGGCTAGTTTTTTGTGTGGTTTTGTATGGAGTGTTTACATGATTTCAGCCTCCAACTGTCAAACTCCATACAAAAAACTAGAATCGTGAAGGCCCCCGTATATAGTTTTTCAATCAAGATAGTGAAAAAATTACAATAAAAGTGATAAAGATAAAGGATGAATTTTTAATAAATGGGTACATTGTCAAAAAAATGCTACATTAATGAGTAAGTTATTCCTCTGTACGCTTATTGAATTATTAAATAATATCACGGGCTGGTTCAAGCCGCGTATGTACCGTTCTCCCCATACGTAGAACAAACTATTTTGCTTTGGGAAATCAATCTAGGTCACTAAGAGCCAAACCCATTAGTATTGCTACAGGCAGGTCGTTGCGCTAAAGAAGCGATATTAGATTGGAATCTCTCTATTTCCACTGCAAGCGTTACGTTATTGATGGATGACGCCTAACTTGCACCAAACTTGTAGTATTTGATTCTTTATGTATGTGTGTACGAATGTATGTGTACGATTTCGGATAGAATTAATCACTGATAAAGACCTTTAATACAAACCATTCGTTCGTATAGCTCAAAAATTAAGCTTGGTTTAAAGAAAAAATAAATAAAAATCTCTTCGATGTGTTCGATAAAAAAAAACATCACTCAATTTTAATACAACGGAAATACAACAAGGACAAGTTAATAGAATCCTCAAATTTCTTCCACATTATTGCATACGTTGTATATAAACATGAAATAAACCTCGAATTCATGTTCATTTTCAATAGTTCATAACCATCCAAGTCGATTGATTGGTTTTTTATTTTAATTCTTTGTTTATTTTTTTATAATAGTGATGTTTTTGTCACAATATAAATCCCAATTAAACATGAAATATTTAGCTACCACTATCAATACTAACCATCCCCATAGTGCTGTACAGTCAACGGTGTACCACGATCTCATCGCATGTAATAGGCATGCAAAAGTTCCGTGCCTTGAGCGCATGTGAGCCGAGGGGCTTGTGAGCCAGTGGTAGACGAGTAGACGAAGGGGGTGGCTCTTTTTATGGTCGAGATCGTAACAGCCGCGCGCTGACCGGAGCTTCCTTCTCCGGTATTTTTAAACCTATTTGTAGCGCCACTTTGGTGCATCGTCGTAAAATAAAACTAAAAAATAAAATCCACAAATCCACTCTTCCACCAAACGTGAGCATAGCGGGCCGGCCGGCTGAGCACAATGAACATTATAACGTCCTCGAACGGAGAAGAAGGGGGGTTTGGTGAGGTTTGGGTATGGATTGCACTCCGAAATGGTGCTCCTCTCACCAACGCTTCTCGGTTGCCTTTTTCACCTTCGGCCAAAAATCGACAGCCCACCATTTCCTTGACATTTGCCGAATAATAAGCTGCCTTCCCGTCTGCCTGAGGTGTTGCGGACGGTGGCTTTTTATACCGTGTTTCCTTTTTGCTAGCCAATTTTTTGTTATTGTTTTTTTTTTGCATTATTTTGCGGATGCGGATAACGGGTTTTCGGGCAAAGGTGTGAGAAATGCAGACAGGGAAAGGAGTGCACACACAGTACGATTGTTTTGCTCTGTAATATTTACATATTCACTCACCCAAATAGTTCAGGGCAGACTGATATAGCGAACAGTTTTATAGTGTATTTGTAGTGCTTCCGTATTACCTTGAGCGTTTGGTATTTTGGTTTTAATCGATAAAGAATCCTAAACCTCTTTAATAATAAAAAATAAAACACTCAATATTTATCCGTTCCTATTTTGAGGGTTTCTTTATTTTCAGCTTCTTTTGCTTGGGTTTAATTTATATGACCCGATTATTGTAACGATTTAAACTCATTCTCATTGTCTAATATCCTTCCATTTTAATCAAGAATATAATGGACCGACTATCTACGCATCTATTCTCTACTACCATTTTACCGAACTAGTCAATCCACCATCGGATGGCGATGAAAAGAGATTAGACGCCTTTTGTCCAAAAATCTCCACCCTTTTCCGATTGCTTTGCTTAAGGGCAAACGGACAGGCAACTATCACCGTCTACGCCGTCATCTGTGAAATCTGTCCTGAGGGGAGCAGCCGTTTCACCCATCCACAACAGCTTTCAATCATCGTTCAGGCGACCTGCTCACTAGTGGGCCGAATGTCAATTAACGCTAACTTCCCTTTCCAAGGCGCCTCCATCAAAAGACCAGGACGTCGTGGGTCACTCTACTTTCTTCTCGCTTCACCAGAAGCACCTTCAATCTCCTGCTCAATGTGTCCGAGCTAGCCGATTCCCTGCCCAAACTGTGCCCAATATGTGAACCACCGGGCAGCATGAATGTGTGATAACAACATTTGGCAACACCAAAGCCCCAAAATGTGTGGAAGAAAAAGGAACAGCACGAAAAAGCAAGCTCAAACACGCATCGGCTACAAACAGAGCGTAACTTATTTCATGGTCACTTGAAATGGGCTAATCATATGAGTTGTGTATTTTTTTTTTATTTCTTCTGTTTTGTTTGACTGGGATGTGCGTGGATTGTGTGGATTTCTTTGCTGCATGTCTGTATCCCCGTCAGCTTTAAATTGTTTTTTTTTGCAGGTTTCGGTCTTTGGCTTAATAAATTTCCATTTCCATCTCTCTCACACTTCTTTCTCCAATCTGGCAGACGCCAGGCAATTGCGAAAGGGTGGCGAGAAGGTGTCCCGACCAATACCTTTAGCAGTGCAGGTCCAGAGGTATTAGAGGTGGTTGCCTTTTTCGGCAGGCCCGCAGAACGGTGCAAAACAATCGACGACCGAAACCAACTTCAATTCAAAATCCCACCTGGAACGTGTCAGGCAATATTTAACGGTTGACAGTTGCCTGCCCACGGAGCGCGCGGATGATTGCTGGGGGGCCGTGCACTACGCCTCAAACACTCTCCGCCATAAAAGGGCAGACGGTGACATTGTTTACCGTACCCACCGTGACGAAAGAAAGCCCGTCCAAACAGCCACACGCATTGGATGAAAGAATGCTGCTACGCGGTTGAAAAACAAATCGACCTGTTCTACTGGGTTTGGGGAGAGGAAGCTTACGCAGCAGAACTGAACAAAGTGTGCATGAGTCATTGTTTTCAAAATTTCATAACACTGCAGCCGCGTTTTGATCGCGTAAATCAAATGTAACACGCATGTTTCTTAGCTGCGCACGAGTAATTGAAGAAGAACTTTCTCAACCCCGAAGGAGCGTCTAGGACTTCCTGCTGGTACCAGAACAATGCTTCGTTAGGTTCAGCAAACGCAAGACGCATCGAGAACGCAGTGGATGACGATTTTTGGAAGTACGTGCTCGTTAACCTCACTCACGATTTATGCTGCCAACGTGGCCAGAATGGCCGAGTGGAAAACTTTCTGTATGCGCTGCGCGACGGAAGGTTCGTCGCCTGCAAAAGTCGCGCAAGTCGTAGCGGGCGTTGAAGTCTTTTGTACATTATTTCTCCTACATTCACTTCAGCCGTCGCCGCTACCGTTTGCATCCTTCCATGCACGTGACGCGAATGTGTAAAATGCTTTAACCATTTAGCCACGGCAACACGGTGGAGAAAGACGATATGATGGTAATTTCGTTGCCACTTTATTTCTCTTAGCCGCGTGTTGTGATGTATGTGTGTGTGTGTTTCGATTTTGACCAGAGTTCATTCACATTTACCCTGACCGGATGAAACCGGTGAAGAAATGTAGTATTGTATTGGAAAAAAATGGAGCTTTTTTGTTATGCTGCGTGAAATGTTCTGTTTCAGACCGCATGAAACATCATGGCAGCATCATTTCAGCTTGTTTTTTTTCTATTCTCGGGAGAGAAGATCGTGCAAATTGTGATCAATCGTAAAAAAAACATGCACCGAAACTGTACCTCCCCAATTAAAGCAATAATCGGGGAGGAAACATCCGGTAGCAACGCATTCAACCGAACTCGGTCCGAATCGTATCCAGTAGCACCGGCTTATGACAAATGATCATTGATCCGCACCCCTTTCCCTTTGTCCCAAGCTGGACGCTCGGTTTCGCTCAGCTCCTGCAACGTTGCCCGCCTCGCCGGAGGACCTTTGGCGGAGGTGCGAGACCGCAGCCGGCGGCTTTCTCATCGTCACCGCGGTGAAATTATCGATGCAGCAAGGCTGCCCGCGCGCGAGAGAACCCCAGCCGCGAAAGAAAAGGGAAAGTTATTTATTATTTTACATTTTCACGTTCACCCGCAACACCGCACACAGCCGCCGTTGGGGATGATGATAAAAAAAAAAATAAACGCACAAACAAACCAGCCACACTCACACACGTACAAAGAAACCCCCAAAGCGAAGCGGCTTATTCGTGCAGGCGTTCGGTGGTCAAAAGGTGCATGAACGGAGGACAATAACCACAGCCGTCGACACAAACTGCCAACTTTCGAGCCAATACCCCACCCGCTCGCACGGGAGAAAGGGAAGCCGGGAGCTGTGGTTCGTTCAATCGTATCGTAGTGGGACCTCAGCCGCCCGGGCCCGGGCTGGTGTCAACAATGCGATGCGACGACAGCTAGCCGAACCATGATGGATGGCAGCTAAGAAAGAAAAAATAACGGGTGCTACACAACAAAAGCTACAATCCCTTCTTTTTCTGACAATGCGGGCAAGATCGTCAATCAAGTGATAGCACAAAACTGAAACTGGACGGTAAGCATGGGGAAACAACCAACAGGATTGATTGCTAACCGCTTCGATCATGATGATGATGATAATGTTACTGAAATATCATTGGTCTGTAAGTATGCTTACAGACTTATGCTGGATTTCAACGGCTTTTGTGCATATGCATACATGTTTTCAATCTTAAAAATTTAAATCTTAAATCAATACCAATTATTAATTAACCCATAACCAACTTCAAAAGAATCATCAGAAATGAAACTTTACAGCATTTTCTGGCAAAAAGCACTACAATCATTTAAATTGTACACCTTAATACCAACAATTAATTGTACACCTTGTACACCAACAGAAATTTGAGTTGTGTACCTTATGATCGCCTCAAATCTGTCTAAGGGCCTTTCACGATACTAGCCAGCATTTTACATGGAGTTTGACAGTTGGCGGCTGAAATCATGTCAACACTCCTTATAAAACCACACACCAAACTATCTCTGCAATTTTCAGCCTAGATAATTTCAGCCTCAAAGTTAGATGCACCTTGGGATGAGCCCTCATGTATATTAACCCACCTTGACAGCTGCTCGAGAACTGCTATACAATGTAAACAGCTGATAGGCTGTAATTTCAGATTACGGTCTTAAAGAGAGAAAAGGGCCCTAAATTGGTTTCTGCTGGATCTTGAGGAACGACCTGGATACTATTTTCAAATGTTTTGATGTGTGGGTTCGTCGCTTATTGTGATCTTTTGAGTATAATAAATTTAATTTCCTATTTGTATCGATCCTTTCTACTGCTGTCATATATTCGTGCAATTTGATACAATACAATGAAATAAAATCAATGACTTACAGTCAAAAAATTGATTCCTCAGAGACAAGAATGGTAACATACTTTCAAAACTTGGTGCCTTACAGACAAAAATATGTGATTTAGTGCTAAAATTTTGTGTCAGCGACTGTATGAAACTAAAATGCACTCATTAAGACGCTAAATTTCGACGTGATCCCCTTACTGAGCATTAAAAAATAAACAAAACCTCAAGAGATCATGCTGGCATGCTTTCTCGAAATAAATGCAGCATTTTTATTTCATGTGCTACTAACAACATCTTCAAATCAAACCCACTCAACCCATTTGAAGGATTTCATACTGGTACTGGGGATTTCTTGAACACCAATGGCAGATATTCACACACACGCACACACACACACACACACACAATCAACAATTTCAGAGAAATCATAAAGGTTCTGACTCAGCGGAATTTCTCGCCGACCTGGGCACATGGGCCACATTTCATTGGCCGTACCGCCGCCACAAGTAATCGTCGCGGAGGGGGAGCCGTCACCGTGCCCGCACCGTCATCATCCCGGTGCGCGCTCGGGGTGCCGGTTTCGTTCCGCTGCCAGTAGTGGAAATCCTTGGCATCAATTTGATTTTTAGAATAAAGTTCTGCGCGCAGGCGCAGGCTGACTGGGTGTAAGCATCCTCCGCGTGCATGCGTGCGCGTAATGCAAACGCCAAAGCCCAGCGCATCGAACCCTTAGTCACCCGTCGCTCTTTCTGTCGGCGTGTGAATCATTGGCATGCGTTGACACCGTTTCGGGGGTTGGAAAATTTAACGACTAGCACTACAAACGTGGTGAAAATCCCAAAAGCTCAAGGATGCAAACTGATAAACGATGGCAGAAGGATTGAACTGCCGGCGATTCAAGGTTTACCGGTATCGATTGTGCCCATCCAGTTGCAGTGCGTACGTAGAACCGAAAGTGGAACTGATGCGTTGGAATTTCCACTCCCCCCCCCCCCACCCACCCTTTATGCCCATTTTGTTCGACCTTGTCACGCGTTGCGTTGCGTTCGCATTCGGCATTCGGATTGTAAACGATACCGGTTATCACCTGGGGCGATGGTGGAAATCACAGTCATACGTTATGACACGCTGCATCAGTTGTTGATGCTGCTTGCCAGCATCGAAAGTAGTCCACCCCGGCATCGGTGTACTGCTGTTAAAGATCCTCACAATTTCAACATTAGGCGTAAACACCTGTCCTTGCGATCCTTTTTATGCAACCAGTCCCGATCTGCTTCCTGTTTCTGGCCAAACTCCGTTCTCCTCTGTGTGCCCTGCGTCCTTCCGCTCAACTGGATTTCGAACCGTGCGGTGCTCCAGTTGTTGGCCTTGATCTTTATTTTGCGGACCGTGGCGGGAAGCCACTCTGCCGCGAACAGCGCGCGGGAAGCCTAAAAGACGGACGGCTTTTCAACACGCGCTCCGCACGCCCGGTTGTTTTTAGCCGGCACGCCTTGGGATGCGTCGGACGCGTCGTTCCCCATTGCGAACCGTCCTGGACAAAGGGGCGGGTGGAATGTACAGACGTGGTTTCAGACATGGTATTTGTGCTGCTGCTGCTTGTGTTGAATTCATATTTTACGAAATTCTTGAATAAATTTCATGAATCATCCGATATGCATACATTAGGAGCCGTTATCAGTGCAAAGCTATAAACACACATACACACACATCCCTACACACGTTGGGAGGACGAGACAGGCAAAAAAAAAACAACAAAATAAGTCACCCATAAATAGATAGGCAGGAAAGAGGACGGAGCTGCTACCGTGCGGCATAAAGGCACGGCTATCATATCGAGATAACCGTAAAACCTGGCTCGAAACCCGCTTCAGAAGATGCGCTCGCTTCACATTTGGGAGTGGTTGCTATGCTGGCGAAATGTTAAGCAAAACAAAACAAAAAAACGTTGCAAAAAACACACGCGCCCAATGCTGCAAACTAGGCGAGGCCGGGGCATGCAGCATTGGAACAAAGCCTTTTTAGCACGTCGGCTAGTGTTGCAATTATTTCTGGCAGTGGTGGCACAGAGACAGGACCGACCGAAGTAAAGGTGTCATGATTTAGGATTTCGGTTTTTCATAAGCGCGCTGCCATTTGACCGCCCAATTTGTGCGGTGACAGGCGCATTGATTGAATTGACTTGTTAGGAAATGTGTTGAATATTCATTTCTCGAGATGGGTTATTTTTATGTTACCTAGATACTACTAGACCCCGTAGTAGATGAGGATGAGAGAGAGAGAAATAGAGAGGAATATGAAAAACAGGTTAGACGTATGGATGTAAAATTTAAATGAAACTTGTACATGGATCTAAAAATAAATGGCTTTAAATGAGTCCACCAGACACATGTGTGAAAACAAAACAATTCGTCAATCTGTTTGCGTGCACATACCACGAATCTTCGTCGGATGTAATTATCGTAATTTAAGCAAATTAATCAATTCAATGCGGGTTTCAGTAGTATTGCTATTGGAATATTGCTATTGGATTGCTCGAAAAAGATTCACCAAAAGCTGATTGACTACCATTACGTCAGTGAAAAAGCATGTTTAACAGATATTTTCTGGCAGAATATGGGTTGTGAAAACGCGGGTACTAAGAGGCTGCAAATTGTATGTCAAAACAATCAGTTTTACAGTTTTACAAGCAAAAATGCTCGGCATTGAACAAAAACTTTGCAGAGAATTTCTTATAATCTTCTTGATTATTGGAGAAAAAAAACATGAAACACAAACATTTAGATAACACACAAAGAAACAAAAACTAGGATCTACCAAAAAAAAAATGAAGTGGAATCTGTTGGGCAGAGCAAGAGGTTGCTTATTTAAGAAATCGCCTTTTTTATTGCAGGAATTTACAGAAGACTTTAAAACAACATACTAGAGTAAAAACAGAAAGCACAGTGCATGTTGTTAAAGTAGTTTGAACTGATCTATTGGTTGGTTTCCGTAATTTTTCGGGCTCGAATCACGATGTATTCATCGCATCCCATAGATTTGCTGGATCGTTCTCACAATTTATTGGAGTCGTCCCATTGTAAATCAATACAAATGATTCAAAAAATCTGAGAAACGCCCAACACATTGTGGGAATGATCGAAAAGCCTCTGGTAGGCCTGTAAGATCCATGAATAGAACACGCATATTACGTAAGTTCTTAAACAATTGTTTATATTTGCTTCTTCTTGACAAAAGACATTTTTTGCAAGATTAAAATATTAGTCATTTAGTCGATTGATACTAAACGAATGTGAAGGAACCAGAATGACCCTGTAGGAATGCCAAAAATCAATTCCATTAATTTCATTTTTTAATTCAATTTCTTAGGTACAGTTCCGTATCCTTTCTTCGGTCGTCGTGAAAAGCAAATCATTGCAAATGCCATAACGACAAGACAAAAAATATGATTTTTTTGTCAGTTAACCCTATCTTGTTTAACAAACTTTCTTCCACATTATCAATCTTAGTGTACTATGAGTTCCTGGACAAAATTTGACACCTCTACCAGTTGGACTCTAACCGCGATGGGCAAAAAAGTGAAGCAGCTTTGCTTAGAAGCGTGCGCGATATCCCGTATCGTCTAAAACGAACTCCGTAGATCAGCTTGTGGACGACGTATAAGCCTGTTTCGGCATCTAGAACATCTTGGCACTATTAGACAACTCTGAGCACCAAAAGAAGACCCGGTACCAAATGGCTGACAACCCCGAGCGACTTGAGGGTTGAAAGGAAGCTGAAAATGAAGACCGAGAGGCAGAAGTGGCTCCATCGGATGCGTTAGCTAGGCTCCCAGCTGCGTCCTATCGAAGTTTTCTGGACCAACACGATGTAAAAGCTCTACTTCAACAATGTTATCGTGAAAACTGAGAAAGAATTGATAAAAATCGAAGGTAGACCTTAAAACATACCTACACGCATATCTTTGTCCGCCATGGCGAAAATTCCGCGCAACTGACGAAAGGTAGCTCGCATGGTCGAAGAAGAGTAGGTAGGAAGCAGCACGCGCACAGTAGCATAATCATCCGTTCTTAATTTAATTGTTTAGCAGCGACGGTACAGTGACTCGTACGATAACACCCATTTGATCCGCCGGTGCATTACAAAACCGTGCACCGTGCAGCATCGCGCATACAATCTAATGAGGCTCACCGCTCAGGTTGCGCGTCATGCTACCCTCAACCTACCGGTTCCACGTGGTGGTGGTGGTGGTTTGAAGTGCGCGTTATGCGTTATGATTGAGCCCGCCACATTTATGCAAGATGGATGTTTGCAATTAAAGTCCGACCAAATTAATATGCTAAAAGCTAGGCATTTCAATTATCACCGGTGCCTGCAATCTGCACACAAAGTCATCCCACACCCGGCCCATTCATCTTGCCTTCTTCTCCACCGTGCTCCTCGCTGCAATTAAGCACCCTTTCGCGCTCAAAAGCTCACGCGCGCGCCCGAGAGAGAGAGAGAGAGAGAGAGAAATGGAAAGAAAATAGAAGAATTAAGAAAATAAGTGGCCACCAACACTAACACCACACCGCACCTGCCTCGGTACTGACTGACTTATGTTTCCTTGTTGTTTTTGTTGTTTTGTTTTTCTTTCGCCTGTCTTTTTATCACTCGCAAGGCAAAGGCACGCAATACTGCACACACACACACACACACAATACATGCGGACGTGTGCATTGATAAGACCAACCGGTCCGAACGCCGGGGCAACCTTACGCAACCCCAAGCCCGAGCCCGCTGGGAAACGCAATGCCCCCCCCCCAGAGGGAGGCATAGTTCATGCGGCTCGTTCGCATGCGGCTCGCACTGGCTACGGTCAGGAAGTGGTGGTAATGTCTCACACGGCACGCCATGGATGGTCAGGTTACTCAATACGGCATTAATTGCTACCCACACGATGCAAATCAGATTTTCTCATCGCCCAGCACGGGAGGGAGGACACGATGCCAAACTTCCTACCGTGGTTGTTTTTTCGACCCCGTCAAGAGAGGATGGCCCACACGGCCCAACCAACCAGCACGCGCCTGCTCCCCGGGGCTGCTCTGCCGCTGCTTCGTTTAGGGGAGTGCGCACCACACACACACACGTCCGGGGATCCGGATCGGTGCCGAGCGAGATGCACCGCCGATCGAAATCGATCTCGGTGACCGATCTCGCGCCTGAACAGGATGCGCGCGCGAGCGAGCGGTTTATGTAATGTGGAAATCGTGATGGTTTCGAATAATCACGAATTAATCACGGGCAGTTTTGAGCGGCAGGAAGAAAAAAAAAACGGAAAGGAAGAGAAGCAGATAAGACGGGGAGGGAAGGGAGGTAGAAAGGACGGAAAAAAGCATGCCAATCTGCATTCCAATGGTCAGCGGACGTCGGTGCAATTGTACAAAATATTCATTCCATTTCTGTCGGGGTTCGTCGCTGTCCCGGTATTGAAGTCTTTTGAACAGACTTTGTACGGAACGTTTTGAATGTTTATATGTGGCTGTGCATTGCATAATGCGACGTAATAGCATTAAATTCAACATTAACACTGTATTAGAATCCTCCGATGTAAACTGTCTGTGAGCACTCAGTTCATTTAAACCTTGTACCGATTCCTACACATTAACATTTGCATACTGGCGATAACCATCGTAATATTTACCTCAATAGCCTGTGGCAATGAACTGGATTAACATGCTGTTCCAAAAAAAAAAAAACTTTCCCTGTAGCAATGTAGCAATTTCGCATCTCGACGAACTTGCGCGAGGGGAACGCAACAAAACACGGGACAAGCAAAACCGTAACTCGAGATGACATCAGTTTGTTGGTGGCGCAGAGAGACTGTCGAAACTAACAATAGCAATACACAGTTCATGCGCCACCAGCACGCAGCAGTATCCATTTTCGGCTCCTCCAAATGACCCCAAATTGAACCCATTTACCCAAAAAATTGCGTGCGAGCTTCGCCGCCTTTTCTGTCTTCGTCCTCCAAGCGTCCCAAGCGTCCCTGTCAGCTCCTCTCCTGATGCGCACCCTTTGACAGGGTGAAACCAGCCGGGAAGCTGTTTCGCGTTGATATTTTTAGCCTGCAGTTCATCTGCATTTTATGGTTACTAATGTGTGTCTCGGTTTTGCGACAGGTTCGATCGATCGATCGATTGGCGGGTGGGTAAGGTGCGTGTAAGGGGAAACAAGTCAACAAAAAAAAAAGGAACAGTTGTCCCCGTTCCGAATGCGAACGAACTGAGAGCAGTTTTCGCTTCAGACGATACATTGTGAAAGATTTGTATGCATATTAAGGTTCCACAGGATATTCCAAACTTTGCTCTCATCAAACGATAGAACAGGAAAATCCCAATCCGTTGTTACTTCAAAAATAACTTCACAACTTGAACGTTCCAACATTCGCGGACAGAGTCAATAATCGATTTGTTACGTGGCAGGAAAAAAAATAAGGGGAAAATATCCTGTCACGAATCGAGTGACTTGTCTTGCCTCAGTCAACCCGTTCCCGTTGTTGCTTCATAATGATTTTGCACAGCAAAAACAAAACAAAAAAAAGTGGAATAAATCCAACCCGTAAGCTGAATACGCGCGCACAGACGAAGAAGCTCACCTGCCGTTGATTATGCAATCGCTCATATTCCAGCCAAATCTGTTTGAGTGTTAATTGTGCGATCTCGAAAAGTTTTCAACGAATGCACAATCGATTAAAGTTTATTCCACAAGGCCACATGACTTACATCATGCCTGGAATTCCCACAATTCTGGCGTCCGTTCTGAAGACGCTTACGTTCCTCTTTATTGACCACTTACTCTTGAGATGGCTGCGGATAAATGCGGTTAGGGTAGAGGTGGTTGGAGGCTACCCTGTTGTCACTATTTTTGAATGATTGATTCGCTTGAGGGCACTCATCAAGAAGCTTTTTCATTCTCCCACCCACCGCGCAATCGTACACACTCTGTGCCACTCACCGTGCCACCGAAACCGATCGTACACTCACGCAACCTCACGACCTCAGATAGACTCCCTCCTCCCCTCCTTCCCCCCCCCCCCCTTCAACCGTGTGCACCACCGTTGATCAAGCGTGTTCGTTTGCTTTATTTTACGTAAAGCGGAAAAGAAAGCTCGTAAAATTTTGCCACAGGAACTGTTGGTGTGGGCAGCACAATAAATAAGAATGTTTAGCTGCAAGGATTGGAAAGTGAGCTTATGGTTGCTTCCGTGCCTGTTACACTGGTAACGATTAATTTGGCAATGGCTGACCTTTTTTTTTCTAAATTGACACCATATATAAATCATTTGTTGACGTTAGACATTGAGGTACAGTTTAAAAATGTAATTTCAGAAAATTTTACTAAGCATACATATAAAAGTAGAACAAATCCAAATAACTCCAAATAGCCATTTAGTAAAACCAAACGTAACAAATAACATACAAATAAAAGCTAACAAAAGTAAAATTACAAATCAGATTGACTAAAAAAAAAACAAAACTTAAATAAGACGTTGATTATTGTCCAAGTACTTGAGAAGGTTAATTACAAAAGAAGCAAAAGACTATGTCTCGTAACTGACAATGTAAGATACAGTTGTTGCCGCTAATTATTGACTCTAACTCGCCTATTTTTGTCCCGAAGGCACGAATTTTTGATCGCGTGTCACAATTTCTGCCTCTATAACATCCATTTTTCACTGTGAGCCAATCGCTTTATTCACAAAATGTAACGTAATGTCTGAATACCGTGTAGTATAATGTAACGTAATGTCTGCACAAAATTGATGCCTTAGAGCCCAAATTTGGTAGCAACGAATGTAAGACAAGATTCTAATGGTTTCAGATCAGCGATCGGCAAAGTATGGCCCGCGAACCGCAGTGCGGCTCATTGGTATCAAAATAGCGGATCTTAACAGATCAAATATTTCATAGAACTTTAACACATTTTTGCTCTTGGTTGTACAGTTTGGTTCTTCGCGTGAAACTTTGAACATTTTGGTAGAATTTGACTCTTCCGGTCGCAAAGTTTGCCGATCGCTGGTTTAGTACAATCAATCGAATTAAGAGTTTCTGTAGTAAAAAAGAAGAAGGTGCTTCAATTATACAATGCTTCAATTCTAATTAAACGATAAATCGCGAGCTAGTATATAGTATTCTATTGTGTTTTTAAACAAGGAAACTAAAGACAACTAAAGCCCCCACCTGTCTAGATCTATCGGTGCGTCATCCGGCATACCCAAGTGCAACAGCCTAAGGCCTGTATTGTTACTGCTCTACATAAATGACTTGTGCAGGGTACTTCCGAAAAATAGTTGCCTACTCTACACAGATGATACCAGAATCTGTCGTCAAATCCGTGAACCAGAGAACCATCTTCGAGTATCCTGTAAGCCACCCTGACTGAGTTTATTTCCTGGTACAAGCTTAACGCACTAAGCATCTGCATCGATAAATGCGCCATAATCTCATTCAGCCGCTCAAGAATTCCAGTGCTGTTTGATTATACGCTTGACGGTCAGAACCTCGACAGAGTGTACTGTGTCAAGGATCTAGGCGTCCTGCTCCCAGGAACCGATTCAGCAAATAGTTGCTAATAGCAATCGACTACATGGTTCCGTCATAAGTATAACGCGTGAGCCTCGTGATCCTATGTACTTCTAGACACTGTACTGCGCACTTATCCGACCTGGCTGTTGGAATACACTAGCATCTACTAGGGCCCTTGTGCGGCTAGAGTCTATCCAACGGAAGGCAACGCGCTTCCCCCTCCGTGATTGACCGCAACGTCTGGAATACAGGAGGACTAGGTGTTTGCTACTTGCGATACCGCTCTTCACCGATCGTATTGAACACGCCCGGCTGGCATTTATCACCGGTATCTTAGACGGAACCATCGGCTGTCCCGAGCTGGCAGTCGCTGAAACCCGGACAACCTTTGGCTCTCGCAAGCCCCTTCTTTGTACGTGCCGTTTGCTAAATTCAGTTGACGATCTCTACGGGCATAGAATGACGATAGCGGAGCTAACTTCAAGTTTGAGTGTGCAAAATGTGCTCAATCATAACGATATGTTTGTTATCTATTGCATACTGTGAACGCAATTAGACTAGAGAGGGCTTTGTAGTCAAACGGTTAATAAACACTAAAATAAACTAAACGAAGCCAAGGTGTATCTATTACCGCAGAATGATCGGTATGTATATATGAGTCCATGACAACGCAACACAGTTAATGTGAGAAATGAAAAATTAACAAACCATTAAAAAAGCATAAAAACGGTACCATCCCATCTAGAACAAACTGAAACTCTCAGAACGTACTTTAAAATTACAAAATATTCCTAAACTTTGTCAAGAAAAACTAGCATGAGCTAATGCAATCGAAAGAATTTCAAAAAGGAAAAAAACAATAGCACCACCAAAATCAGCTTGCGGCTTGTCGAACGTCACCACTCACCCCGGGTCACTCAAAGCTCACGCGAGAGCGCAGTTTGAAAGCTGCTCTCGCGGGCAACAATCGCACCAAGATCCCTTCCACCCGACGCTGTGTGTGTGTGTCTGTCTGCACAACACACACACACACACAACCACTCGGCACATGGAAGTGGAAATGCTTTACACCCTCACCGTAGCTAAATCGCTCACACCGTGCAGCCCCCACCAACGAAACCCCGTTCCGTACCACGGTGAGTGTCCTGGTGAGTGGTGTTTCGAGAGCCGGGTCGCCTTTTTTTTTTTGTCTTCGCTGCAGTGGTGTGAGGTGCGGTGTGGCCAAATCCCTTCCTCTCCCCACCCCCCCACCCTCCCGGCACCGATCGTTCCGGGCGGACGGGGTTCGTTTGCCCGGTGAGCGAAAATGGCCCCACTATATAAGTAGTGGCCGGTGCGGGAAAGGACGGTTTTAGTGCGCGCGCCCTGTCCACGAACCGACGTGTGTGCGCTAGAGTTACGTGCAACGTAGCGGCACCCCTGTGCAGCTGCTCAACAGACGAAGAAGAAGAAGTAAAAGAAACCGGTCACACCCTCAGGCCTTTGGACAGCACCCCCCAGCCAAATTCGAGTGGTGCGTTCTGCTCTACCCGCGTTCCGCGTGTGCCCGGTGTGTTTGCAAACCCCGTGGCGGCCCAAAACCAGTGTGTTAAAATGGCCAAAGTGATCAAACTGTTCGGTTTGCTGTGTTTAGTGGTGACGATCGGTAAGCAAAACACATTCCCGCCCCGCAACAGAAAAAGGGCGTTTAGTACAGGATTCTGAGGTTCTTCAGAAGCAGAGTTCGAACGAGCGTTAAAAGTTCAAGCATGTTGTCAACCCGGAACCGGAACACGGTGAATTGGTACAGAACAGACAGAACGGTCGGCAAAACAAGTCGCAATTCGGGGGGGAGAAGGGTTCCGCGCCAGTCGGGCGTATCAATTCAAACACTGCAAGCTTCCTGAGTGGTTTTGTGAGCATTTGCGCAAAAGTTCAACAGAGCGCGCGTGTGTGTGTGTCTATGTGTTTGTGTGTTTGTCTCTTCTTTTTTTGACCATTTTGTCGAATCCTTAACCTTCCCAAAAGATGCACTCAGGCGAAGCACTTCCTAACAGCACTTCCAAAGTACCGGGTGACGATCGAATTGCAGCATCTAGAAGTAAGCCCTCACGACTTCACCCGTAGGGGTTGGGCTCTGTTGCGCTTTTTTTTCTTTTCTTTTTGCGTCATACCTTTACGGGTACTTGGAGGCCAATTTACTTCACCACCCTGAAGCATTCCCTTTCCCTTTTTGTTTCTGTAACCATAATCGGCACCGTTGCGCGTACCGCGTTTGCGGCGTTGCGTGGTTTGCACGAAGAGCGCGTGCATGGAGAGCGGTGCATCCAGTGCAAACTGCAGCTGCCACCGCTTTCGGGTGTGCAATTTGCAAAGGCGGAGAGAGAAGGGAGAGACAGAGGGAAAGAACCGGCACAAAACCCGAAGCCGAATGAGCCATCATATTGTCCACGGTCTCTCATTGCACCCTCCTTTTCCCTTCTAGCGCCCAGCAGGCAAACCGGCCCCGCAAAACCGGCACTGGGGATGGAGGAAGAACTGGTGCTTCTCTCGATCTTTCGCTCTCTTTGTATCTCTCTCCTATTTCTCTCTGTCTCTCTCTGTCTCTCTCTCTTTCTCTGTATCACTCTGTATCTCTCTGTCTCTCAGTCTCTCTATCTCTCTTTACTCTCTCTCTCTCTCTCTCTCTCTGTATCTCTCTGTATCTCTCTGTATCTCTCTGTATCTCTCTGTATCTCTCTGTATCTCTCTGTCTCTCTCTCTATCTCTCTTTACTCTCTCTCTCTTTTTCTGTCTGTCTCTCTCTGGCTCTCTCTTTCTCTCTCTTTCTCTCTCTCTCTCATTCTCTCTTTCTTTCTATCTGTCCCTCTCTCTCTTTCTCTGTTTAGTTATCTCTCGTCTCTCTCTCTCTCTGTCTTCTTATGTCTCTCCTTATCTCTCTCTCTCTTTAATTCATCCACGTCGTTTTTCGTTCGCTATTGCTTCTTCGCGAAACACACGACGCGAAGAAATCAATCTTCAATCGCAAATCAGGACTGGCAAGCGACACGCATTTACATAATACCCCCGTCCTACCCCTCCCATTGCTCCTTTCCCCACCCTCTAGCAGATTATGTGGGTTGGCAAGATTATCAACAAAATGGATGCTGTTGCGTAACGGCATGCTTGCTGCGAGCCCGAGATGGAGGTCCGACGATACCAAAGAATCGGGTCGGCCAGCACCAAACCGATGCCCCGATCGGAGTCGGGGCGGGCCGCGAATGCTCGCTAACGGTGATTCTAATCTTTAACGGCCTGTGAAGCGAAGCTAATAAAAGTTCGCCGGTCCAGCAGCAGGTTCTCTTGACCTTGACCTTGAACGGTCCACCGGTATTAGGTGGACTGCCAAACTGCACGCGGTGGCGCGTGCCAGCACACAACGGGAGCTTGGGGAATTTTGATTAATGATGTAGCATCGCCGGTCGCCGGTAACGATGCCAGAGGTTGCGATGATGCTTAGGCATTGATGCGTTAGAATTAAAGAGAGAGAGAGAGGGAAAAAACCCCTCTAGAATTGTGTCAGTCGACTTACCGGTCGATGAAGGCCCACGGGTAGAATCGAGATCGAGATCGTACCTTGACATGTCCTGTGACACCGTGACCCAGCAAACAGGCCGATTTCGAGAAGCTAGAACAGAACGCATCGATAAACATCTCGTACCCCAATCCGCCATCTTTCAATAGCTACTCACCCGACAAGTAATAATCACGCTGTACAGTGTTACGCACGTCACTGTTTTACAACCAACAGCCCACGACGCCACGCTCAAAGTAATAAATTTCACTTTCATCGAAAACCCGTCCGAGCGATGTGATAATGCGACGAAGCGACGACGCACCAGCGCCATCTTGGATTGTGGGGTGCCGGTTGTCATCATGGCAGCAACTTTCACACGCGCTCTCCTCGCCCTCGTCATCACACAGCCAACTCGAAAAACGGCGCGTTACGAAACAGATTGCCATGCCTTTACAAGCAAGCGCTTGTGTTGTGTATGTTTGTGGGACTGTGTGTGCGTATGTGTCATTTTATGGCGATTGCCTAACCAACAAATCAGCCCCACAGCGCTCTGCAGCGACCATGTTTGTTCCGTTCGAACTGTTTGTTTTTTGCCTTGCCTTTCTCTTTGATTGTACCTGGTGTTCGTTTCGTTTTTGTTTAACACTTTCAATGTTTTCTTCTTTTTCTTCCTCTTTTTCCACACTATAGCGGCCGAAGTTCGCGTCAAGCGTCAGGATGAGGACCTCGATCCGGACTCGATCAACGTGGAGGAGCTGTGCAAGGACCGGCCTGGCGATGAGTACTTCCGCCTGAGCACGGACGGTGACTGCCGGGAGGTGGTGAGGTAAGTGGATTCGGTCCAGCAAAGGAAACACAATCCCCCCCCCCTCACGTCTGTCCGGAAATGTGACAAATCGCGCACACAATCTCCCCTCGTACGTCTGTTTCCGTTTCGGGTTTTTCGCAGCAAGCAACGAACCGCACTTTGCGAAATGCGCCATTTTTGGTCGCAATTATCCGTGTTTTCCGTCTCTTGCCTCAAGAGCTGTCAAGAGCAATTAGCGTCTTTGGCTGTCGCTTTCCCGTACGCGTATGATCGCTTGCACTTCCTGCTGCTCCCTCGAAACCAGCAAGCGACGAACCGGTGGCCCTTTCTTCCGGTTTTGTACTTTTTGTGCGCATTTTCCTTCAAAACCTCCCCCCCCCCCTTACCGGTATACTGATTCGCTTATTCCTGTTGTGCTTTTCACTTTGAAACCAAACAAAAAAAACAAACGCCAATTTCGACGAAGAATAGGTGCGACGATGCGGGTGAAAACGGCATCACGCGGCTCGCCAAAGTGCGCTGCCCGACCGGGCTGTACTTTGACGTGCTGCGCCAAACGTGCGATTGGAAGACGAACGTGAAATCGTGCGACCTGCTAGGAAGTAAGTCCCCGGGACACGGACACACCCCCAATCGAACCCCCTTCATCGGTTGCGGTGGGCGAAGGGGAGGTTGTGCATGCAAAAAAAAACAAACTTCCTCCTCTTCACTCGCCCCACACCTGAAAGGGGTCGGTGTCCGGGCCCGGCTTTTTTCTTTTCTGTGTTTATCTAACTGTGTTCTTTCTTTCTCTCTTTATCTTTCTTTCAATTTGAATCCTCTTCCACTTCTCCCCCCCCCCCCCCCCCCGCCATCTTTCTGTTGCTCCATGCTGCACGAATGTAACGTCCCTCTTCCCATGCCCTGCCCATTCTCGTTGTGTGTTTTGCTTTCCAAAACCCGCTCCCCCTTCTTCAACCTTTTCCCGCTCATCAAACTACATCCGACGGACAACACCTCCCAATGGCGCCAACGTGCAATGCAATGCAATCCCTCCCTTTCTTCCCCGTGTGTGTGTGTGTGTCAATAACCGAATGCATCACTCGACCCCCCCCCCGCCTCTCCCCTCATCCCTCGTCAACTGCAACATGCATGCGCGGGCCGCGTCACAAAAGGTGTACACGGTCTGGACTGAAGCAAATCACTTGCCCGTCCGGATTGGCGTTCGACATTGAGAAACAGACTTGCGACTGGAAGGCAAAGGTTACCACGTGTGACAAGAAAGAGAGTAAGTGTGTGCCCGCACTCGCATTGTGTGCGCTTTCCTTTGGTTTTTTCGTTGCTTTCACGGGCCTTAACAATGTACAGCGCTGTACAGGTGGGCTAAAGGGAAGCTAAGGCCGCGCACACGCTCAACAGCTTAAGTTTGGAAATAGCTTTCCTGTACATAGAGAAGGAGAGAGAGAGCGAGAGAAGCGAGAGAAAGTGAGCGAGTTTGTGGGAGTCCCGCAGTCCCGCAGGCGCGCTTGGAGTTAGTTTACACGGTTACACCGCAGGTAGAAGGTTGAAAGGCAGTGTAGACACCGGCAATGCACACGTGGTACAGGTTACGGTTCTCAACAACTTGGTTCCTTGATTTCAGGCACCGCCCAGTTACACTCAGAGCAGTTAGCTCCCCTGCGCCATCATTTCAATGGCACGGAGGAGTTCGTAGTCGCACTCAAGTCACAAGTCGCCTAAGCTACAGACAACAAGACACACAATACACATATTACACATGAACAACACTACTAACAAATCATTGAGTTGGGTAAAAATTTGCTCCAAAAAAACAAATAACGGTGATTGGATACATTTGGCATTGAACTATTTCAGCATTAAAAAGCTTCACACAGCACAACAACAAAAAACCCCTGAAAGTATACTCTTCCGCATTGCAAACAGTTCGCAGGTTTATGGTGCGGAGTTTCGAGCCCGTTTTATGGCACGGTGCCATAATTTTACACTTTCGTCGCTTACGCTATCAAAATCGTATTAATTTTGTTACCTGTTTATTTTAAAACGGGTTTTACATTAAAATTTAAACTCATTTCATAGAAATTGGCAGTTAGAATCTGCACAGAATGATGCAAATTTCCCTATTAATTATTATTTGTTTTTAATTTCCGTCTAATTAACGTCCGTTATGCCTTGGCAGGGTTTTCCAAGTCACTTTCCAATGTGCACATAATTATTCACCGCATCCAAGATGTTTTTCAACAGCTTTCAAATGATGTATTTGCTGTATTGTATGATGTATTTGCAACATGAAATTTCAGTTCTTTCACATGATTTTCAACACACCACCACAAAGAACTGTCAAACTAAAGCCAGTTTGAGTCCTGTTGAGAATCATGCTGAAGAAATTAAAAATTATTATGATGGAAATGAAATATCAGATTGATGTAGATTAACATGCTGCACGTGGCGAATAACAACGTTAACATTCGAAACTAACTTGGAAATCCCTGTAATAGATAACCATTCAACAATATATTGTTGTTGTTTTTTTGTAAAAAATATTCATTTTTCTTTGATTTTTTCTACTAACGTATAAAAAGTTCGATTCATTCGTCCGATCAACTCATATTCCTCTTGTTCCTGAATTTACCCCTTTTCCCTAGCTTTTTTCTTATTAACGTAAAGAAGTCAATTTCATTCATTTTTAACAAACCATTTACGTTGCTTAACAACATAAAGACTCATGAGACCAGAGCGACTAGTCTAGCAAAAACGAGTCAGTAGCAAGCGACAAGAAGGCATCAGTTACACCTTTTTTTTAATGTTGATAAGCACAGCTCACCGTTGCCACAAACGGAAAACAATTTCACAATGGCTTGTAAAACCATTAAAAGCGCTCCGAAACACACACACCACAATGCATTACAATGTTGCGTTGTAGGTGGGTGTGAATACAATTGTAAATACAGTAAGCGCACAAACGCACACGACACGGTTAAACACAACAGCAAGATACGACACACCTTAGCGTCTGATCACTTCATCTCACGATCATACCCCGATCACACTCTTCAATTTTCACACCACCTTGTCTAATGCCTCTCTCTCTCTCTCTCACACACTTGTACACTATTACACTAACAACAAACATTCTTCAGAGCTTTTTGTTTTCTCTCTCACACTAAAACACTTACTAAGTGATGGTAGTTTTGTTCACTAACTTATTACTGGTACTGGTACTGGAGGGAAAAAGAAGCATTTTCGGGCTCGTTCTGCAGTTTTGTTCTACAATGTTTGCTACTCTTTCCCCCCATTCAGAGCCACGCAAGGTTCTGCCGATCCTGAAGACGGACGAGCCGATCTGCCCGGAGGGCAAGCTGTCCTGCGGCAACGGCGAGTGCATCGACAAGGAGCTGTTCTGTAACGGCAAACCCGACTGCAAGGACGAGTCGGACGAGAATGCGTGTAGTAAGTGGTCGTTCCGGTGCGCCTCCGGGTAGAATTTTTAGCACTCTCTTTAGGCTTACATTGAAACGTTTTAATTTCCCTCCCCCCACAATCAGCCGTTGAACTGGACCCGAACCGTGCGCCCGACTGTGACACGACGCAGTGCGTGCTGCCGGACTGTTTCTGCTCCGCCGACGGCACGCGCATCCCCGGCAACATCGAGCCGCAGCAGGTGCCGCAGATGATCACGATCACCTTCAACGGGGCGGTCAACGTCGACAATATCGATCTGTACGAGGACATCTTCAACGGGCAGCGCCAGAACCCGAACGGTTGCCAGATCCGGGGCACCTACTTCGTGTCGCACAAGTACACCAACTACTCGGCGGTGCAGGATCTGCACCGCAAGGGCCACGAGATCTCCGTGTTCTCGCTCACGCACAAGGACGATCCGACCTACTGGACGCAGGGCACGTACGACGACTGGCTGGCGGAGATGGCCGGCGCCCGGCTGATCGTGGAGCGGTTCGCCAACATTACCGACGGTTCGATCATCGGCGTGCGGGCGCCGTACCTGCGCGTCGGCGGCAACAAGCAGTTCGAGATGATGGCCGACCAGTTCTTCGTGTACGATGCGTCCATCACGGCGTCGCTCGGCCGCGTACCGATCTGGCCGTACACGCTGTACTTCCGCATGCCGCACAAGTGCAACGGCAACGCGCACAACTGCCCGTCCCGCTCGCACCCGGTCTGGGAGATGGTGATGAACGAGCTGGACCGGCGCGACGATCCGACGTTCGACGAGTCGCTGCCCGGTTGCCACATGGTCGACTCCTGCTCGAACATCCAGTCCGGCGAGCAATTCGGACGTCTGCTGCGCCACAACTTCAACCGCCACTACAACACGAACCGGGCGCCGCTCGGTCTGCACTTCCACGCCTCCTGGCTCAAGTCGAAGAAGGAGTACCGCGAGGAGCTGATCAAGTTCATCGAGGAGATGCTCGGCCGCAACGATGTGTTCTTCGTCACCATGCTGCAGGTCATCCAGTGGATGCAGAACCCGACCGAGCTGAACGCGCTGCGCGACTTCCAGGAGTGGAAGGAGAAGTGCGACGTGAAGGGGCAGCCGTACTGCTCGCTCCCGAATGCCTGCCCGCTCACCACCCGCGAGCTGCCGGGCGAGACGCTGCGTCTGTTCACCTGCATGGAGTGCCCGAACAACTACCCGTGGATCCTCGATCCGACCGGTGACGGTTTCTCCAAGAAGTAGGCGGCCTTTTCCACTCCTGCAAAGAAGTGTGGCCGGTGTACTTTTTTCTCACCCTCCTCCACCCTCCGCATTACGAGGGGGGGGGGACCTACTCTGTTGTAAATAATGAATCGCGGTTTTCAACCAACACACGTTTCCCTTGCGCGGGTCGTTTCTCGGCGGTGTGACTTTTTCGACCACTGCTTTTGACTGCAACTGCTTTCTCGCACTTTCCACGGGCGAAACCTCCCCCGTGTCGTTCTGTTCACACCCCCTGTTTTTGTACGTTTTCTTCTATCCATCCTTGAAACACACATCGTGATATTTTAGTTTGTTCTCGCCCTTCATCGTCTGGCGTACCTGGAGAGAGTAGGGGAGACGAACGCCCACACACACACACACACAGGATGGTGGCGGACGGGCGATCGTGCTCGCATCCCATCGACCATCTTCATCCTTTCTTTCTTCCCTAAAACGGAGAGAAAGAACGGTTAAAAAAAACATGTTGTATTTGAGTGTGTGAGTGTGTGTGTGTGCTCCCTCGAAGGGCACAAACACACACACACAAAGCGCAGAAGAGAAAGAGTAAAAAGCGTAATTTGTACGGTACTGTTTTATAATAAAATATTAAAACAACACAAAAAAGGCAATTCTTTGCACGACCTGCGAGAGTGTGAGTTAACAGCGCGTTAAAGCTCTCCTAGTGTCGGAAAGGGAATTATATATTTAAAAATGTTCGAAAAAAAAACAATAAAAAATGATATTAAATACAAAAAAACCATTGCGTGTACCTTCTTTCTTTTTTTTGTGCGGGGAGTTACTGATACGCTTTTCGCTTTCTTTCCTCTCGGCTGTGATGGAGATTTGTATGTAAAAGAATTGTCTCTTTGTCGCTCTCACACTTCAGACACTGAAAACTATCTGAATGTATTTATTACAAATTCCCATTTCGCTCGCCTGCTTGCTTTTGTTCGTTTGTTGAATAGCGAATTCATTATCCTTCTTTTCGGGCGCTTTCAAACTGTTTGGAAGATGGCTACAATGGCTTTCCTCGGCTACTCGAACATACACACATGGCTCGGTTCTCTCGGGACAGTATCGGGAAGCAAAAGTGCAGCAGTAAAACCCTTAACCTTGCAATTCTCCTCCTCCTGTTGTGTTGCTGTTACAAGAAAATGGACAATAATGGCAATAATCTTCCGATCCGTTCTTCAAATGCAATTTCAAAATGGAAGTAAATTAATTCGTTATCTCCAGAGCTACTGCAGGGGGGACAGCTGTACTGTAACGTAATCAGATATATAAACAATCGCCTGATCCCTGCTGCCTTGATTAGATTGATTAAAAACTGTATCTCTTGTGGCATTGTGTTAGAGTTCAAGCTAAATGTGCACCTGACCCACACACATCTCTGCTGATTTATGGCGAAACCAAACTGACGTCACGTACACACGAAAAAGGGATTCTTTTATCTTTCGCTGAAGTAATGTTAAAGAATTTTAGCGTACAAATAAAATAAAAAAAACAATCGTTGTGAAAGTACGCTCTTATTAGTTCATTTTTCTCCTTTATGGTAGAGTACGCGTATTTGCGTGCTTTACGCCTTTAAATTTCCCTCTCTTTCTCTCTCTCTCTATCGCTCTAAGCACTACTAAGTTAATGTTAATTGTTTTTTTGTGTGTGTTTGTGTTATTTAAATTTTTTTTTTCGCAACAAAAAGGCCTCTCATTTACTGTGTGTTTTATTTTCTTTTTTTTATAGTTTAGTTTAAAGTGCTCCTCCTCCTCCGATTGTTTGCCACGCAGGCCAGCGGGCAGGCAGGTTAGAGCTGTTTGGTCTTTGGAACCAATGTTAGTTGTGATTGGATTGACAGATAATCTTTCTCTCTCTATCTCTCTATCTCTGGTGGTGTTGTTACTGATTTTATTTGTAAAGTTACGCTCGTGTTACAATAAGAACGAAAAGGGACAAACAACCAAAACACAGTGATGTTGTTTAGGTTATTTTGCACATTATTACAACTGTAAGTAGTAATTCTGTTCAATATTATTATTTTTTACAGTTGAATTCTCTGTAGCGCAGACGCGCTTGTCACGCATTACTTCCTAATCCTCCTTGCTAGCTGTCCACGTACGGGAACAAGATGTACTAAATTTTATAGTATTACCCTTTCCGAAAGAAGTGTGTGTTAGAAAGTGCTGCGTGTGTGTATTCACACGTGTAATATAAAATAAGAGGGAAAAAAATGCAAGACAAACGACTCAACGCGTTTCCGTCGTTTCTAGTTCTGGCGCAATGCGTTACTGACACTTCTTCTGTCTGTGTCTGTCTGTGTTTGCTACGGATTTCCTGCGTTTGTTTTTGAAGAACGCAAACAACAAAACACATACCTATCTATCATAGAGTTCTTTTCTGGTTTTTGTGGATGTCAATTGTGCGCACAGCTTTACCCCGCTGTGGGCGATAATTTTTAAATTATTCGCTTACAACATACGCCGCCACCGCTTCTCCCGCTTCCCTTTCCCAGGTCGCTGTCATCGCGGGCCGAAGAAGGGCAAGGTTCGGCGGCAGAACAAATATGTGTAGTGTTTAAAGAGATAAAATTATATATTAACTCCACCACACGCGCACGCTCCATGTGGCTTCCATATTGTGTTGATTGGTTGATCCGTGCGTGCGTGCTATTACATGATACGGCACTTCTCGTCGCCCCGGGGTTCACCCTGGAAAAAGGAAAATAATACAGTAATGGGTTAGACAAAATTCACAGCGTAATGAGATGTAATGCAACGTAACGTAGTGTAACGTGTAACTAGTGTCTTTAGAGATTCATAAAACTATTCGAATCACTCATCACTAAAGATATGAATGAATCAGAACAAAAGATGAATGAAACTCAACATTAAACGTAACGTCATTGACAAGCTGAAAATATTCATCAAATGATGTATTTCACTCACCTGTTGATGGTGAAGCTCCTCTCCGTAGCTTCCGAGGTATTCACGGTGGCGCGAGGCGGCAGTCGAAACCATTCGCTTCACACGCTCCGAGGCGGCTACCTCCTGCAACATAAAAATACATTTAAAACCTCTTCTCTCCTTCCAACTAAAACCCCTCGAAATCGTGTTTTACCTCGCCTTCGGCATTCAGCAGATGCGTAGTCATGTTGTCGCCGGCGAACCACTTCTGCCCCTTCATCACGATCGTCGTCGGCGGCTCGTGATCCTTGCCCAGATCGGACGACCAAACGGTCACAAAGGCGCCACCGTCCATCTTCAGCGAGCGGTGGAATTTGAACACGGTTTCGTTGCTGCCGACCTTCCGCAGCACGGTCCATCCACCGATTTGTACTTCCTAAAGCAACGGTGGAAACAAAAAAACAATGTTTCATTAGCAAAATGGACCAAAATTTTACATCCAAAACCATCATCACACTTACCTTGCCGGATTTGTTGTGCAGCTTCACGTACTTGCCCTCCGGGTCGACCTCCACGATCTCGACGTCGCCCTTAGCGGACGAGGTGACGGAGTAGTCCGACACGCTGCGCTCGTCCGACTCCTCCAGCACGGTGCGCTTGCGCTTGGCCGCGGCACGGCTGGGCGTGCGGCGCACCACCCCGCTGCGCGACAGGCTGCCCGACATGCTCGACTGCGAGAAGATGGACGTCTGGCTGCCGGGCGTTATCTTCAGCCGGTCCTCCTCCGAGCTGAGCAGCTTGTCGTACGCGGCAATCTCCATGTCGAGCGAAATCTTGATGTCCATCAGGTCCTGGTATTCCTGCAGCTGCATCGAGATTTCCTTCCGCAGGCGCTCGACCTCCTCCATCATCTTCGCCTTCTCGTCGGCGTGGCGCAACCGCTCGTGGTTCATCTGCTGCTCCAGATCGCGAAGACGAGCCTGCAAACAGAACAAAACAATACATCATACATTTTTTGTTAATAAAACAATGCTTTACAGAAGTGTCTCATGCATGATATTGGCTTTTTCTAGGCGCACTGACCTCGTACAGATCGGAAATTTCCTCGCGGTTGACGCGCAGCTGCATATCGTACTGGTCGCGCAGATCCTGCAGCGTCTGCTGCAGCTTCGCCTCGTACTGCTCCGACAGCATGCCATCGATTTCGCTGATCTCCACCTGCCGGCGCGTCTTCGTCTCGGTGATCTCCTGCTGGTGCACCTGATCCTTGAACGTCAGCTCCTCGCGCAGCGTCTGCACCGAGTTCTCCAGCTCGACGCGCGTCAGCGTCTCGTCCTCGAGGTTCTTGCGCAGCGCATCCAGCTGCTTGCGCAGCTTGGCCAGCTCCTTCTCCAGCTCCTTCTGGTCGTCCTTCGCCTTCTTGTGTTCCGACACGAGCGAATGGTACTTGGTCGACAGCTCGTTGGCGCGCGCTTCCTGGGCACGTGCGTTCCGATCGGCGTCGGCCGCTTCCTTCGTCTTACGCTCCAAACTGTAAACCCGGAGTGGATGCGAGTAGCGGTGAAAAGAAGTCAAAAGTGACGTAAAACATTAGTATGTATGCAACTACAAGCTGGTATCAAAACGTCAGAATAGCGAGAGCCTATATTTACTTAACTGTCATTGTTCTGTCTTTCATTCGATTTTGTTGACTTGATATTGAGTCAATTTCTTGAAAACAGATCCAACATACAAATAATAATGAATTCGTTTGGTTCTCGTTTCATAAACTATTGCATTTCATTGCCAAATTCGTGCTGGGGAGTGATCGTGATCGAATAACCACATCAAATTCGAATAAACAAACGGAAAAAGCAGTGATTCGACACAGATTTGACGTAAAAGCATTGTGTACATACATTTCAACACACCTTTTCAGGCACTATGTTGTAATAAACTCGACAAAATCTTGCCCGCTTGTACCATCCATTTAGGAACACCTTTCGATGAACCAATTATTCCTTCTTTAGCCCGGCATCGGCCTCTTCCCCCCTTCAATGGATGGAGCCATTTGCTTTACAAGCAAAACGGTTTCGCATTCAAAACACGTTCAACATTCTTCTCTTTCACTACGTTCTTCCACCAGCAGCACGTCCGTGGATTTGTCGTGGAATTTCCATTACTCATGCAGTAGGTTAGAAGCGCTCCCGCCAACAAGTCGAAAAAGGGCGAGATTATGAATAAGGTTTTATAGCGAGAGACTGCTCTTAGCGCGCGCGATCCAATCGTCGTACATTCCTCTTCAGGTTGTAGAGTAAAACCAGGAAAGCGAGAGAAACAGAGAGAGAGAGAGAGAGAGAGAGAGAGAGAGAGAGAGCAAGAAGAGAAATTTGTTTGCTCCACCAAACTCCATCAAGCACACGTGGTTTGTATCATCATAGCGTAACGCACAGCAGCACCAGCAGCACCAGCATGGTCATTGGTGTGCGTTTTTATACTTGGCGCGGCGTTTGGCTTAAAGCGGGACATGTGTGCCGGCTACAAAAAGATAACGGGGCAAGATGATGATCATAGTTTTGGCTTAAACGCACATTGATGAGTCCCCGGGGCTACCCGGGCAGCCTCCTATGACTAAATATAGCCTGTTAGTTTTGCTCAGCAGCATCTCGCCGCACAGCACGGTAGCATGGCATGGTTGTGTGCGTGATTTTTGGGCGTTTATTTCCATTTTCTGAACTATACGCTTTCGCTAACGCATGCATATTATTAATATTGCTCTCCCCCGAAGCTTCACTCCCTACTGGTTTAAGGGGAGGTCTTTATGCGCCCGGTGTGGGGTGACAACGACCCCCTTTGAAACCGGGAGTGTCAAATCAGAGAGAGCGTCCAACGACAAAGTGGGATAACAAACAAATTATACAAGATGCATTTCCATCTACTTTCTTTTCCGTTTCTTTTCGGTGCTTCTTGCTTGATTTCTTCATATAGTTTTCGACGTGTAAACGAAACAGTTTCTTGAATTTTGCACCCTTATCAAAAGGAAACGCATTATCCAGCGCACTCGACGAAGCAATTCTGCCCTTCGTTCCGTTCGATTACTGTAAAGAGCGAAATTCAATCAAAAATTAAAAATTAAAAAATCAAAAGTTCGAAAGTCAATCCAAAACAAGTTCCGAGTGCGCGGCGCAGGCTTCTCCAATACGGGGACAAGCGGAAGGCGGAACTCCTACGCGATGCCCTCGCGTGGTGCGGCTTGGCGTCACCACGCAGCCCTCACCAATACACTGACAATCGAGAAGCGCGATGCATCGCTTCCCTTACCCAAACTTCCCACCACCCCACACATACCAATGTGAAAAATGCATTTCCCTAAACGCTTTCCCTCGCGGTCATCATCCCCTACATGACCCCTTACGTGGGTTAATCGTTTATTTTCTTTTTGCCTTTTTTTCTCCCTTCGACGTTCGCCCTCCGAACGAGCAGAGAGCTTTGATCGTACGGAGGAGGATGATGTCATGCGCGCGTTTTGCGCCCGCGCACTCACACACACGCGTACGCACGCCTGGCGCAGGGGAGGACGCGCCGTCCACAGTCATGGACGACCGCTTTCCCTCGAACGCCTTTTTTCCGCATTTTTCTTCTTCTCTACGCGCGTACATTAACTCACAGCGAGCAATCAAAGAGGCGCGAAGGGACGGGTTGGGTGTCAGAGATCGTCGTCGCACGAGCGCATGGGATTGAATGCGCACACCCGAGCAGTGAGTAGGAGAGCGCGGCCGGGAGATTTACATTAATAGTCAATATTTGATTTTCCATCGAAATGCGACGGAACCATGCGTGCATGCCGTAAAATGCCTAAAAAACTTTCAAGCACAACCGAACTTGTGTGCGTGTGTTTGCACGTCCCTTTACGCATTTTATATTTCATGTTTCCTTCACCCTCAGTCTTTCGGTGCTTGCGGTGTTGCTTGCGGTTGTTGTTTATGATGGAGAAGATCACCACAGCAAATGCATTTAAATTGAAAGATGTGGGAACTTCAGCGCCTACTAGCGGGGTGAATGGATCACACAGCTTCTAAACGAGACGCTCGCACTCTTCCCCCTCTCTTTCTCTTGAAACAATAACCAAACAGAGAAGAACGGGAGTAAGTAAACAAAAGCGGAAATCATAAAATCTCTCTTCTCTGTCTAGCTACTTTGGACGTTATTTGTGAGCTCTTCCTTCGGTCTTGAACGTGAAAACAGATCTTTTTTTGAATTATACAAGAATGTACAAGCATTTTTATCATCAAATACGTGTTCTAAAGAAGACTTTTATGTAAATAAAATACTTCCACACAACGCATAAATCGCCTGTTTTTCTAACGTTGTTACAGCAGTGTGTGAGCAAGGTTATGCGTCTTATCCACCACTTTATCAAAGCGGTGTACTTTAACTGAGCGGACGTGCCACCCCACATAGGCATTTTATGAGCGAGCCACCCCGCGCCTGATTCTACGAAATGGCTCTCGAGAGATTATTATTGCCCGAGTGGCAGCTTTAATTGCTGACAACCGCCATACGCCCGCATACGCGAAATGACAAATATGTTTCACGCCGTTTTTACTCCATCCGGCCGTGTGTCCCTCCCGCTACGATCGGACCACCAATCGATTTAGTGAAGGCTGCACATTTCACACTTGTCAAACAACCGGCTTTTTTCTTTCCCCCGATCCCCGGGGGGAGAATTTGGAGACTGATGTCATCTTAAATTTTAGATATCCAGTCAGTCCCTCGCGCTCTCGCTGGCTCTCTTTCTCTCTCTCTCTCTCCATCTCGCCTCCGAATTACGTCACTGTTGTTTGATTGCCGCTTACAACGCCGTGGAACAACCTTCTCGTCCCAACGCCTTCAAAACCGAAGCCTTGAACGACGTCAGAATCCATGTGCTGTTGTGCTTCGAGACCACCAGTGACCGAGATGACTTCATACACAGCATGACGTAATGGTGTTTACAATCCAACCACGGTCGTCATGGGGACAATTTCAGCAACCACAGACATGCACAATCTCGTTACCGGCTGGTAGCATTCGTTCACCTTAAATGAATTTCGAAAGCATTAAAAAGGTAAACCCATTGAGCAGGGTGCGCTCGGCAGGGTAAACAAATCACCCTGCCCCCTCTGCCTGCCTGTACCGTTTCACGAAAGCATGATGGCGGGTACAGTCAGAAATAGAATCTCATCGATGATCTACATAAAACGATGACGTCACCTATCCAATCCCACACACACACACACGTTCGCCCTTGTTTTCCTTTGGCCTGCCTGCTACGACGGTTCTGCTCGAGTAAATCCACACGCTCGGCGGGAGACAACTGCTCGCTTGCCGCCGATAAGATTCGAGCAGCTCTCAACACTGTCCCCGACGGGGAGGGGGACAATCCTACCAACCGCACCAGATGCATCCTCCCCTTTCGTTTCACTGCTTACCGCTTCTTTAGCTCGTCGTTTTCCTCGAGAATGCGCTTGCCGTCAATCTCGAGCCGGGCCTTTTCGCGCGACGTATCGTCGAGCAGCTTGCGGGCATCGGACAGCTCGTGCTCGTACATCGACTTGATGTTGGACACCTCGCGGGTGGTCGTGTCCTGCGAGGTGCGCACCTCCATCGTGAGGCGCGAGTTCTCCTGCTCCAGGTAGCGCACCCGGTCGATGTAGCATGCCAGCCGGTCGTTCAGGTTCTGGAGGTCGGCCTTCTCCTGCAGCCGCGAGTGGCGCGTCGGGCTGAGCGGGCTGGCCGGGCGGGCGCTGTGGTGGTGGTGCGCTGCCGACGCACCCGTCGCACCGCTGCCGCTTTGCTGCACCGGGGTGCTGGCCTGCACCGGGACCGGCGTCGACGCACCGGAACGCTTCGCTCGCTGCGACATTTTCACTTGCTTTTACGCTTCTTTCTCGAGCACCGTAAAATACGCTTTAAATGACACTTTTTCCTTCACTGGCTTGGTGCAGAAAAAACTTCTCACGATGAGGGGGAAGCACGCTCCCTTTACAACACTTTCACAGCTCTACGCACACACACAAACAAATTCACACACACGCGCGCGCGTGCTTTCTCGGGAAGGCGGCTACCGAAATCGGGAGGGAACGACTGACGGGCACGCGCTTGCTGCTTTCTCAGTCGGCATTCACCGGGAGGGCCTCTTTTGCAACACCGGAAACTGGGCCCAGTGGTCGGAGTAATCGATCTTTTTCGTGCAGCTTTCCGTGCTAGTGGTGTTGCTCTATCGCCACCGACTGCACTACGCGCGGTGGATCACTTATTTCAACGAGAACGGGCACAAAATCCAACGGACAGACATACGTTTTCGTCCACACACGGAAAAAAGCACCAGAAAAATGGCGTCACCGTTGCCGCTGTCAGGTCGGTTGACGGTGACAGGCCGGGCGGCCATGTTGGATTCGGATGGGAGCGGCTTTGACTGATGTGGATCCGGGTACGTACAATATTTTTATCATTTTTATAACAAGTTGTGGTTAAAGACATTTTTACTTATTATGAAAAATGCAAGATTTTTTTCTCATATGTTTGTGTGTAAAATCATGTCCGAAATCATGATTATTTTATTTTGTTGTTCTTGTTCTGCTCGAATAATGTCATTATAAAACGGAGCTATCGTTCCGATCCAATCAGTGGTGGTGTGCTCCAATAATGAATTTGAAAAACATAATCTGGCATTCTGAATTCAAATTTAACGGCTCAACTTCAGCGAGAGTTTTTTTTTTGATTTTCTCGTAAATATATTTATGCTTATTTTAATTGGCACACAATTTATAAGCATCACATTATGTGCATATTTTAGCCATTTTAACTTATCTCAAGAGTAACAATAGAAAATCGTACGATAGTTTTCGTACAGCTTGGACGAGAGTTCCGTGCTATAAACCGTTGCTATAAAATAATTTCAAATATTTATCGTTTTAATCGTTACATATGTATGCAAAATATGAGCTGCAAAAGGGTTTTTTTTTTATTACAAAAAATACTGTATTTGTTGTTGTCTTAAGAATTCAATTTATTTATTGAAGCCAACTATCACAGATCGATGAATACACCCGCTCCACCGGTCCAATTTGGGCCTTCAGTACAAACGCTTCATTCGGCAGCAAAACAATGTCCTTCGTTGCCATCGAACCTCTAAAAATAAGGATAATTATTTTAATAAACAAACTATAATTCCTTTGCCATGCTGAAAACTCACCCTCGAATGTTATGCGAATTCACACTAACGACCTCAAAATACAGCTTGCCAGGAAGCGCATCGGCCAGTGTAATGCCACTGATCACCTCGATCTGACTGCCAAAGTTGGCTAGGGTAATGTAGGTGCCGAAATTGGTCAGCTCTCGCACAACCGCCAGCACGGAATCGCCGAGCGCAACTGCTTTCACCGTACCGAGCTGGTAAGTTTTCGTCTTGCGCAATTCCATCATCGATTGGTACACTTTGAGGTGACTTTTTTCGGCCGCAAGTTGTGCCTGCACGTTCACTTCCCTGTACCGTTCGCCGACGGGTAGCCAGGTTTTGGAGCCGGTAGTAAACCCAGCCATTGCCGTATCATCCCACTGGAACGGTGTGCGGCACGGATCGCGTGACTTTTCCGCGTATAGGTCTTTGCCCGCATTGCAGGCTGCCGGATCGACGGTATCCTCCCAGGAGATGTACACATCGGTCATGCCAATCTCTTCCCCTTGGTATGTGACACTCGCACCGGAGAGGGACAGCAGCACCATGTTCAGTGCGTCAATTCGTTCCTCCCCGAGACGCGTGGCAACGCGTGGACGATCATGATTGCCCATCTGTAACCCGTGAGACCGTGGGAAGCTTAAGTAGGAGATTATTCTGCAGCGGTTAGCATCCGCAAAGACTTACCACCCAGTTTGGCACCTGTCCGGCAGGCAGTATGCTCATCCAATCCTTGACCACCTTCACGTAGTCCGCAGCCGTCGATTGCTTGTCCACTTCGGTAATGAGTCGAAAGTTGAACGGCATATGGGATCCCAACCGTCCTGTACTGCTCGCGTAATACGTCTTGATCACATCTAGCGTTGAGTAGGCCTCCGTCATGATGACGCGCGTCTCGCCACCATGCTCTGCCTGGAATGCATCGATCAGTTCCCGCCATTCGTACACCATCTCGACCGTTTCTGGCAGATCCTGCGTATAGATGTGTCGCAGGTAGTTGGTATCCTCCGGATCATCTGTCAGCCCGCTCACTGGCTCATCGCGCAGTTGCGTATCTTCGTACAGCGTCGGCACAGCATCGATCCGGAACCCGTCCACGCCTTTGCCCAGCCAGAACAGCAGCACATCTTTCATCTCCTGAACGACCGTCGGATTGCGGTAGTTTAAGTCCGGTTGTTCCACGGTGAACTGATGTAAGTAGTACTGTTGCCGCTGGTCACTCCACTGCCATGCACTGCCACGGAAGGCTTGAATCTGTAACACAGATTAGATAGTATCATCCATCATCTGTGTGATCACCACTCGCTATCCTCAAGCTACTGCTACATACCCAATTGTTTGGTGGTAAGTTCCTACCGCCCGCCGGATTAACCTTCCCATCATGCCACACGTAATAGTCCTCATAGCCCGGCTGTCGCTGTTCCGACTTTACGAACCACTCGTGCAGATTACTCGAATGGTTCGGCACAAAGTCCATGATCACCTTCAAGCCGAGCCCGTGCGCCTGCTCCACCAACCGCTCAAAGTCAGCCATCGTTCCAAACTCCTCGTGAATGTCCCGAAAGTCAGAAATGTCATAGCCAAAATCGACCATCGGTGATTTGTAGATCGGTGACATCCAGAACGCCTTCACACCGATTGACTTCAGGTACGGCAGCTTCGAAGCAATTCCGTTAAGATCGCCCACACCATCCCCATCACTGTCCATGAACGATCGGGGATAGATTTGATAGAAGGCAGCCTTTTCCCACCAATCGCGGGACGTTGGTACGGTAAGATCTAAACATGCCACTAAAGAGAATACCCCGGCAAGGGCTACGCACACAATCCAGAATGGGTTTGGAGTTCCCATGGTTCACTTCACTGCTACTGGAAGGATTGGTATAGTGCGTGGCGTTTTATATAGTGCAGCAATTGTGAGGCAGGTCAATCAGGAAGCGGGTGGGATTAACTAAACAAATTGAAACTAGTTTTCGATAAGATACTGTTGATAGCTGAGGGTTCGATCGAATGGAGGAGAGATTAAGCTGCGCTAATTGAAGTGTAAAAATGACAACGACGCAACTTCGATAAGAGCAGTCAAGACACTCAGTTAGACAAGAGAAGTTTCTCTATTTGTATAGACAACTACACAGTAAACGACAAGAAAAAAAAATGTGTTTTATTATAATATGAAATAATTTATTTTGGTGAGATTTTATTAACTCCTATTTACAGACTGAAACGGGGCACGTCTTCTTTACGTCTAATGTCTACCATGACGCGGATGAACTTCGTAGTATCTCCTATTGATTATGTTACGGTTTATGCGCACAACGCGCTCTGCCTAACAGTCGAGTAGTACCTGTGTTTTTCCTAGTTTGAAAAAAAAAATAATAGAAAGTCTGCTGTTTCAACGACCGGAGAGCGGTTCCCCGATTCAGTTCGATTCAATCGCCCGGTGCTTCACAATATCCCTCTTGACCTCCGTTTTTTTTTCTCTCGTTCGCTAGACGAAGGCGTACAATTAGATTGTACCGCTGTAACACTAATAGTTGTAATTGAATTCGTCGTGTTTATCACAAACCTACCGTTTGATTGTTGTTTGCATTTTTCACTCACTAATTCCCTCTCTCTCTCTTTACTCCGGAGGTGGTACGTATCACGAAACAATTCTCCAACCAATCCACGCGTTTGTTGTTGTTGTTTGGGTGGCATCCCCACAATCAGATGCAATCCTCGCCGGGAGGATTTTAATACATGGATCACTGCGACATCATCCCCCGGATGGTCATCGTTTTCGCCAGAATATTTTCGTTATCCCGTGAATCGCGTAGGAGATGCTGTTGGGAGGGAAGGCATATAAATGGCAGCGAGTGGGGAATAGGGTTGGGTTGCGAAGTTTGTAGAGCAAATGGTACAAAGTTGGAGATTCAACTCCTCTCTTCCAGGTCGTAACGTATGCATTGAACAGATGGACTTGGATGGATTTTCATTGGTAATTGCACTATTTTTTTAAGGAATGTGACCGTGATTTTAAAGGCTATCAATTTAAGCAACAGGGACGTTACAGGCCAATCTTATCAATAATAATTATACTTCAACTTTTGAGAATGAAAGATAGTTCTCGACATTATACATTGCTGTGGTTCAATCTCAAGGACTAAAAGTGGGAGAAAGAATCAATTGATTAGCTCAATTAATCGTAAACAGTGACTGGAGCAATCAGTATAGAGTATCAGTATAGGTGGAGATATTCTTGACATTGTGGACAAGTGGACATTAAATTGAATGGTTGGCAGTGATGTCGGCTCCTTCAGTGTCCTATAAAATCAGTCCACTGATTTAATGCATACGCTAAAATCAAAACAGTGCATAAGAGTTGATTAAATTACATTTGATCGTGACTTCCGTTGTGTAAGTTTCTCTCAAACCAGTTGTGCCGAAACCACCACCACCAGTTGTGCCCAAACCAGCCTACTTCCTGCTTGGGAATTGTGTAAAATATCTCATTTAAAATGCTGCATAAAACTTATTTTATTTACATCCCTTGGAGGGGAGTACATACACGTAAACATACACATATTCTATGACGTCAGCCATAACTATAGATCATAGCTCAGCTGGATTAAGGTTACAACTAAACACATTGGGTAAATTTCACCGGCTCTAGAAGATTAATGTCGACATATTAAACACCACAAACCCTTTGCTCGTCCCTCTTCACCCAGCAGCCAGCTGCACGCTAGGCAGCCGTCTATTGCGTTCGTACGCTTCCGCCACCTCCTGTTCATGTTGATGTGCGATCGTGTCATGGTTACCGTTCGAAACAGTGTTACTGCTGCCGCTGCTGCTGCTGCTGCGAAAGCGTGAAAGGAAAAAGCGACAGAAATAACAGATTTGCGAACCAACAAACACCACCCAGCCGAACAAACCTCCGAAAGACTAGAGCGTTAAAAAGTAGGACAAAATGGGTAAGGGTAGCATGAGGCAGATGTTAGCTAAGTAAAATCCGGCGACACCCCTTTAGGACATCATCAACACGCACGGAATGGCTGTACAGTGTGCGATATGATGTGTGCGTCAGTGTAATGCGTGCGATCTCTGGGTGTCATCCGCAAAGGCGAGCAGCACATTAATGGATGGGACAAGGCAAGCTAGAACAGTTTCTTGTAGAGTACGTACGAAGAGCTAATCGAGCTGAAGAGCCAATCCTTCCAGCCCTTGTTGCTTTCGTCGATTTTCGCCTCCACCTCCTCGCAGAAGTACTTGCGATCGTGCGATCGTCCACTCTTCGCGTCGCACAGGATGCGCTTGCGGCACTCATAATCACATTCCGGCTTCACTGGCGAGGCCTTCCAGTAGTGTCTGTAGTGCGGTCGGTGGAAAGAAGAGTAAGTTTAGAGAACGCTCGAGGAATAACCAGAAATCATTACTTACTTGTAGTACAGATCGAACAGCTCCTTACTGTCAGTCATGTTGTTGATCAGTTGATCCCAGTCGGCGGGTCGCAGACCCTTCATGCCGTACGCTGCCCGTGTCGAGTACAGCTTGTACCAGATGGGGTAATCGTAGAGATTAGCCTCCTTCAGGTTCATGATCCACGATTCATGATCTACGACTAGCTGCAAGATCAGAACAGAGTTGTTCAAAATAAGATCCTTCCCGTCATTCTCGCATCACACTTACCCGTGTAGTTTCATCGTGATCTCCATCGATGTAGTAGATCCGATAGCCCGGATTCAGATCATTGTACGGCGTCACCGATGGTCCAATGTACGCGATGCTGGTCGCCCGGCTCAAATCGTGCGGATCGTAAAACACCTCAAACTCGTCGAAGTGCGTGTGGCCAAAGAACTGTGCCGTAATGGTGCTCTCGAAGCGGGACACAATTTTGTAGTAATTCCTGCTCCACACCTTCAGACAATCGGAATGCCCCGGGGGAATGTGTCCAATCACGTGCACCTTTTCACCCGCAAACTCCGCACTCTGCAGCTCGTAGATGAACCACTGCAGCTCGGTAGCGGGATCGGTAGAGTTGAGCAGCAGCCACCAGTTCTTGTTGTTGCAGTAGTTCATGTTGAGCGAGATGATTCGATACCCAGGACGCACCAGCACCGAGTAGAAAGCACCGCGCCTTACCGTGTGCGAGACGCTTGCCGGCAACCAACGCCGCCACTGCACATCCAGCTCATCGTACAGCCACGCGATCGAACTGTCCACCTGCTGTACGTACGGTGGCGGGAAGCTGTTCACCGGGGCACTCTCGTGATTACCCAGCGCCGGGAAGATCGGTATACCCGGGAACTTCTCCGTCATCTGCGTCACCGTCTCCTTCAGCACCTTCAAATTCTCCTCCTTGGTCTGATTCCACACGTCGTGCGGTGGCAGATCACCCGTCCAGATGATGAAATCAATGTCCGAGTGCGTATCAGCGATGTGGTTCAGCATGTGATCTACCGTTCGCTTCGGCGTGTCACACTTTCGATAGTCACCCCACTTGCCAGCCGCACCGTTCGGTGTAGTCGGTCGTCCATTCGTCAGCCGACAGCACAGCGGCTCATTGCAGTCCGCGTTCGAACCCTCCGCATAGTACGGATCGAAGTGCGTATCGGACAGATGCAGCACCTTGAAAACGGGGGCCGCTTCCTTCGGCAGACCCAGCTCCCGTGGGTCCGGCTTCGGGACGGGCGGGAACTCAACCTCCCACTCGTGGTACGGGTTGTAAATGTCTCCGCAAGCGTCGCCGATGATGAAGCTACAGATCTCGTCCGGCCCGATCGTGATGCGCTTCAGCACGTAGATCACCTCCACCCCGAACAGCTGGCTCACTCCTTCGCAGACCCGTGCCGACTGGATCTTCAGCTGCACACAGTACTGGTAAATCATTTTGATGATCTCTTCCTTGCTTTTCCCGGTGCGTATGTAGTGCTGCAGTAGTCCAGCGCCCGCCTTACACGCGGTGCAGGAGACCTGCGACATGACGCTCGTTTCCAGCTCGAACGCAACCTGCTGCAGATTGAAGTACTTGATCGTTTTGGTTAGCAGGGGCGGCAGATGCGACTCCTCCTTGGGGGAGTAGAATAGCGTCCGGGCGGTTGCATTCTCTTTCGCCTCGTGTGCACGCCTTAACAGCTGCTCGTCCTCGTCGCTCTCGATCACCGCGTACCGTGGTGGTAGCTGGTGCTTGTTGTTCTGATTCTGCAGCAGCGGATAGATGCTGCGCGGTGCTGCCTCCGCCGTCCAGTTATCCTCCGGCGTCTTCCATTCTACCGGCGGGCGGTGATTACCCGAGTTGAACAGAAACGGATGTGCTATAGAGAGAGAGAGAGAGGGAAGTAGAGGATAGCACATGATCAATACAATCCATCAAAGATCTACTTTGGGATTACTTACACTGTGCCAGGCGCAGTATCTCAAGCAGTACTATGAACACGATCGGGAAGTAATATTGGCTCATCTTGTCGCTCTTTGTTGAAGCTGTAAGAGAAACATTCATTTAGACACTCACACACACATACACACACTCGTTAAGCTCCACTTTCAATTCTGACTTCTTAATAACACTCTGAAGCTGGACTGCACGGCTTCTTGGCAGTCGTCGACCGATCGACGCCAAGGACGTTGTGGTAATTTGCAGAGTGGGTTTAGCGCAATTATAGACTAGTCGGTGGGGAAGAAGTACACACAAACACGCAACCGTACGCTCTCTAGAATTGCTTTCTTTGCAAACACACACACACACACCCACTAGCAGTACAAAGACAGCACGACTTGATATATAACCCTTTGTACAATGAGTGCCTCATCGGAGCCATAATATATTGTGTGGAGCATTTTAATAATCTCGCGCAACGCCCCAACGCCCGTGACAAATCAATATCTAAACAAACATGCAACCTTATCAGTTTCGACGCCTCAGCCCGACAACAAAGCCTTGAGTTCTTGAAACGCAGAGCTTCTAGCTGGTCTTAAATACGGAAAGATCATTGACAAACAACATCTGTACCGCGCTAACTTCCTGCATTCCTACTAGGGCTACAAAGAAAGTAAGTATAAGCGGGGAAGCTTGCCTGATACTATGGACTTCTTGTTGATGATTCATCATAATATAAATACTCGCCCTAACGCTATGCCTTACCAAGGGCACACGGGCACAGTTTGTAATCTGTGCTGTGGAGTTATTTACAATCCCAAGGTTTGACGTAACGCACATAGGCTTTGATAATCCAACATCCGGAGAGCCCGTGGAGATGAAAAGTGACATTATGTTTTGATAAATATTCATGTCCCGCTGGCCCTCTGTTGCGATGCCCTTCTACGGACACTACCATCATTTCCTGTTTGTAACGGGGAGTTTTATACGGGAAGTGATCGCAATTCATCACGCATAGTTCCTGTACACCTCGATCACGACCACCTGGACCAGTGCTGGAGAGTTTTCCACCAGCTGTAACCTACATTTTTCTCCACTCGAGATATCCATTCTAGGTTGGAGATAGCTAAATAGCTGCAACCAGGAACGATGGCAGCGCAAACGGGTTGCGATCGTCGCTTTTTGCCGCCCGATCGTACGTCCTACGTCTTGCATAACATCACTGGTCACCGGTGGTTGGTGACGGTTGTGATTGCATCGATAAATTAAACTGTGTCATACGCTCGCGTGTGTGGCATTTTGCACACTTGCAATTAGGTCGTCGGTCCAGCGATCGGTCCGAGTCGCGGACGTGCTCCCGGTGCGAAGCGATAAAGCATCAGATGGGAGCATGATCGCTTGAGAACATGTTGTAGCGCATTGTTCCCGCATTGTCTGATCTGGGGTGGACGTTGGAAAAATGTGTTTTCTCATGTTGGAGATCTCGCGATTGGAGCACCGGACACAACAAAGAAATGGAACTTTGCAACAAAGGCTGTATCTCACCAGAGCACGCTGCTTGGATAAGCCGGACAAAGCTCTGTGTGTTCGGATCTCGCAATCAAACCCAAGCAAATCTTCGTTGCACGGAAGATGCATCATCAGTAGCACAAAAAACAGGCCTCCGTTTGGCTGGTAAACCGGGTCTTTAGCAAACTTTGCCATTTGCTGTGTTTCTTCCTCGGGTGTGATGAAAGAAAACCCGTTTTTATGTGCTGCGTTTCGGACACACACACACTAGGCCCAACGATTTGGCGTGTCCGTCTGTCCGTCGATCAGTTTCGATTGCGGAAATGTGGGTCACATCTCAGGCCTGCGGGGCTTTTTGGACCGCTTGCTTGCTGTTGTCTGCTTAATGATGCGAATTTAATGTTTCAACTCTCCGCAGCACTACCACGGTCTTTCTCCCCCGGATATATGATTTCGGAGTTTGTCAAAAGGAAGGAAGGCACAAAGCACAACCATCAAAATCGATGGATCATCATCAACAGCGAAGGAAGACCTCACGTAAGTCTCATCATGCTCGTAAGGCATTTAGGGGATCCTCATTTTGTGTGTGTGTCTGCCTGCTTCCTTCGTGTGCTGGTATCGACGCCAACCAACCGTGCACTTTCACGCCGCCATACTTCTCGCCGTCCCTCGTGTGCGGTGCGTGCATGCAAAAAGAGAAATGCATGAATAATGGATGCGGTAAGAGTGGTTTTACTTTTTCTTCCAACATCCCCACCCACCCACCCGCGGGGAGGATTTGGATGGTTCTGGTAGAGGGTGAAATTTGCCTGTCGCCGAAACGCTGTGCCGCTGGATGGGTGACACACTCTGCCGATGCCTGTCCAGCCGGCTGTCGGTTGTTTTCGGGCTTTGTTGACCTAGTCGGCATTGGGTGGGGTGAAAATGACGTCTTAAAAATTCGTTACATTCCCCCGCACACACGTAAGCTGCCACGAGCACGAGACATGTCAAGTTTATTGCCAACGCCGTAAATCTTTGGAGGAAAACAATTTCTTTTCAGCTTTACCTTTTTTTTCAATTTTTACATTCCCTTATTGCCACGTGTGGTGTCGTGAGCACACGGCAATAGAAAAGATGCAAAGGGCATTAAAGCACATTCCTTTCATCTCCACTCCACGGCATTGGCTAAACTTAATGCAGCGCCTTTTCTTCGTCCCCGTGTGCCCACCGAGACCGAGACAGCTCGGCTGCAATTATTTTAATCAACTCACAAGTACGGGTGCGCACAAAACAATAATATTTCTGTCACGGATCGCTCCCTCCAGCGATCGCGAAGACGATCAGGTGTGTGTGTGTGGAGCGGGACCATCACCACATCGTGGAGCACGCGTGAATTGAAAGATTGCACAAGCACCCATTATCATATCGGTGGATGGTCGCGTTAACGGCTGGTTTGGTCCCGTGCAGAAGGCAACACAAATAAAACGAGCACCAACACCGATTACTTCGGGAGCTGCACTTGCAACGGTTGCCTGACTGTTTGTGTGGTCTGCTCCGACTTTGGAAGGTGATTGAACAACGCAACGCGACACAAACTGCATTCCCGATGGCACGTCAACGTTTGGGGGGGGGAGGGAAATTATGCTATTTTCTACTGGCACAATGGAGTGCTCTGCTCCCTTGAGGAGCGAACCTTTTTACTGCGCAAGGTTCGCGCAAGGTTCCCTGGCAAGCGATTACGCCAACGACGCTTGGCGGTTGACAAGCGTGCGGAACCGATTAGCGATCTGTCTGTACACACGCGCCTGCGCGCTATGACGCCTAAGATGGTTGCCATGGTTACTGGTTCGCTCAGAATAGCTTCTTCGGCTTGTAGGGACCGCGTTTGTTGTACAAGAATTGGGGAAATGATCTCGTGTTAACGCTAAACAAAGCATTGATCAACCTTGGGCACTGGTTCCTTGACCCTTTTAAGGTATTAATGGATACTTTATGTTGCTGACAATGGTTGGAGGAGTCCAAAAATTGGACAATCATAACAACGCGTTGATGGGAGTTGTGTGATGTACTAAATCAGATGAGCAGATATCTCGAAAAGGAGAAATTCAAAAAGATTGTAAACAGTCCTTGGTTCTAACATTACAGCATGGTAGTAATATCAGTTTATAGTTACTCAAGTTATACATGTTTTGTAGATATCAGCGTACCTTGATATAAATCCCCTCGTATGTCTACAAGTGTGAACTTTGAGAGCTGTGATAATACAATGAAGTCTAAATGTGTTTCAATCGATATTGAAGATTCTTTCAAAGCGCTTATTGCAGTTCATACCATAGAATACAATGTTTTCGCGATCGCATTAAGCCTAGCTAGCTTTAAACTAGTCTGTTTGGCTTTTGAAGGGTCTGAATAATGGATTTATGTTCAATACTTTTGTTGATCTTCGATTCCCGCTCTTTCTACTAGGTTCGCCGTAGAACTGCAATGTTACAAAATATCAAATTTTCATTTGAAAAATCAACATTATATGATATCTGGAGGAGTATACATACAACCCTTAAATTCTGAGTATACATTCTTACTCGACAGCGATATTTAGCTGGTTTAAGCGGTTAGACAGCTTATGTCTAAAGCTGATAAGGCACCATTTGTTAAGAAGACTATTTTCTTCACGTTACGACCTACCGGGTCACAGGTCGGCCTGAACATGAAGGTTATCTAGACTTATTTGTGCCACGTAAATGAATTGTCAAGATTTTGCCTCCAATGGACGATCAAGACAGAAATTACCTCACGTCGAGCCTTTACTGCAGTCGGCGCTTTCTGTGGCTATTAAAATCATAACACCCATCGTTAGATTGTGCCTTCATACAAATAACTCATAACTTCACACCTCTTCCAATATCGGCTTTCCGATCGAAATCTGCTTCGAATCCTCTAGAAAGTGAAATCACATCAGCGAAGAATCTCAACTAGCCCCCTCCCCCTGCTTATCATACCGATCGGATCCGCCTCGTTAGCGCGTGCCCGGCCGCTGATCTGCGAAATGACAATAGGTCCTGAAAATTGGAAAGTAAACGCATCCGGGATTAGCGGAACCGAAAATTAACGACCTTGCTCTATCCCGGGCACTGCGGGAGGAACGGCGCCTCACAGGAACTTGATTGACGCAATCTCAACGCGTCGTCTGAAGCTACCCGAGAAGGTGAATAGCATTGGAGTTGTTGTTGTTGTTGTTGTTGTTGTCCAGACACTCCAGACACTTTCACTTGGCACAGCACCAAGTGGGGTGGGCTTTTCCAAACATCTGTTTTGTCTGGGTTGGATGTTAGGCAATTGTTTAGGTTCTTCTGTGGCGCGGAGGAGATCACAAGAGATCACTTTTCCTTTCGAAAAGACGCTTCGTTCCTTCGTTGTCGAGAGAGCAGGAGAGTTTGTGCCTTTGTTCAGGATCGTGAAAGTGGTGCCTAGTTTTTGCTGCGGGGCAATTTTGAAGTTGGTTTTTCTATTTCAATCACTCTCCAAACGTGAAATTTCCGTTGAAAACGTTATCAAGAATGCTTGAGTAATTAGGCGTGCGGCCGACGATCGATTAAGAGAAAACGAAACTCAAAAGGTCATTCCCATTTCTCATTAAGCAGCCCATCACTCCCAAGGGTTGACACACTAAAGTTCCTTGACCCCCAATCGGTCAGCAAGAGACCCTTTGTACTGGCCCAATGCTACCCTTCGATCTCTAATGATGATCGTGAGCGGCTGTTTGTGGCAACAGCACACACACACACACACAAAGAAATCAGTGAACCGATTAAAAGGGAAAGTTTCCGCCTAATCATGACCTAAATCTTGTCTTGACTTCCCCCTTGCTTCCCCTGTTACAGAACGATCAAACGGGCTTCCGACGCGCTTAGATGACGCGCTTCTATTCCGGCTGGTGCGTTAGCACTCTGACATTGACCTTACCTAACACTTTCTTCGGGACGTTCTTCGGGTGCCGGTCTCGGGAAGTCACTGTAGCGACGTAAAACAAATAATCCAATTTACAGCGTTGCTCCGTAATCTGTCTCTCCCTCTTTCTCTCTCGAACATGCACACACACAGGGTGTTTCTTTTTTCTATCGGGTCGATGCCATATCTGGAATAAAGCAAAACCAACAATCAGCTTGAAAGAAGTTGTGTGCGCACCGTGCGGGAAAAAGGTAGCGACGCCGTGCGGTTCGTCTTCTGGTGGATATAATTCCCGGCCCGGATTCAAACCGTGAACAATCGGGTTAGCTGGTGCTGCTCACCATTCCCCAAAGCCCCAATTACTGCCCCAATCTGTGGGAGGGAACGGGCAAAGAGAAAGGCACCATCGGGGATGGTGCACAACACAACCTAGAAAGGAAAACGACGAGCGAGCACTTCCGGCAGAGATGCTGCTGGACTGGGACAGAGATTGGGTGGATGCGAGGGTGCATTGTATTTACAAAAAATGCACATTGAATGTCCTCCGGAGTGTTTCACCAAGCGTTTTTCACCAACACATACAAACTCGATGATACGATGAGTCATATCGGCACTGGGTTTCGCCTCATAAAATCATAAAAGTTTCCTCCCATTCACTAACATGGCGACGCGCCCCAATCGGTGGAAGGAATCGGACCGGAACTTCAACGCATGTGTGCGTGTGTGTTTGTACAGTGTTTTGGTTTTGGTTGGTCACTGTTGGCACTATGCGGCTTGCCTTGAACGCGAACGCGATATGTTATTTTGCGCATTTGAAGTATGTGTTTTGCGCAAGCGATAAGCGCAGCATCACAATGCAACGTAAACAAGCTGGCGGGTGATCTCGCGTACGTCGTCTCGTGGATCATGACCGTGTTTTTTTTGCTTCGCTTTTACTGGGGAAGTGTAATGTTTTCTTTACTGTTTACTGTGATGCTGGGCTGGTTTGTGCATCTTATAGTAAATTGTGCACTTCCGGCTGGCGACGCGTATCGTTCCGGTCGTTCGCTCTGTCTTGCTGTCGGTCAATTTACTACGTCTTGGGTGTTATTTTTTTCTTCTTTTTTGCCATTGTATTGAAATTTTGGTGAACTGTTATTGAAGCTCTAGCGCATTTCAACCGATGCGAAAGAAATCCATTGATTTGTGGCTTTATTTAGGTAGATTTGGCAAAAAAGAATGGACAACAAATACAATAAACCATCATAAATCAAGCTACGCATTCAACGCTTCAAAGGTCAACATAAAAAACTGAGAAAGAAAAAAACCCCTCAAATTAACAATCATTCAACCAACCTAATAAAAAGATCCAATTTTCGACCGCCCATGCTGCTGAGGCGGAAGCTGAATCAGACAATCGGGAAATAAGTGGGGCACTCAATTTGCAACTGGGTTGCTATAATTAAACTGTGCTTCAAACTATTCTTCTATTTAAAATGTGTTAAAAGCAAAAGAAAAAAAAGCAGAGCTTCTGGTTGATGAAACAAAAAACAAATGAGCAGAATAAATTAAAAAAAAAAACGAATCACTAATTAAGGTAACACTAACACTCTGACACATTGTTGTCTGTTTTTAGGGACAATTAACCTTCAATCATTTTAGAGCAAACAAATCGAAATAGTGTATTTCTTGTTTAGATATTTTTTCTTTAATTTCAGTACATAAAAACAGGTAAACAATGTCATTAAGTAGAAGGTAACTTCGGCCCAGTACAGTCGTTGCAGCTAATTTTTGACTCTTACTCACCTATTTTTGTCTCAAAGGCACTAATGTTTGACAGCGTGTCACAATGTTTGCCTCTAAGGCATCAAGTTTTGTCTGTGAATCAATCGCTCTGTTTACAAAAATCCAAACTGTGTGGTTCCGAAATTATTGAAATTAGATTAAATAGTTAATAATTTTATTGGTTGAATTTAATGTATAACAATTCTTATGCCAATTTTGGAAGTTTTAATGGAGTGAAAAAAGTTGGCATGTGTTTTGAGGTGTAAACAATGGCTTTAGAATGTCTAAATTTTCATTATTTTTTTCTCTAAAAACATTCAATTTACGCAGTTTTTGTATTATTTATGTGCTATAAAATTACAATTGTCATAAAACTGCTCAAATATCATGTATAATTATCATGATTCCTACAAGAGTAAAAAAAAATGAAAACTAACAGACAAAAATAGGTGCGTTAGAGTCAAACATTGATGCTCTCGAGCCAAAATTTGGTGACAGCGACTCCGTAAATCCATTGGATTCTTCATTTATTTGCTGACTCTGTTTTAAGCAACTATAAGAAAAACTTGTCAGGTAACCACCAAAACTAAATTATTTTCGGGGTTTTCATACAAAATACGTACCATTTATACTAACACGCATTATGTGAAAGAATCAATAATCGACGCCTTCATGCTACAGTAACTCAAGTTTCTATAACGCTCATTGAAAAAATGAGTTCGTCATAGAAATAAACAGATAAAGCAATAGTTATGGGACAACATACTCAGGTTATTTATCCTGAAACTAACATAAAATCCAGTTTTCAAACTCACGTCACCAGTAATGCAAACTAACGAGACGAACAGTTTTTTTTTCATTTAATCCGTAAATCTAACCTAACAAAAACGTAGCACCAAGCGAGGAACCTCGTTTGCCAAAAAGGTTTTGGTTTTGGTAGCGCACAGCCTCTACCCTCGTGTTAGGCTAGGCCCAGCTCTTCTATTTTTTGCGACCATAAACCTTTATATAATCGTTCCTTTCATGTTTTTTTTTGCAACATATATAAGCAGCGCAGCGTCCATTTCAAGTTCGGCCGCCCATTGGATGTCGTTTGTTTCGCATTGCTTTCCACAATTATGTCAGCCGACGCCGGTGCTGCACGGTGGATGAGTTTTTCGCTACATCAGGTTAACGCAACGCATTGTGATGCCCTGTTGCGGGGGGGGGGGGGCCAATCGGGGGTGAGAATTATGCACCGGCAAACCCCGCCATTCAGGTTACAGCACACAATATAACAATAAACAAAATACTTCACCCCGGGGTAGCCGGGATGCTCTCGAAAAGCAGATCATCATCTAGCAAACACGCAATGCAACATACAGCAGCACACACACGCACAAACACACGCTAGTTAAGGGCTTGTCCCGTTGCAACAACCCCTCTCCAGTGCCGGGTGCATTGATCGATGACGGGTGGCGCGGTTTCTGTTCGATCGCAACAGTTCGAATGCGGCGCCGTTGTGAGACGCTCAATTTAAATATATTAACCGGCGTGAAACGAAACAGATTAAATTGAGATTGGATTATTGATATTTGTTCGCACTCGCACACACACGCACGCCAGCACTCTCTCTCTCTCTCCCTTCAAGAGTGTACGCTCCAACGCAAACGGCTATGAGTATGATGATCGTTTGGCACGAAAATATGTTTTGCGCACCGTCCAACACACACACACGCACGCGCGCGCTTTGCACTGCTCTGCTCGTCGTCACTAAAGTGAAAGTAAACAAACGAAAGCTAACCCACGGCCCACTAACGCCCCACACCAGGCAAAGCGACCACCCTTTCGCGTCCGAAACGGGGTGGCGCTGGGTGGGCTTTCTGTGGGGGTACCAGCAGCAGCAGTGGCGGCAGCAGGGGGGAAAAAATTAAAATGGCCTCCTTCGACGTCCAAATACCTCACCGCTGGCAGAAGTATTTTCTCTTTCACAGTTTTTACTTTAAATTTCAATGTTCCTGCGCTCACAACGGAGTGGAAGGTCAAGAAGGGCTTGAATCGTGCTTGACGGTATGGGAAATTTACAAAACATGCACACTCACTATCACTCAAAGGCAACCAAATCAGGGGGGCAAAAAGCTTCATGTAAACAGCAGTTGACCCACTGCAGTTCCCGGTTCACTGTCACATTGTTGTGCTCAGCTCCACTCTGGCCACTTTCCAGTCCGTTTACATAGGTTTTTTTTACATTTTCTGAATTTTCACCGTTTCACCTTGAAGTGCAATTTTTCCGATCGGATATTTCCCACTTTTCTAGGTCAAAAAGATGCGTTTTCTTTTACGATTTCCAGTTGCGCGGTTGATGATCGGGACGGGGCGCTGCTGGGTTGTTGAAGCTTTTCTCCCTTTATCCCCCCTTGTAACAGCCCCAGCCATAAACCGTTTCCATTCGAGTGGTTTGAGCTCGCGAGGATCACCTAAAAACAAAACGCGCTCGTTCAACGGGTTTCGCCCTTTCTGAACGATCCGATACCGTACGGTTTTCGATCTTCGCCTGATTGTCGACGCTTCTCAGCTCGATGGACTGATGCACTTGAAATTGCAGCACTAGCACAGGTTCGGTTCACTACGCGATCAGACCGGAGGGTAAGCGAAGAGCGTCCAACGGCAACGGTGGAAGCCTAACTGTGAAGCCTCACTTAACACAATTCGGCTGCCGAGATGGACGCGCGTTAGCAACATCGTTTGGCAGACCGTTTGTTATTTCTTTCTCATATTTGATTCCATCCACTCTTCTCCCTTCCGCATGCAAATATTCAGCCCACATATTACACACATTGCTTTACATGCTCACACACACACACACACACACACACACACACACAGATCTACACTTACTTTTTTGCGATTACGATTACGGCTTCCTTGCTATCTTGGCGCGGCCTTCTACACACACACACTCACTCACCCACTGGGACTGCTAGATACTCTCACACAGCACAGCACCACTGCACTCTGCACACGGAATTCGATCGTGATCAGAAATTCGAATTCCACCCTCCCTCCCACCCCTGACTCCGTCACCCACTACTTCACCGCCACGGAGCGGGCGAATGGCGCCAACGGGGATAACGGATAAGTTGTCCAGCAGCTACCACTACGGCAGCAACCTGACCACGGCCACGCACCTAGGAGGAGGGGCGGTGTCGTTTGGGGAAGGAAGGTGCTGGTGCCTGGGAGGAGCAGCGAACGCGCGCACGGTCTGGCTGTCTGTCTGTCGGAACGCGAGGCCTGTAGCGTAATGTGGCCGATGCGGCTGGCCGAATGCGATGGTTGGGGCATATTGGTCGGTTGGAATGGGAGAAAGAGAGCTCGCCATGTGTGAGGGAAGAGAGAGAGAGAGAGTGTTTGTAGTACAGGTTTGTCAAAGTGGCCAGAAAGGGTTGCAATCTAATGGGTTTGATTTGCAGTATAATTAAAATATTCTTTTTAATCACATCATTTAAAGGTGAAAATTGATAAATTATTGTTTTGTCGTTACATTGACCTCTACCACGACAGCATACCACACTGTCAAAAAAGTTGGTAGCATTTTTAGGAATAATTTGTATGATAATAATAATATGTATATACCAACCGCTCAATGTTTAATTATAATTGATTTTTACCGATATTTCCGCACACCTGGAAACTGAAGAATTCGTGTTACAAGGTAAAGTATGACTGAGAATGTCTCGGTGGTAAAGTGAAAAGCTTTAGTTGTTATTCGAGATGAATACTTAATCTTATTTATTTTATGAAATACAAATCTCGTGCCTTGATGTTTCTGACCTAATTAGTTCGAAACGATTTGATTATTGCTCATGAATCTTTACTTACTCTTTAGTATGGTGTGAAAACCATTTAAATTCTGTTTTACAGGGTTTCGAATCATATAAGGGAATAGTTCAACCACTTAGGGGAATGTTGCAAGCAAGCTGTGGATGTTTGCAATCACTTAGGGGAGTTGTGCAATCGATTAGGGGAATGTTGCAAGCGTACTGTGGAGCTGTCATCAGACTGTGGGTGCCGCTGTAAATACCTTAAAATATTTTCGTCAATCTTACTAACTTATCATGTTTAATTATGGCTCCGCAGCAGGATTTATTTAGTTTATCATGCGTACAGCAGAATCCCACACGAAAATAACTCCAAACGATGTTTTAAAAAAAACATCATCGGTATCAATTCGTAGCTTTTTACACCAATATGCCCCAACCACCCTGTATTTATGACTCGAAGCTGTAATCATAATTTTTACTATTTTTTATGTTCGCAGTACCGTATTCTGCTTTTTTTTGTTGGTCCCTGTGGCCTATCAGCTCAGAAATTGTGTTGTTCTGCCACATTTCATTATTTCAAAAAACCCATCTATACAAAGCAAAAATCAACCATCGTTAACTTAACATAAAAACTAGATGTAAGGAATGGAAAAATAAGAGCAGAGATCGGATCATAAGATATGAGAGCTAAAAGAGGTAATAGAGGAATTGAAATTAAAACGATAGTAATAACAAAATTCCCAACCATTTGTAGTTAAAAGTAAAAAGAGTGCTCCTCATCACTGCTAGATAAGGCAGCGCTCTAGCAGCAATCGAACACGACATCGAACATGAAAAATATATGGGATTTGACATGTTCGATTTGATAACCAACAAATCGAACATGTCAAATCCCATACATTTTTCATGTTCGATGTCGTGTTCGATTGCTGCTAGAGCGCCGGGTAAGTCGTGGAGTTGAAACTGGTGCAATCGTGTCGCTACGATCGCTCACAATGAGCTGCACCTATGTGAACAGCAACAAGCATAACGTTAAAACTAGCTTTACCGCGTTAAGTTACCGCTGAATATATAATTTGTGTCTTTTCTAAAAATTTTTCCTCAGTATGTCTTTTTAATTGTGTATTTTGTTTATTTTATTGCTTAAACATAACTAGCTTTAAAATGTTTGTCTAAATGTTTGACACTCCTGGACATAGATCAAGAGGTGATCCAATGTGGATCGCGGCTAGAGCGCATATCAACCTTCGGCGGAGAGTGTGTGCCAGTGCGTGCGCGCGAATCGTAAACGCAATGGAGCCTTCGTGAAAGCGAGAGAAAGAGAGTGAGCATCGTTTGCTCGTGCTCATTTGATGCGTGAGAGCGATAGGGTTGGTTTGTCGCGCGCGTGCTGTCCAGATCGTCGGTGATCGTTGGGTTGAGCGATGAATTGAAAAGTTCCAATAACATATTTTTTGTTTAATTAAGCTATATCACAACACTAACACATTTGTACAAATTTTACATTTTCAACCCTCCCAATTCTTCCCTCAATCGCCCATGTATATTCCGGCATGGCGTGGATCATTGTCACTACCATTGCTGTCCCGCTCTTTCGCGTCACGGGCTCTTCTAAACTGGAAGCCTCCAGCACCACCATCCCTCACGCGCTGCAACCCACTCCGGCACGGTTGCACACAAGCGCGCATGCAATACGCTTTCACGAACAGGGTGAAGCGAATCGTTTCCGTGAGAAACGTGTACATCAGCGGATTGAGGACGGCGTTCACCATCGCCAGGATGCCGAAGGAGTAGTGCAGATTCCAGTAGGCGCCCGTGTTCGCCTCGCCGACCATTTTCACCAGCAGAAACACCCACATCGGCAGGCGACACACAAAGAACACCAGCATCAGCACGACGATGGCCTTGAACATGTGTATCTGGCGCCGGCGCCGGTTAGAAATCGCTTCACTCGGATGATGGCCTTGGGCGGGTCGCTGCGTTGAAGGTGACCGGGCAGGTGTGTCGCTGTGCGTCGCAGGCTCTCCGACGATGGCCGTGGTGTTGTGGTGCGGACAGGTACAGTTGGAAGCTGCCAAGAGAAAGGTAGTCGGTTGGTACGCGTACGCTTACGTTTGGTCTATGCAGACACGGTTGAACTAACGGTTGGTTGATCGTTATCAGCTAGCTAGCACATTAGCGGCAATGAGATTGAAACATTACTTCATCAGCAAATGACAAGGTGCAAAATTATGAAGCATTTTAATTTTATGCCATGGGTAAACAAGTGTAATTGAACTGTTCAGATAACCTGAGCTGAGAATGTGCAGTGACGGTTTGAATTCTAAGATTAAAATATGATATAAATTCAATTTTACGTTTCAGGTTAAGGAGTGGCCTGGCGGTCAATTGGTTAGATGTATAGGGCTCCTACAAGATACAAGAGGTTCAATTTCCATTCGAACCTATCCATCGGTAACTATGACTTGAATATCGGATATTAGATATGTTTGAAAAGACCCTATGTTGGGTGACATGACCTCGATTTGGCCAGTTCGTCAAAAAGGAACATAAAGAAGAAGTAGATGAAAAAGTATAAGAAGAGTCCTCATCATCCAGATATTTTTTTTATGTAATTAAAGAATTTTAGAACTACGACTCCTACATATTGCAGCTGATGGGAATCTAATATGATCGACTTAAATGCGCTATTTGATAAGAAGGTAGGAACTAGCTGCCGATAAGGATGCTAAAACTCTACTCAAAAATGCAAGAAAATATGACCAGAAATAAGTTAATTTAGAGAGGATAATTATAGGATAAGAGTAATTTTGGAAAGGATCCTAGATAATTACACTTTCTATTTTATCTTCTTAGTATTGCAACCAACTGTAGTCGATTTAATGTCTTATCCACTAAAGATCTTGGTTTTCAGAGACCGTCTAAGGTTTACCATGGAAAATCTAGGGATATCTGAAGCTTACACATAGCAGAGTGGCAAGACTTGAACAAATCACAGACATACTGTTAAGCTGTGCAACAGCTTTATGTATCAAACAAACCGGAACTTCCGATTTGACAACTTCAAGAGTAGGGTGGATGCATTCTTTATTGTCCCTGATTGATACTTCACCAGGCTCGAATATAACTGACAGTGTCCAATTGAGGGGCGGTTCCGTGTTACGGTCGTCAACTCGAACGACGCAATAACAAGCCCTTTATGGGTTCAGGCCTAGGACGGACCGGCCCCCCGTAGCAAGGATTCACTATCCAGCTACGTGGTAATGAATTATGTCTCGAAAACCTGTATAGGCCGGCATGTCCGCGTAGGACGTTACGCCAAATAGAAGAAGAGAGAAGTCCTGTTGAGAGTTTGCACCGCCCGAATAAATATTTACGGTGCCCGATAACGCTTTTTGGACCGCTCTGGTCGTACAAACGTCAACTCGTATGACTCGTACGAGCAGAGACTTAACAATATGCCTGTCATGGGTTCAATCCCCGAATGGACCGTGCTCTCATACGTAGGACTGATTATCCTGCTATTAAGGTAATCTGAAAATCAAGCCTATTAGTGGTACAGCCAGGCCTTGATTGACAACGGTTATTGTGCGAAAGAAGAGATAATGCTTTTACAAGGCTGGATTGGTTGGGAAACCCAGAACCTATTTTCTGATAGGGATACAAACTGAATCTTAAATGTTAAATGTAAATGTGCTATTGCAGTCCGAAGAGCAAATGATAACTCATATCCTTATTAACAAAAACCCGCTTTACACTGTAAACTTAATTTCCTGCAAAGAACCTGCCGATACTTACTAAACACCGAGGCTGGCGTGCGCCGTTCCACAATCGGCTGCAAGGTGGCCACATTGGTGGTAAGCGTTGCCTTCCGGTCGCTGCCACTCTCCCCGGACGTGCTGGTAGCGGTGCACTTGTTCGTCCCGCTCGGCGCCCCGATCGGCTTCCGCCTGACCCAGAACGCTTTCGCAATCACACCATTGAGCCAGCAGAACGCACCGAGCAGCGGGAGAAAGATCACCACAAACACGATCACGAAGTAGTAGCTGTTCTTGCTCTTGTCCGTCGCACAGATCGTCGCCATGTAGTACCCGGTGACGATCTCGTGCGGTTGCTGCGGGTCCGTCGTCAGCACCACGATGTCGTACATCTCGTACAGCGTTAGCATCGGGCTGGCGATGCCCGCTGCCAGGCCCCAGATCAGCACGCCGCACGTGAGACAGAACCAGCCGTTCGGTTCCCACACGCCCTTCACCAAGCTGCGCACGGCCATGTAGCGGTCGAGCGCGATCGCGACGAGCGTGATGCTGTTCACCAGCACCGCCATTGTCTGCACGAACGGCGAAAAGGTGCACATCAGCTCACCGAGGGTCTAAATGGGACAGAAACACGGGATGGGGAGAGAGAGAGAGATAGAGCGATGTTGTAAAGGTGTAGCAAGTTCACATCGATATCCTGTGCTGACATTTGCCTACCCAGAGCGAATTAAACTCCGTATTGAACTGCGACAGGTACACGATCGAGGTGACGATCACGAACGCGATGTCGGAGAAAGCGAGCGACAGCATGCAGACGCGCAGCAGATGCCGCTGCTCCCGCCGCACGTTCGTGATGATGGTGACGATGTTGCCGAAGATGGCCATCACCATCACCATGATCGCGAACACGGTAAAGACGGTCCGCTGCTCGGTGGAAAGGTTCTTGAGCGAGCGCTCCCAGTAGCCGATCATCGTCAGTCCGCCCTGATGTTCGCGGCCCGTCGTCATCCCGCCTGTCAACAGGTCGGCCCCGACTGACGCGCTCCAGTTCAGGGCGGTAATCCAGCGCAGCACCGTTTCGCTCACTTGCGCCTCTGCCATTCCTCTGCCTCACACACACACACACTCAGTCAGCGAGGTGACAGTGACACTTTCGCTGCGAAAATTGCTTTCCACAACGACGACCCCGCAGCTCGGTCGTGAAAGTGAAATTGAAAATTTGGGTACCGTTCTACAGACGACGACAGCCGCATAAATCACGCACCAAAATCACACGCAACAGGAACAGTCCTTTTTTGTTGCCTTCTTTCTTCTCTTTGCCGGTGCTGCAAAACAGATCCACAGACAGTACACACACAAGTGGTGATGATTTTACACTCTTGGAGTCGTTTCTCTTCGTTCTACGGTGTCAAGTTCACACCACACAGCATACGAGCGTCGCGGTTTTCCAGCTGTACGCGCCCGACTGGAGCCACTGTCACGGTGCGAAAGCGTGGCCGTACCGGGGAAATTGAATGTTTTATAAGGAAAATGCGTATCGGTGCGCTTATCGCACCACGGTCGGTCGGGTTACGCTAACACCGCTCGTAACAACCTCGTAATCGCGGTGCTACTGACTGATAATGGATGTTTTCCCCCCTCTCTTCTGCTGATAAAAAGGAAAACTCATACAAAGGGAACAATGGATTACGTATGTTTTGTCTGGAAAATGCTATAACGGATGGAACTATGATGGAAAGTGATATTAATATTTTTGTTTTGGTCCTTGATGTATGAAAGACGCTTCTAATCCAGCTAGAAATCTAGCTGTTTTGAAAAATACAGATACATTTAACATTTTTTAAATTTGGATTTCACAGAAAGACACACATACACTTTTGCACAGCCAAAAGATTGTAAATTGAAATATATGTTGAAATTTTACATAAGGAAGAATTTAACAAATAAAAATTATATTCAATGTACAGCGAACCCTCTCTTATTTGACACCTCTCCAATTTGAAAAACCTCTCTTATTTGAACATTTTGCACAGTCCCTTGATTTCCAGTACATTTTTGTTCCTCTAATCTGGAAAACCTCTGAAATCTGTGTCCCTCTTATTTGTTTATGGTGTTGCCATGTTTATTGAATGATGTATGCTCAAATTGGCAATCCTGTTCGCAGTTTCCTATAGCAACAGTTAAGGCTGCATACTAAATGTTCTGTCTCTTTCATGTTTGGATGGACCTTTCATTCACTTTCCACCTATGTAATTTGAAAACCCCTCTTATTCGACAGTCCCATCGCCTCTCAAATAAGAGAGGGTTCACTGTATTTAACTCTTTTTATCCGTACAAAAGGCGAGAAATGAAATGAAATAGTTAAAAAAAACCCTATAAGAATAATAATGAAATAAACTCAATCAGAATAAATGATAAGAACAATAATTAGATGCGTTATTAGTTTTTATCAGAAAAATACCTCAAAAAAATAAATAAAAATAATAATGCGGGCAAGAAATACATCAACACCCCCAAAATGAAGGAAAAACTAAATCAATGAAAATTAAATAAATAAAAACAAAAAACAAAAATACAAATAAAAAGTACTACATACTCATCCACAAATACAAACTAATTAAATAATGAATGAAGAAAGTAAGTTAATAGAGAATAGGTTAGTGTGAATTACCATTCTAAACATTTCTTTCCTTCAAGCAACCAACCAAAAAGTAAAACAGCGAATATTTAGGTTTAGATTATAAGTTGTAAGTTGTCGTTAAATTTATTATGTCCATCTGCCCCTTTCGCTGCTTCATCACTGTGCGCTCACTATCCGACGGTTGGGTCGATGATACCAATCATGTCACAGAAATAATAAAAAAGCAACAAGAGCTCGATAAAGAAGACTGTCTAACAGCGTTCACTTTGCATTTCCGCAGTTAAACAAAAAAACAAACAAAACAAAACACATGTGTGATAACAGCTTCACTCGCACGTGTGGTGAAACAGAAAATTATATTACCGATACCGAGTACCGATATTACCGTAGGGAAAAGTTGCTACGGAAGTGCTCCTTTGCCCGTAGTTGCTGCAAATTAATAAACACTCGATGCTAATCGCCCCACGCCGGGGCCATTGAACGAGCGTGTGCACCGCTGGATGCATGGAGACGCTTGGTGGCTCTATTAAAGTGCAATTGAATCGACCGGTACCGCACCGCCAACACAGCCCGTTGCGTGTGTGTTGTTTTTTGCCCTCTTGCTAACCAATTGCAAATCGTTGTAACACAAACAAATCGTCCCTTACACCTGGTATCCGGCTGTAAGCTTCGTTATCAGCAAAATCAATTAGTGCAAGACATGCGATTGCCAGAGCGTCGGATTATCATCGGTGCCCACGCCCTGTCAACCGGCAGTCTAATAGGACCACATTTGAGAATGGCTAAAAACAAAACGGACGACGCTGGTGGATGTGATTTGCTTTGCCTGTCTTATTATTTGCCTTCCTGACATATCGGTAATGAGCTTTTGAGTGACGAATCGTTATGGAATATTAGTGCCAGCCAGGCCATGCAATTCTTACCTTTCTAATGCTTTTCAACGCACTTAACGCTAATAACTACACAATTGCCACACGCATTGAAGCAAGAAGTGTTGCAGTTTCATGTTTTGGGTTGCAGTTTCACAACTTCTTAAGAGAGTTCTTACAAACGTAATTGGCAAGCGGATTGGCAAGCTTCTACTGTAATGCTTTTCACTTTAAATCGTGTGCTGTAGCAATTTGCTTCCAGGGTTTCTTACGTGTCTATCCTCTACTTGCTACTAGCCTAACGTACTAGAAACCCTTATAAAGGGTTTTCGGTTGCAAATATAAATCGCGTAGTCGCAGCCCATGGTTTTGGATGTTTCTGCTCTGCTTTCTATGCCTTCTTGTAAGAGTTTTTTTTTTGGTACGCTCAAAGTTAAACTGGAGTGAAGTGGATATTTTGAAAGTATATATATGTACAAAAGCCTTCTCGAATAGCTACTCCATCGAGCCTAAACATTCCGGCTTGTCGTCTGTCCCCGCTGCTTGCGCGATCGCTTCGATGTACCTCGTTCGGCGAGCGCATTTTTGGTACCGATCGCCGTATTGCGACGCTTTTGTCCGGCAGCCTTACGGAAACCGATCGTTTTGATGCTGCCCTTGCCGGTGCCTCCCAGCCCGCCACCGCTTGGTATCTGATTGCTATCGAGACAGTAGGGGGCCGTCTTGATGCGTACCGATTTGTAGGGCAGGCTGCGTCCCCGTGCCGAGATGGCGGTCACAAACACGGTGTAGTAGTGCTCCGGCAGCAGGTTGGGAATGTCGAGCGAGAGTGGATTGAACTCGTTGCCGTTACTGTTTCAGGAAAAGGATACACAAATTTAATTAACAACATTTTTACAAAACTCGCCGAAAATGACACTTACAAACAGTGCTTGTTGTGGAACTGGGGATGATTGCACACATCGCGGCTTTCCAGCTCGCAGTACGTCGGCATCTTCACATTGCTGATGTAGTATTGCGTCTTTGGAAGCTTAAACACATACACGCAGTAACTGGAAGGCGAAAGAAAATGTTAGTAACTTATTTTTTTATTCACTACCTCAAATAAACTCACGTTACATCCTTGTCCGGCGAGCCGAACCACGCGATCGTACTCGAGTGGCACTTGCGCAGCGGCACCAGCTCCGTGATCGAGGTGTTGTGCGGCATCCGCGGCAGATCGAGAAAGTCTTCCCGCGAGCTAACGGCCACCTGGATGCGGTTCAGCCGTGACGTATCGTCCGCCTCAATCACCCGGATTAGGTAGCGCTCGCCCGGCCGTACGTTGCGTACCGTGATCGTGCGCGGATAGTACACATCGCGCACCGGTTCCATTATGCGGCGCTTCTTCTTCAGCACCTCCAGGCTGACCGTACCGCCGCAGGGTGTTAGATGCAGCTTGAAGAAATTGTTCGTCGATCGTTTGGGGACTTTAAAGTTAAATAGGGATATTCCGCCGAGCGTGGACAGTTTGCCAACCACAATCTTTCCCTCGAGCAGCTGTGTCGGTCGGGTACGGTTAAGCTGCACTTGGGTCGATCCGAGCAGAAAGGACAGATTGTTGTGCTGCGAGTGAATGGCAAACACGTCCACGTAGTACGTCACGTTCGGCTTCATGCCACGGATGAGCTGGCGGGTACGGGTGCCGGTGCAAGCGATCGTAGTCTCCACCTTCCCATCCAGCTTGCGCTCTTCCCACGGTGCCAGCCGGTGGAGATAGTCGTTGACGGCGATCGTGTCGCAGGGTGGCCGATGGATGGAGTTACCCAGCGCTTGGCAGAGGGTCCGCTGTCGCCGACCGGTGCTGACCGCCAGACAGTAGTTCATCACGTGTATGTCTAGCTTGCTCTTTTCCCACTTGATCATCACGACGTAGCGGCGGCGCTGCTGCTGCACCTTTATCCGTGCCGGTGCGCTCAGGTTACGGAACGGCCAGCTGCGAAACTCTTCCGCACCCTTGCGATTGTACCCGAGCCGGCAGGTGCAGGCACTGGAGGGTGGAAGAGTGGTTGCGTCCACGACCACTTGGTAAAGTCCACGCTGGACGCATGGGCGAAAGAATTGGCTCCCGTTGGTCTGTGCAGCAATATCTAGATTGGGATTTGAAAACCATTGAAGAAGACGTGAGTCCCGATGAGTCCTTGTCTGTGCGTTACTGATCGATCGGTACTTACAGCGTCCTTCGTGCTGCACCCACCATCTAGGAGCGACACTGGAGGAGTCATCCTTTCGCGAGCATGTCGTCGTTACTGCGATGGAAAGCGGACTTGTATCCAGCAAGCGAAACGAGTATCTGTGCGAACAAGAAGCAATAGAAAGAACAGAAAATAAGCAAAAATTCGGGTACGAGCGGGCAGCGAGGATGGAAAAATAGGGAAGTAGTTTGTTTAATTTATACCACTTTAATTGCAGTGATTTGTCATCTTTATGGTGCACTTTTGGCTTGCCCTCAGAGCAGAGGGTAGAGCGCGCCACCATAACGACCGAAGGGGCAGACAATTTATCATCACCATAATCGCCACGCTCCGCAGACAACTTTATTTGTTTCTAGCTGACGCTCCCAAAATGTTCGATTACGGTGTATGGATGTAGTTCGGATGGAAGGGTGAAGTGTTTTCGGATCACTGGCCATTACATTTTACTTCGCACGCATTACTTCGGATGTTACTGCGAGCGATTAAGCAGCGATGGGACGGGCGGCAGTAAATTTAGAACCAAAATTTACGCCGACTCCAGTTTCCGGTTTGCGGCGCCTATTTGTCTTGTGAGTTGAATTGGCGGGGGTTTTTCAAAAGTGCTTGAGATAATTCCTTGCAATAATATCGCTATTTGCATGCAATGGAGATAAATGTTCAGAAAAAGTTGTGACGAGAGACTCTCGAAAAGTGTCGACATTTATTACAACGGCTATCGTCATCACTTAATCTCCTTTGCTTCTCACTTTGAGCATTACTTTTTATGGATGATTCGCTATTTAATTTGATTTCTTTTTTGTTTTTATTTATTCATTGCATAATGAATAGAATTTAGCTTAAAATGCTAAATCAAACAAGAGGAATATAAGTTAAGCATAGTTAAGTATAGTTTTTAATTTGAATGATGTGTTCTTAAAAGTAACAAATACTTCAATCAATGATATTCCAAAGATTTTTGCACGACTTAAGTTTTAAGACTACATACACTACATACTCTTCATGAGCTGAATTGGTCATTTTGTATGATTCCAGGCTACCATTCGCTGCTAAAAAGCTAGTGTTAGGCTCCTAAAACTGAGTTATAGCTTATTGCATGGCCAGTTCTACAATGGTTTATCCTATCTGTTGTGTCCGCACAAAACAAAACATGGACGATGTACGTCACAAACAGAATATGTTATATTATCACTATCTTTGGTATGGTAATACATTTAACACGTATATAAATAACAACGCATACACACACACGCAATGCGGGGAGAGGACGACTGGTCCTTCTCGCGCCGCGATCCTCACTGAGGACGTCACAGGATGACATCCCTGCTGTCAACAGTGAGCCCTCAGGATGAGGCAGCGGTCTGTCCACAACATCTCCCCGTTTTAATTAAGCCGGTACGGCTTAAGCCAACGCAGCGGTTTTATTACGAATAAAACCGGCGTGGCAAGCGTACGGGTCATGGGACGCTATGTAACGGGGGGGAGTGCAGACCGGCCTCCATGCCATACGCTCAAACGGGATGAGCGTTGCGGGCTGCAACAGGGGGCAGCCGATGTGCTGCGCTCGCTCGTTCCGTTGCAGCCGCTGCGGTGTTGTTGTTGTTGTTGTTGTTGGTGTTAGTGTTGTTGTTGTTGCTCCGGACGCCGATGATGCTAATGAGGCAGCTCTCCGGATGCTGTTGCCGTTGGGGCGTCGATGTGCGGCTGAGCAGGGGGCGGCCGTGGTGCCGCGCGCGCTTGGACCGCTCAGCCGGAACCGCTGCACAGGGGCGACCGTGATCTCGCTGCCGGTGAACTGCTGTGCAGGGCGCGCAGGATGATGGTGATGATGATGACGATGCGAGTGCACAGCGGGCGACCGTGATGCCGCGCACGACGACTGTGCACTCGGGACACATGTGATGGTGCTGCACAGGGGCGACAGTGGTGTCGCCGTCGAGACGCACCTGTGCAGCTGGAGCGCCGGCGATGAAGGTCCACAGGGGGCAGCCGAAATGCCTCAGCACTGTGCCTTATCGGGCTCCGCGATGATGCTGGTGCAGAAGGGCGGCTGTGGTGCCGCGATGACGATGCTGCACCAGTGTGTGTCCGATGACGCTGCAGCGGGCGGCGGTGATGCCGTGTGACGACGGTCCAAAGCGGAATGTCCCCTCGCTTTGTCCGGTATAGTGCTGCAGCGGAGTGAGGATCCTCTTTGGGGCATCGCGCAAGCCCGAGCGTGCCTATCCTGCGCGATGGCGGTTGTGCGATGGTGGAACCGCGATGGTGGTCTCGGTGCTGCGTCAGTTCGTTGTAGGATCCCCCCCTACGCGAGGAGGATCCCATCCTCGTCGCCACTGTTGTGTCCGCACAAAACAAAACATGGACGATGTACGGCACAAACAGAATATGTTATATTATCACTATCTTTGGTATGGTAATACATTTAACACGTATATAAATAACAACGCATACACACACACGCAATGCGGGGAGAGGACGACTGGTCCTTCTCGCGCCGCGATCCTCACTGAGGACGTCACAGGATGACATCCCTGCTGTCAACAGTGAGCCCTCAGGATGAGGCAGCGGTCTGTCCACAACACTATCTAATATCGATCGTATCTCATTTTTGAGATATGATCCTTCCCATAACACAAAGCAATGCAAAAGCAAAGCAAAGCAATATAGGTGACCTTCCATTTGTAGCAGCAAATGCAAACTGCATTCCATTCCCAGCTAAGCCCGTTTTTCTGACTTCCGCTGCCTTCATTTTACCCTTTTGATTAAAGCAATTAGTAAAGGAAAAAGATTAATACCACTAGCACAAATAAGATGGAAGATATCCTATAGCAGGATTGTGTTTAGCCTTTAACCAAATCAGGCAAGGCCGAAATGACGTCACACATGTATTTAGATCTACCTTGAGATCAGGATGAGTTCCATCGAGTAGAATAAAGAAAAACACTAATGGTTGAGTCTCATGAAGTAAAGAACAATATCCTATATTAGAGATTAATTATAGGTTATCGTATTATAGGAAATTGTTTAATACAATCTTATTTCAAATGCGCAAAACATGCCATTAAAAAAGGTTAATTAAGCATTGAATGTTGTGCAAGTAACGTTCGGCAGATCATTATTGTAATTCGTTAAATGGGTTTGAGTTGTTTGATTATGAAATGGCTAGAGAAACCCTGCAGTCTATCGGCTAGATTCTTGCTGTTAAGGCTAATGATGAAGCTTAGATAGTTAATTTTGGCTTGGCTAAACTAAAGACTACATTCCAGTGTAGTTGGGTGGGTAAGGATGTAGTGTTCATGTACCATGTATAGAGCATACGGCGACGATTCAGACGTCTCAGTCTAACAACCAGTTTTATAGCTGTAGACATCTGCGTGGTGGTTAATCAAAGCAACTGAAACCGAACACACTATTATCAACAATCAGTAACAGGTTGTTTACACATGATTGTTAAAATGCAATCATCAAGGAAGTGCAATCAATTATCAGTGTCATTGTGTAACCGCTTGGTGGTAACTAACTAACAATTACTATTATCCAGCACATTAGTACTTGTGTTGACTTGTAAATGCATTTTTTTTAAATAGATTTACAGTATTTATCACTGATTCTAAGCTCTTGCTATCGATACGCGTTAGAGTGTCACTATCAACCATGGCAAATTGACAGATACTACTTCAAAACCTTCCTGAATCTCACCATCTTCCTTGGCCGAATCGTCATTTCCCTAGCCGTGCGTTCCTTCAGCTGCAACCGTACCAGCAGCGCATCCCATCGCTTCTCCAACACAACGCGCCCCTTCCCAATCCAGCGCGTTTTGGACAGCACCTCCAACAGAAACACCACCACACACAAGCACATCCCAATCCCGTACAGCGCAAACGCACTTTGCAAATGATCCAGCGTCAGCACAACCTCGGGCGAGGCGGCTAGAATGTCCGCCTCGCTCAGTGCCCTGTGCGCCCGGATCCGATCCAGTATCGTGACGTTGTACAGGAAGTCGCTCCACAGCTTCTGCATGATGCCCATGTCGATCAGATTGGACAGGATGCGGTTGAACTTCGGCAGCAGCGGGAATCCCTTCTCCATTATCATCTCGATCTGCGTCACCAACACGTCCCGCGACAACCCGTGCACCAGCCCGTTGTACTTGGTGTTGCGCACGTACAGTCGGCTCATCAGTAGTGATCGTTTGCCTTCGACTACGGCTTGCAGATTATCGAGCGAGGGCTGAAACTCGGAGGTAGCGTTGTACTGCTCCGATACGAGCCGATCGTCCGCAAAGTCGTTTATGAACCAATCCTCACTGTCGAGCCGGCCACCGATCGGGACACCGCTCGCCAGGATCTCCTCGATCGTGTCCATCTGGTAGGCGAGCGGTGGATTGGTGAGCATCGTGATCAAGATGCTCGTGTAGATCGTCGTCACGTTGAGCGCATACAGCGTCAGCCCCATAAAAAGCAGCCGCAGCGCATTACACTCCGGCCGATTGTTGGCCGAAATGCACAGAAACACGCTCCAGGTGTTCAGAAAGCACATCGATAGCTCCCGATGGGCGGCCAGCTCGGGCAGATAGTGCGCAACTAGCCGCCACACCAGCGCCGACACGAACAGCACGCCCGCGAACGCCTCCCAGGTGGTCGGCTCGAAGATGTACACCAGCAGCTTCCAGCGGGCGTCGGGGCCGGCCGCCGGCACGAACCAGGTGTAGTAGTCCTGCAGGTACAGCGTGGTCGAGCCGAACGCGTCGTGCACGTCAAAGTCGGGACTGAAACCGCCGGCAATGATGTCACACTCGTCCGCCCGCATCAGCCCGAGCAGATCGCTCCAGCTCCCGTCCGGCTCGAGCTCGCCGCGGTCCATCGTGCTGCACGAAACGTTCACCTTGAACTTCATCGACTCGCGCAACAGATCCATTATTTGCAGCTCCAGCCCGCGGCTGCAGTCGAGATCGATGAAGGGCGGCGCGACGCGGGTGCAGAGCAGAAACGTGCAGGATTCCAGCTCCGGCGGCACCTTCGGGATGTTGATCATGGCGGTGGAAAGTGCACGGCTCGCGAAGCTCCCGTTCACGACCGTGGCCACCTTGAGCGCTTTCATCTGGCCACAGTCGGTAGCGCCGTGGTACGGATCGCCCGTGTACACGTGGTAGCTGGTGGCGTCGATGGCGAACGCGAACAGCACGTTCACCGAGTGGTGGCCAACGAACAGGTGGCCGAGGGCCCGGTTCGCCAGCCGGGCGTTGGAGTCACGATCGTTCGGATTGTTGTACAGCACGACGAACTTGCCGCGCGGATTGAAGGCCGCCGTCGCGCTGATGCGGTCCAGCGCACGCTGCAAACCCTCGAAGCTGTCAATCACGATGACGTAGTAGTCGATCTGCTTGTGGTCCATGAACTGTGCCCTTCGCAAGTCGTCGGACGACACCGAGTCGGACATGAGCTTCAGCTGAAACTGGGACTCTGGTTCGTCGTCTTCATCATCATCATCGTCGTCCTCGTGGATGTCGTAACCGGTGTGATGCAGCTGCAGATATCCGAGCAGGATCTCCCGGGCCGGGGAGCTCAGGTTTTGCAGGTAAAAGATGACGATGTTCTCAATCTGCGTCGTTTCGCGCATATGAAAGTAGGTATGGCTCAGCAGCTCGAGACACTGGATGCCGGCGCGGGCTGCCGTTGGTCCACGCTCGTTCCTTATCCGCACGTACACGATGCCGTCAACACTGGACGGTAAAAGTGCCAGCAGCAGCGCACCAACCAACAGAACGAACATCCTGACCGTACGAGAACGCGCCGTGAACTATTTCTCCAATCAGCGGGCATCGGTCGACCAAGGAATGCCAACCACAGCGGCTTCCGATGCGGCTATTCGCATTTGATGCACATCACGCGTGGTTGCGTGAACGGATCCTCGGATAATTATGCCGCATTAGGGTTGGTCATGGTTGTGTCAATTGCCGTGGAAGCTACAGCAAAAAAACAGGGAGGCTCCTATTAAGGAAATGGTGCAGTGTCCAGTTGGCACGAGCCGCGCGTGGCACGAGTGCAGTTAATTAGAAAACTAGCTAACTGCTGTATGATTTTCAAATAATCAGCATCATTACACAGCAATGTTTGCCCGCGCACAGTTTAAGGATATCGGGTGGGCTGCATCGCTTTAACGGTGTGTGTGTGTGTGTGCTGCGTTTGTGATTCCGAGAGGAATTTTTGCGTGCAGCAAATGACACGATCGTCCGCCCGAAGGGAGGATATCTAATCTGTAGCGAAGATTTGTTAAATGTGTTTGGGCATCATTATCAGAGCGCACGGCTACCTTGAGGGGGACGTACGTCCCACTGGGGAATTTGCCCCCAGCCTGGCCGCAAGAGGTTGGGCACAATGTCCAATCTTAACCAATCAGCAACCAAAACGGACCTTGCGGTCAGCCCAGAAATGGTGCAGATAATACGCAAAATTGGAATGCCTCACCCGCGGTTTTGCGCAAAAGTATGTGCCTGACATACTGATGAGAAGCCTGTGCCGAACGGGCTATGCCGTTTTTTCCCCCTGTCTGTTTTAGGGAAAATGGAAAGTGAACCAGACGCGCAGTTAGCCCCAGTCACCGTTCCGTTAGGTCTACAGGTAACAGTAGTAACTCATAAATTATGATGCAAATGACATCTTCGGCATGGGCTGCCATCATTTTATGATATCTTCCGATCATTAATGATTGCTCCAATAAAGGGTTGTCGCAGACGAGTTGGACCGCTCTTGAACGCAACGCTTCAACCCTGCACCCTAGATGGGAGCCGCCTCCCCGAAGGCCAGACGACGCGATTCGTTGGAAAAATGGTAAATTAATCCTGTCACCGAAAACGACCGCATGCGGCGTTGGCGTGTAATTGTAATTGCAATTAATTTCTGTCATGCCTGCGCGCAAATGAAGTCGGAAAATTACCTCCAGTCCCTGCACCCCACTACTCCACAATATACGCTAATAGATGGCGCAAAGCGTCCGGAGCATGCTTGAATCATGGTACGATCAAATGCGCGACAATACTGTCAAACCGAAGCGTATCGAATAGAGCCATCGAATGGGCGCGGTGTGTGCGATTTGTTGTGACAGTTGGGGTAATTAAAACTGAAAGAAAGATTTATCTTTTAATTAGTGCTCAGTTTTAGTGTGGGAAGGATGGTCGATACGATATAATCGATCGATTGGATCCTGGTCATGGCACCAGAGGTTGCTTAATGCAAGGAATGTTAGGACAGTAACGATGATATCGAAGCTTTTCTTCGGTTTTGAGAGGCTATCTTAGTGGTTAGGAATTTATGTTTAGATCCAAAGATCATTTATGTGACTATCTAAGGTCTCTTATGTTAACTTTGAAAGGAATTTACGATTAAGATAATTTTAATCAATCTTTTTTCCATTTATTGGCAGCTTTTGTTTTATTTCTTGCATTGACATACTGTAACACCTGTCCATTCATAGTTTGCTAACATCGTGCAACAGTATTGAATGTGTTTGAGGTGAAATATATGAAGTGGTACAATTTTATGTTTACATTGCACGTAAATTGTTGAAATATAATTAAGTCATACATTCTGCCCCTGATTTAAAGCTTATACTTATATTTTCCTAAATTGTTAAAAAGACCATTCGCCTTAAGTATTGATCATGAAGTTAAAGTAATAGAATCGATTTAATTACCATAAGATCGCTCTTTTTTCCTAGCGTACGTAATAATTTTACATTATTTGACGTTTTAAGAGTTTATTTATATTTTCATGTTTCTATTTTAATGACACTTTTACATAGTCAAAAAAAACTTCTTACAATTTAAAATTTTTGTTGTCCTATGACTTCAAAACTAATGCACTAGTGACTCAAAAAGATGTGTTCTACATTCCATCCCTTATTACAGTTCAAAACACTTTCTATTACTTTCTTACACACTTAGTAACAGTGCACTTCATTATTACTTTCCTCCCAGTAGCTTCTCGACCACCGGTACGAGTACAACTTAATTCCAACCGTTTGCATCGGTTGATCGATTATGTCAGTGGTTGGGTCCTTTGCACAAACAAACAAATGCTTCCCCGCCGCTTAAGCGAACGTTACTTCGAACGTTCTAAAAGATGCTACACACAACCCTGCCGACATTCGCTGCCGGTGCGCTTCTGCCTGCCATCCCATGCTACCCGCTCCAGAAACCGTCCACCGTCTCTGATGCGTTCCGACTGCAGCTTGGTGTGTGCATTTACTTTGTGTCTCTGTTGACGTTGCTGTCAAGTGAAGCATCATTTCATCTCTCGTCGGTGGATGTGTATTTTTTCATTATACGCTCTCCCCGTTTTCACCTTCTCCTTCCTACCACACACACACACACACGCAAACCACACTTCACGGACCAGTAAGGAAGCGTATCCTGCCACTGAATGGCGCCCGGCTGGTATGGCCGATGCGTCACACACACACTCCGCTTTGCTTTCACCCGTGAACAATGATCGTTTAATGGAACCGATCCGGCAGTGTCGTCGAAAGGAGAGGGGGAGGGGGTGGTTTGGACGATTCATCTGCAAAGATGACCGCTCGTACTCCGTACTCTCAGCGGAGAAGAAAAGAATGTCAACTGCGTCGCCGGTATCCACCCCGAAGGTTGGGGTGAGGTTCTAAGTAACTGTGTGGGCAACGGTGTGGACATTGCATTACTGCTGCACTGCTTGAGCGAGGGCGAGCCAGTGAGTGGGGATGTCGGTGGGGCAAGAGAGTGCCTCAAACTGGGAGATAAATGAACTACTTTCAAGCAAAGCGAATGTCAGAGTTGGTCGATTTGGGCGATTCGCTTCAACGCCCGGATTCGGGTCATCTCCGACAGGCGTCCACGGATGAGGAAAAAGGGGAGGATAGGTGGGGGTTGGGCATTTGGCAGCATGTTGGGTGCGGGTGTATCATATTACTTTCGCTGGTTGCGTCTTCGTTTGCAAGTGCCTAGGTGGGCAGGGGAGATAGTGAGGAAGTACCACTTCAATCCTTACTTTGCTTGCATCATCGTCCGCTTCCGCCGCGATGCCACACGCTGGCAACTCTTCCCCCTGGCGCGCCTTTGCCACTTTGCCAGCGGAATGTTTGTTTACTTCGGACCCGGCATGAAGGTGATGCCGACCGGCGGGGACCGAGGCGTTAGGTCCATCATTACTGTCCGGAACTTGACGCTTGTGTCGTCCCACTCCCACTGCACTCATACTCACACACACAGACATCGACGCATCGGGCGGGCAGAGTCATAGAGAGATAATTTATTTTGCTCCCTTCGCTCGGTTCGCTTACTACAACCGAACCCCTCACGTGTGCTCACGTTGACGCCAGCCAGCGTCAATGCTGCGACACGACGACACCGGGCTACAGGACACTCTGGCCCTGTGGCACTGTCTGTTTGTCTACGCGGGGAGGGAGAGCAACAAAAAAAGGAACGCCACAGAAAGGCCCCCATCACGCCAGACACAGGTGACACATTGGTTTCAGCAAGTCGGTCCGTGACGGTTCGTCACACGGTGGAAAGTTAGCTGGGAACGTGGGTTTTTAGTTAGCAAAACGGAGCGATTGATTTCATTTTTGGGAGCTTTCAATGCACTATCTCTGGGGGAGGGGGGAAAATTAAGGTTCATTTCTTGCTGACAGTTTCAGTTGAAGCTGTGACGCAAATGGGGAGTTCAGAATTCTGATGATACGAACATATTTGCATTTATTATCACAAATTAGGTTGGTTTTATTGTGCGAAATTCTATATTATTTTTATACATTAAGTTCAATTCGAGCTAAACTTAATCAGACACAAAGCAAATAAATTCCCTTTCGGATCTATTTTCCATTCCATTCCACAATTTATTACGTAGATGTCGGTCTCGTGGTACCGCCGTGAACTCGAACGACTTAACAACTTGTCTGTCCTGGGTTTAGGCCCCGAATGGGCCGTGCTCCCATGCGTAATACTGACTATCCTGCTATGGGTAAGCCCTTGACCGACATCGGTTGTTGAGCCAAAGAAGAAGAAGATTATGAAGAAACAATGATTGCGCTGTGACATCACTCAACGATTATTCAAATTAGTATGTTTTCGATCGTAAATTATACAAATCCAAAACAATTGTAATTGCAAAATTAATCTAATATATATTTAAAAGTTTTTTTACGGGTGAATCACGTGAAGTGAATAGAGCAACGTCGCCAAATCTGTAGAATCGGCTGTAGGTATAAAACGATAAAAGAATACTTCAGACCTAGCAGTGAAATATCCTCAGAAATAAAGAGCATTATCAGCTCCACAGGATCGAAGCATCAAAGTCTGCCCTCGTAACCACTAATGGGGCTTGGAGCTTTCTTTGAACAGCTACCAGGCCTTATGTAGGGTCCATTCCATTGCCGGATTTATATTAAAAGAGGTAATAAAGATTAAGCCCATGTATAAGAAATGTTGTACTGAGGTTATGGAAATTCATTTTACTCAAAACCAATCGGCATGAAAATTACAAAATGATCCAATTACATATTGTGGTACAGCAAAGTGGTACCGCATCTCGGATGCATCGAACTTTAACATCAGTAAGAGTCATAGATCAATACTCAAAGATCAACACAATTTCAATCAAAAGCATTGTGGTTTTGCGGCTCATTGGCGCTGAGCCCTTCTTGCTCCTTAAAGCAAATCGGTGTGATTTATTTCCCCCATTATTTTGTTTCGTTTTGTTTCAACGTGTACGAATCAATTTTGCATGTTATTCTTTCCCCATGCTGCTCTGCAACACGAGTCAGAAGCGCCGAAATTGTGTTCGCCCAGAGAAAGGGTTCTCCTTTGGCATAGTAAATCGCACACGATAGTGGAAACACTAAAACGCACCCTCGCCCAAATCGCCGACCCTAATCCATGGCGCGGAAGGCTCGCATTACTGCAAGCAACAGCCAAATAATACAAAAAAAAACCCCACGAATAAAACTACATATCCTCCGTTATGTACTAACGGCTGCTCGTGTTACTCGTGGCGCTCGGTCAGTTGACGATATTGTGAATATGGTGGCAAAATGTAGCCCCATCGAATGCCGGAAGCATTATAATTGGATACCGCCATCTTCAACGGCGACGCGCGTAGCAGAACCGTTCGATGTAGCTTTTTTGTTGCTGTAAGAGTGGAGCGTGAAGTTACGGCAACAAAAAATGCCAAACGAACCTGCTCCTCCACCATCATACCCGATTCAACCAGCCCGCGGGACTGGCAGGAGCCTTCGGCTTTAATGGATGATTAGCATGTCAAAAGTGATTTTTTTTTTCGTCCGTTCGTGCCCTTTGACTTGACGCGGTCTGGGTCGGAGCAGCGAGAGGTCCGAACAAATAACACGTTAAAGTGAAATAAACCCCCGTCAACGCCCCCGTTGCATGCGGGCGATGGTGACGGTGATGACTCCCAAAGGGGAGGCCTTACACAGTAGTGTAAGTTGAACAAGTCGAACGAAAGTAAAACCGGTGGCTCCGTTCTAGGTCGGCAAATAAAAAGCAGGTAGCAGAAAGGGCGAGGGATATCGTGACGCGGTACGATTGATGATTTTTAAAGCGATTGTAGTAGTTTTTATGTACGGTTGTGGTATGAAGCAAATGCACATTTTGTATAGTTAGTACAATTTTGTAACGATGAAATGGAAGAAATCACGATAATTATAAATATAATGTTGTAAATATGATTTTAATTGTCAAAAGACTGAATAATAGAGTCGCTAAAGACGAAATAGATTGAATAAAGACGGAAGAAATAATATAAAAGTAAAAGTAAAAAATGAACAAAAGCTATCAAATCATATATTAAAAGCATTTAAAATGATAAAAGCAAACAATAATACCAAAATATAAACTCTGAAATTTGTGTATTTTGTGTAATAAGAAATAATAAACTATCAATAAGGTATTATTGTGTAATAAGTTGTAAACAATTGTCATTAACATGACAAAAACACAAATGACAATTATACAAATCATGAAACTGATAAGAAAAACGCGTAAAGAAGGCAAAAAAGGTAAACAAATTAAAGATAAAAGCAAATTCATACGAACATAATGAACACAACAGAACAAACTTAAAAACCATTTTTGAAAATATTAAAATTAGATTTCGCAGAACTTATATGTAGTATAAAAAAAAGTTAAATAAAAATTACGCAAACTTTATATTTCTTGTATTTAAAAGGACGGTAGAGACAACAACAGGAAAACGAAACTTTTTAAAACGTGTCTATTGTCGTTCGTAAAACATAAATTAATAAAATATCAACAAAGTGTTGCAGTGGTAAAGTGGTTGTAGACATTAATCATAAACATGACAAAAACACACATGAAAATGAGTAAAAAAAATATATAACTTTTAAATATCAAAAGGTTCCAAAAGACAGAAGCAATAAAACGAGGGGGAAGAGAAAACATCCCCCTATTATTTATCATTTTTAATAACACTGGCATCAACTCACCTTCGCACGACGATGGGCGTACCACCGGCCATGGTCCCGTTCGTACCGCTCCCTGTATCAATGTCGTCGTCGATATCAGCGTCCGTGTCGTCCTCGCCGACGACCACCGTGCGGTCCTCCGTCAGTGCCATCGTCGCTTCGCCATCGTCCCCGCCGGCCAGTTCCGGACCGGGTGGAACCACGGTCTGCGCCAAATCCTGCAGACAGGCATAACTCTTCCCGGGCCGCCGATGACCGCTGCCGGCACCGTACGCCGACCGGCCAATCCCTGGCCGATCGATCGGAGGCTTGCTGGCGGCAGAAGCAAAGCTGTGCCGATCGGTGGGGCCACGTACCGCACCATCAACCGGCACCAGCAACAACAGCAGCAGCACGTGCAGCACGACGACGCTAACGACGGCGAGCGAGACGATACCGCTTGACATATTGGTGCTGTGTGCTGTGTGCGACCGTTTTGCGTCTATTTCCTGGTTTGCGCCTGGCCTGCCAATCCACCACATGCACAAGATGCAACGGTTGCGGCGCGGCGCTCGTTGTTCTGAAAATGGAAGCAGAAGTGAAATATGAATCTCACCGCTCACAGCTCAAAAATCACCAGCCGAGTCTGGGGGACTGTCGATGCGGTCGAACGCTAGAACATGTACGCTTGTAGCCACACCTCCCCCCCCCCTCCTGCCCACTTGTTCTCTCGCTTTCACCCCATGGCCGCATTGAAATACGACCCTGGGAAGATCTAGTTCGCATCTTCGCACCTAACGCCAGCGCTTGACATCTTGGCGAACACGACAAACAACTAGGCCACAACGAGACGAGAGGTTTTTTTTGCCAGAAGGCGAACGGGGAAGATTTTGTTTTACAAGCGGGCGCACCAAACGAATTCGACACCCCGTGCGCCTGAAAGCCGTGCGCGACATTTCCGTGTTTGGGGATTTTCTGCGGCGCAAAGATTCTGAGCTTACGACACTGTCCGGGAGTCACGTCTCACGCCGCGAAGTGCGTACGGTGGCAGTTTCAACCGAGGGGGCGAACTTTACGGAGAAAAATGTCTCAGACAACAGTCTCACACGACCAGGAAGCTCATATTTTGGGACCCGTACGGCTGGACACTACGACTGGAAGGGGTGAAATTGGAGGGACGAACTAACGAAAGAATCGTGACACTGAGCGTACTGGACCCCGTTTGCACTATCGATTCTCGGGAGCTGTATTTAAATTGTTTTTTTTTTATGGGAAACTAAAACATACACACACAGAGCAAGGGTACGTGTCGCTTGACGGCACGTCCCGTTCAGTGGGCGAGCATGAATTAGCGACAAATTATTTATGAATGAGCGCGCGAACAACCATTCTGTGCAAGAAACAGCACTCGCCACCGTCCCTTTCGTCTGCTGCTCGTGGTATATTGCTTTCTAAATAGGGTTGAAATCGTTTTTGTTTAGAATTCGAGGTCAACCTTGGTAGCTCCATTGGGTGTGTTTGTGTGTGTTTGTGTGTGGCCTTTTTCTGTTTATAATTTTTTTTAATTTACGTTATTTGTATACTCGTTTAAGGTACATATGTGCAATGCCGTTTTATAGTTTCGCTGCAATTTAGTGTGTTTGCATTGATTAGTAGCAAATGAGTTGTTTTTTCTTTCTCTTGCTCCAGCAGCATCGTGTGACTCATGGAGCAGGCAATGATTTCGTATGTGCATTATTTTTGTGACCATTCAACCCGAGCTGACGCATGCTGCATTCGAAACTGCATTCGATGCTATCGGCAAAAACGGTGCTGTTCTATTATCGGAAGACGGCAGGGCAATGGTTTGACAGCGGCGTGTCTAGTACAACAAAAGTGTGACGCATTTTGTGCCTGTGTGTGTGTTCATTAGATGATCATTCGATATTAGATTGGATATGGTTTTTCTTTTAATATAAACTCAACTTTTAGCGATGATCATATGTATGACCATACAGAACTTGTATATCCTATTTTTATCAGCAAACAGAGAAAACATTTAAAATAATAATTGCTCTACGTTTGACACACATTTTACGAGTGTTTATATGGGATTTTACGGATTGGAAATGAAGCTGAAGCAGTTGAACTGGTAAAGGAAACTCGGTAAAGTTGTTTTTTATTTAATCTTGATTAAATCAGTATCGTGTTGCTTCGAATTACGGACGCTTAAGACATTTATGGAATATTCTCTTACTGATTCAAATTTAAACGGTCATATCTCTGTTAAAATCATTTTACTGAAGCAAACCTTTCTAATTGGAAAGAACAAAAGATTTCCAATAATTTTATACCAAACATTGAAAAAACTTATAAAAACTTCAACGATATTTTGCTTTATATTCCGGACAGTCTAAAAAAATCACTTAAAATGTTCACATTCACATACACAGTATACATTTTTTAGGGTTTTGACATCTTTTAAGGACCAAACATTCTGAATAGCGGTGTCCTCCTACACTGACAGTGCAATGGTCTTACTGAAAACGGATCTTAGATGCTGTTTCTCTTGCTCTCGTAGATACATTAAACCGGAGTACTGCTGCGCTATTCGACGATCTTCCCGGTAGGACCATCAAGGCTTTGAGCACATTTATCTTCAAAAATTGTTGTTTTATTATCATCACTGAATCTTTGTTCTAGTTATCTAAAAAACACCTGTCTAAGAACATATTTTTAAGCAATGAAACACAATTTACTGCGGTTGTCTGGAATTGAAAACGTGTTAACAAATCTTGCCTCGTATATTCTAGACAGTATTAAATACGTGTTATAATGAAATTCACTGTACAATATGAAAAATAAACTGTAGTTGCAACTATGATTACAATCTTGCAACCATCGATTCCATTCTATTGGAATGCATCTGGACCAGAGAATAGAACATATCGAAGTAATTCTACTGGTGTCTGTTTTTAAGAGGAAAAAAAACTGCTAAGAACGCATCTGATTGACTACTGACCGACAGAAAAATGATTATGTACCGTGACATCAGGACCTACTAGGGGTTAGACACATTTTTAATTGATTCTAGTACATCATGGCAATTATGTAAAATTAAAAAGCGTTATGACCTAGGACTGGATGGGACGAAATTCAATAAAAACATGATGAGTGTCCGAAGTTTAAAGCTGTTCCGTAATTTGAAAAATAACAGTACATACTCTCCAGGCAGGATCAAATTCATTAAAAAATTGCATTTTTATATGTATAGCAACATGTAATTTGATGATTAAAATATTAAGAGAGTTTTAAAGGGCACAAACAAACAAACGATGCATTATTTATACAATCACAACACTGATTGACGGTAATAGAGCATTTAGCTCCATTATTGCTAGGATAGCTGTTCATTGTTTGTGTAGTTGTATTTTACATTATAATTGAGCACAAGCTGTACAGTTCGTCATAATAAATTGAGATGTACATAAAAAAGTATGGAAATGAAATAAAATTGCGGAAAAATGGACATTAGCTCAGGACTTCTCTAGCATAAGTACTTTTAGGTTAATGATTCTCAATTTGTATCTTATAGAGCTTTCTCTCTTTTTGGTTATAGTCTTTGTCTAAATTGGTTCAATGAATTAATCAATCGATCCATGGTATCACTTATGATAAGTTTTAGTTTAAACAAACCATTGTGATAACTCATTTTCCAATCCTAATGCCTTCATTTCTTCTCAAAACTTGTGCGTTATCCTTATCGAATTGAATTTATATTATAGGACAAACAATACAGTATGAAACTGCAGCAAAAAGTATCCAAATGTAAACAAAAACACACAATCATATGTGGTAGCCTAATGAGAATTACATCAGTTAGTACACCACTGGATATGGCATGACTAGAGGGCAAAGGTATAGAAAACGGAATGTGTCTAACTTTTACATGGAATTCAATCCACATTCTTTGCACAGCATGTTCATTCCGCCCCAAGCTGTCTTAGCCTGCAATTTTCGATTTGTACAAAAAAAATCAACTTAAATTTACTGATAAACTCTCCCCCTACTCCTCGACACCTTTAACGTTACCCTTTCTTCGAAAACAAAAGGGATGCAAGCCAAACAGAAAAACAAACATTCTGCTCCTTCAAACGAAGGAAAAGCACTCTCTAAACCATTGTTCTGTGAAATCAAACCCACAAAGAAGGGCCAGGTGGTGAAACAAATTCCGGGAAAGTGTATCAAAACACAACACCCACCTCCCCGCCTTGTAGTTAATCCCCCAATCAATCGGCCGGAGGTAATCGGACCGGGGTGATAGCTTCGCGTCGGCCATCGAACAGGTTCGGTGTACATATAATCGCCACCCCCATTTCCACCACTCCCACTCCCTTATGCTACTCACCTTCGTTGGTTGGATTGGGCTCGGTTTGGTGAGTCGTCCAATCGGAAAAATCGTCGCAATGGCGCGCACCCTTCGGTGTGTCGCTTTTCTTCTCACACCGCCACCACTTAGCCTTCAAAATCAAAATCGATTCTACTCTTAAAAGCACATGAAACACACACACGCACGCACAGATAGGGCACACAACAAATACGCTCACACACACACACGGGTCCACCCTCCCTGTACTTCTCGTTTCGCCGATTGGCGCGGCGGATGGGTGCTCGCGTACGCGCGGGCTAATTGCACGTGAAACCGAACCAATTCTCTAACGATCCGCGGCGTTGGCCAAGATGTCCAACGATGTGCTCGCCGCGGACCGGTTGAGGTTTTATGCCCCCGGGGAAGGTGGGGAGGCCTACCTGGCTGCGAAGGAGGGCGTTGTAATCGGGGTGAAAGACAACCTTTACGCCTCAGTACCGATAAATCATCGTCATTCCACCGCGTACGACGGGCGGCCAAACTGGCGTTAATCTTGCACGCCCGGCCACAGGGATGTGGCGCGTAAAGGGGGGCAGGGGGTGGTTTGCCACCCCAAAAACAGATCCCTCACCGCGAACGGACGGACGAACGACGTTTCAACGCCCAATCGAGACGATTAATTTGACACCGCAGTCGATTAGTGGCGATCGGGGCGGGATGCAAAGAACGGCGGTGCGCACCCTTTCGTCTCTTTTGCCCTCTTTGCTGATCGCTATTCCACCACCAGCACCAGTTTGGATCGTTTTCTAATCCAACTGTCCAAAAGGACACGAGTTTCTTCACCAAACGCCGATTGCCACTGCCGCGTGCGATTAACAACGCAGAAGAGATCGCGAGCGCACGGATCGATGTCTTTGGCACGCACTAATCCACACACACACGCACAGACAGTGCCAGTGGACGAGTGTCGCTTGCAATGCAATCAGCATCGCCCAATAGCGCCGCCCGCGTACGAGTCGCGGAACGATTGCGACCAGCCGGCCGCACGCTTCTGCGCCATCTTCGGCGCGTGTTGTGACACAAGCAAGGAGGCGACGACGGCACAGCCCGAACACGAACCGAATTGTATTTGGTAGAGCTGTGTAGAGCTGTATTATCCCGTGCGATAAATCACACCGCTCCGTGTCACACGTGTTCCTGCTGTTCGGGTTGGCCTTTTCAAATTTTCCCGATTTTCCTGAAATCACTGAACCACGCCAGCCGGGCGTGGTGGCACTGAACTGATTGTCTGGCAATTTTCCACCCGTATTTTTTTTTTTTTTTTGCTTTTTATTGTTGCCAAAGAATAAAGGAGAAAAGCCACAACGACGATGGCGGTTTTGGCCGGCGATCTATTTTAATTGCCTTCGAATCGCACGACCGAAACGCATTCGCGATGATTCACGCACGCACGCTCGCACGCAGATCAGCACAGCTGACGGGTCGCCGCCGCCGAATGCACACACCTAGTCGTGGTGCACATAGTTGCAATGCACCGTCTTGTGCACCTCACTGCCCGTGTCTTGTGAAGCTGTCAATCCCGGTTCGTGGGAAAGGGAGCCGCTGAAGGGTTTTTTTGTTGTTGTCGTTTTAATTCACTTTCGATGAGTTATCCTCTCGCACACACACACACACACAAATATATAACAAAATAAAAACATCACAACAATCACCTCACACCATCAGTCACACGATCCACTCGCGAAACAGGAAGGAATGCACAGGCAGGAACAGCTGATTCACAGCTTGGAAAAGTCAAATGCCGCTTGTGTGTGTTTTTTTGGTTTGTTTTTAAATCAAAGCAGGCAATAGGTGGAAAACCGCACCGTGTTTCGTGTGTGATTTACGATCAATCTGTCCTTCACGGGGGCCTGCTCGGATGGCAGAAGGATGCACCATGCCGTTCGCGTACGCGCTCGCGTCTTTAGCTTGTGGCTCTCGCGCAAAGGCTTGTATCGTGCGTATCGAGCTGTATCAACGCTACGCTTGTGGCGCCTTGTGGTTGCTGCTGCTGCCGCTTGGTACGTCCTGTGCGCTCGGCGACCGACGATGCACTGGCGCGTACCGTGCCCGAGCTCGTGCCGGAGTTATGCTGTAGGGTCGCCGCGTGCTCGGTCGTCGCGCAAAAGGAAGAGCACGACATCGCGTATACGCTATGCTACGCGGACGCCAAGGGTGTCGAACACGGTCGCGTGTTTGCCGGCCGGGTTGTGTTGTGAGCATAAGAAGCATTTATTATTTTTTCGTAGCTGGTGTGTATTTGTAATCCTGGAGAGCTTTTTATTTTATTCGCAGCAAAATAGTGTTCATTTTAACTAAGATAATCGTTATATTAATTTAGCGATGTTGCAGTGGTACATGTGGTCTGAAGTTGATTTTATGAATTGCGGCTATTACTTCAGCAAAAAATTAAAATATTTTATGTACAAAATTTACTCATTTTTCTTCACTCATGATAACAGTTGCTACTACTAAAGTCCAACTATTGCTCTACGTATGATGGTTGAAAAGCACCGATAACAACTCTATACTTAATGCATATTATGCTCCGGAAAAGCAAAACAAAACAAACAAAACTACAAGACGTTCATGCCCCTTTGCCATTGGATGCTGTGTGTAACAACAAAAAACACCAAAAGCACGGCGCCGTTTGAACATACAAGGTAGAGGCTACAGATGCGACAAATGTGCTAGAAAAAAATAAAATGTGACGAATAGCTTAGTTGCACAGGGTTTACTTTTACAGTAGAGCGATAACAGCGATTTGCAAATGCGATGCACCACTGCGAAAACAGCAGCCGATCTCGATTTCTCTCCGGGTTGGAAAATTAATTACAAGATAACGATTTCGAAGGTTTCCCGCTTACAGCTACGGTGTAGTTTTTGAAGCGCAATTTGATACGTCAAACGAGCTCAACCGACCAATAGTCGATATTGGCATTCGTGTCGTGTTTATGTGTACATTTTCCTAACTGTTACCATTGCTTACCTGTTACCTGGGATTTGCTGGTTTGCTACAATGTTTTGCCTCGGCAAAACGGGCACATTGTTGTGCACGAGTCGTTACTACTATTTTGTTTGCTTTGTATGTTTAGAGAATTGCTTTCGCTGGTAGCTGTGTTTGATTTCCTGTTTCTACGGCTTGCAATGAGCAGTTTTAATGACGCTGCGAAAGGTCGTCTTAATTGCATATGGATTTTTTTCCGATTTTGGATTTTAAATTTAGAAATGTTAATATGGCATCTTCTATGTGCGGGATCCTTTTTGCAGGGTTTTTGTGCAACATTTTTCAGAGATAAGAACTCGGAAGGATCAACGTGATTCCGTTTTTCTTTTAGATTAGTTTGTACTACTACAAGATATTACTACTTAGATTATAGATACTACTAAAGATATTGTTCCATAAAATCTTGATTTCTATATTAATATTTTTACACGCTGATGTGTTAAATTTGTAAAACAAATGAAAAGGTAGTTGTGATGAATTATATTACATTAAAATTAAACATATTTGAAACTATAACATTATATATTAATTAATTAATTTATTTATTTACTTATTTTTTTATTTGTTACTCAAAAATGAAAAATAAATAAGAGAATAAATGAAGGAAAATGAAAGCATTGCTAGCGGAGATTGTATCTTAAATAATTCCTAACCTGCGTTATTGTTGTATTCAAGTTTATTTTATTCTGAGGTGAACTATAAGAATTGGTCATTCGTATAATTGGTTCATTGGTGCAGAGTTATTATTCTTAGCTAGGAGCAACGGGGCGTCGGCAACTCGTATAATTTCTAAATGAAAAAATAAAAATTTCCATCTACCATTATTTGGTGGACATTCCACACTGTTGGGCCAAGGTAGTTGATAAAACATTATTATACTAAATTTATAATGTCAGTAAAGCTGATTATAAGGGTATATTTTGATTAATGTGATCTGTTTTACGTTTCAATAATCTATAATTTTATTAATTTTGGACACAGATTATAATAAATTTGAATGTTTTTTTTCGTCAGTAGAATATACCAAAACATCGAAACATTGTTTTTTACATATCATGTTTATTTATATGTTTAAAACAAACATTTTATAAAATTACAATATTTGAGTTTTGGCAACAACAGTTAACAGTACTTGGAAATCTTTCAAGATGAGTTGAAATGAATTATCATACATTGTTCAATATTTATTCAATCTTTATTCTAGAGAAGTCCGTTAAATAGCATTTGATTTTTTTAATTATTCCAAGCAACTTGATGAAAATCATGTTAATAAAGTAGAAAAATATTTAAGCAAAATAAAAGCGCCTGTACAGGATCCTGTAAACCCTGCCAGTCGAAATCTAAAAACGTTTCTAAACTGAAAGATGAAAAAACACACCCACAAAACCGCATTCATTTTCAACTTGTCAGCAAATAAAGCTAGTTTTTTGTTTTTGGTCGAGATGAGCATTAGATGACTTGAGCAAGAAAAAAAAACGATTTCAGAGAAACCAAACATCTAAGCGCTACCGCAATGAGGACATCCAAAATGAGCAAACAACGGTCGAAACCGTGCCAATTCCTGCATTCGTCCACCATGCAATCCAGGGTAACAGGGACACAGAAAGGACACGCATCTAGCTGGTGTCACCCACGAGTATATGTGTGTGTGTGCGTTTAATTTTGTGGGCCTGGATATTATACTATCAAATTGCAACCGGTCTAATCTGCCACACGAAGAAGCAAAGCAAACGTGGTAACCTGAACAAAAAAGTCATTAAAATATGACAGCGTCATCAAATCCAGCCCAGGGGGCCTGTTTGTAGAGGGAAGTGAAGTGGAAAAGAAAGTAGCTGCCGATTTGTCTTTTAGTTTGCCTTTCCTAGCTCTTTCCCTCCGTTCGCACTTTGTTTTAGAAAAGATCATCATAAATGCGACACTTTGGCGAAACCGGCCGAAGGGTGGATCTATGCTACGCTCCGCACTTCGGTCCCACTGCCCACCCTTCGAACCCTTCCGATGGATTGAATTTCCCCAGAATTCAGTTGAACGACCGAGACTCGCTCACTGCCACTCGAGCGATCGATTGGTGGTGATTTAAGGCGCACAACTTTAAATCAATTTCCCGGAACCTGGCCCCTGCTGGATTAAACGGGGCCGCAAACGTTTTGCCAATTTGACATCGTTTGACAATTGGAGTGACCCGACCGGAGTTGGGCGATCGGTGGTGGGATGAGGGATTTTGTGGAATTAGCGCACACGCTACCCTGGGGACACCGGCGGCATTCTCCTTTTGGGTTAATGTTCAATTATTTACTTGTTCGGTTCTTTTTGTCTGTTTATTGTTTTTTTTTTTTTTGCTGCTGTGTCCCTGTCAGTCCCTTCGTCAGTGTGCCGGCCGGCCGCGTCGGAGAGCAGTGCAAATTGGAAGTCCCCATGGTCAAATTTCACCGCCGTCAGGGGGATCCGGCCCCGGTCTGGCCCGCGGCCCTGGTGCATAATGAGACAGACGGATCGTTTCCGCACATTTGCACAACAACGGGAGCGAACGGCGAGGGTTCAGATCCCGGGAGGGGTGCCAAAGGGACTCCCCCACATTTCCCCGAAACAATGCGACGCGGGAAAGCCAACCGTCCCAAACGCGCGTAAAGTTCAATAACGCGTGGTTTGGGGGTGATTTCTTTTCGTCGTTCTTATGTGGTTTTGCGGTACGCGGGCGTCTCTTTCGTCGGTCGTCGGTAGCGTCGTGCCCGGCACATAATGATGCGGTGCCCTTGGGCAGTGTGTGTGTGTGTTGGGTGGGTGGGTACCAGCCAGCCCACAGTACAGCCACAGCCACTACACTCCAGAACGAGGGAGACAGTTTTAATGGAAGCATAAAAATCCATTTTTCTCATCATAAATGTGGTGTGCGAAGGTTGCAGTCGTCGATACGGCGGAAGCACGAACGCACACACACACACACAAGCTCGTAAAGTAGTGGCAGACAGCCGTGTTCAGCGGGGAAGGCTACCGCGGCGGCACCTTTCGCCGCGAGCGTGAAGGTGCGCAAAACGTAAACAGAACCCACGCCGGGGTCTTTAGGGCAGCCACGAGCTTCTGCAGGCGGATTTTTTTAAATGAAACTTTGCGTAACGGTTTGTAAAGAAGAAACTTTGGCGATAATGACGTAACATCGTAAGAGGGTGTGAAATATGTGTTAAAACAAAGACTTCTTTTTCATTATTTTTGTTTTGGTTTTTGGGACAAATTGATCCAAGTTTGTTTTAAACGCTGCAGTTATTCGTTAAACATGCTTTAATGCTATTCTTTTGTTCAATGAAAACAAATTTGAAAAGGATAAAAACTACTTGTCTTATTTATGACTTTAATTTAGCATTTTTGATATACGTTGTGTAAATCGTTTATCAAACTTAAAAAAATAGGAACTCATATTCTAAAACGTTGTCATATAATTATTGAATATTTGAAAAAAAGAAAACATTTGTTTTAATCGATGCTGTACTGAAAGACAAAAATAAAAATTTGAAAAAAAAAAATAAAAAATCAAAAGACAAAAATAAAAAAATAAAATACAGAAAATATTTTAAAACTAAACAGTAACATAACTAAACACGAAACTACGAAATAAAGCTAAACAGTAAACAACAGAAGCAAAAATTATAATTGAAAAACAATGAAAAGTTATAACGAATGTTAAAAATGAGTGAATGCATTCAAAATCTTGGAGGAAAAGGAAAAAAGAATGGATAAGAAGGAAAAAAAAGAAATATAATTTAGCACAATATAGGATGAAAAATGATTTTGGTAATAAAATAATAATAATAATAATAATAATAATAATAATAATAATAATAATAATAATAATAATAATAATAATAATAATAATAACAAAAAATATAATAATAATAATAATAATAATAATAATAATAATTATAATAATAATAATAATAATAATAAAAATAATAATGATAATAATAATAATAATAATAATAAAAATAATAATAATGATAATAATATTAATAATAATAATAATAATAATAATAATAATAATAATAATAATAATAATAATAATAATAAAAATAATAATAATAATAATAATAATAATAATAATAATAATAATAATAATAATGATAATAATAATAATGATAATAATAATAATAATAATAATAATAATAATAACAATAATAATAATAATAATAATAATGATAATAATAATAATAATAATAATAATGATAATAATAATAATAATAATAATAATATAATTTGAAATTTAATATACGACACATGAAACATAATTCAAAATAGTGAAGAAACTATTCAAGAAACAAAAGAAAAAGCAAAAGAATCATACTTTGCTGACCTATACCATACAATCAATTTCCAAGCAGAATGGAGAAAAACTTCAAAAACTGGCATGGATAATCAAGCTGCTACATAGTTCAGATAACTTTTAAAATAATAGATACATTTTTTGAAAAATCATACAATAAATCATTTACTTTCCTTACACGTCCTTACCCTCACTGCGCGACAAACCCCCCGGTTCGATATAGCCATTAAGGGGGGGAGGGAGGAAGAAACAAAAGCTGAAAACTACTACCACCATTAAAGCGCACAGCTTTGGCCATAAAATTTGACGATTCGCAGGAAAATGCTACCCAGCAGCAGTTATTTATCTATGTTGCCGGTGTCGGGTTTTCCTTACGCTCAGTCTGGCTGGGCGGGAAGCGCGGGTAGTACGACACCAACATCAACCCCTCAACCGAGCGTGCAATGGCCAGCGGGATCGATCGAACACCACACGGCCAATGACCTTCAGCAGCGTGGGGTTGGCGTATCAGTTCGAAGGCTGAAATCATCCAAACACCCGTAATCAGGCGGTTCTAAATTTCCGAAACTATAGATACACTACAGGCCCTTCCGATAGTGTCATAGCCAATTTGCAAACACAGGGCTTCCCCCAACAGGTACAGGTATCACGCGTATCACTATTCGTTTCGAATGGTAAAAAGCCGGGCCTCATAATCCAATAAAATTGTAAATTGATTGCCTCCCGGTTGGCCTAGGCAGCTAGGCTTATGTGGAGCGCCATGTGTGTGTGTCTGTGTGTTTGTAAATAACCCCCTTTTTCTAGCTTTCCTCTCCAGACCGCTCTAGCTGGCTGGCTGTGTGGGGACAATTTGCATGCAAAATTGCACCGTTTAACGCTGCACGGGCTGAGGCAATGGTGTCGCCTCTGCTTCGTCGTCCAGTGACGTGGAGTCTATTCGCCTAAGGGCGGCTGTTATTGCGTGGTACCTCACCTGGAGACAACCCTGGAGATGGCCAAACAGGCGAGCTGGTTTGCAAGCTGATGATTGATGGTGCCGATGAGAGTACCGGTATCTATATCTCTCTTGTTGGCGCTGTCGCTGTGATCAATGCCACGGCGGTTCTGCCACTTCCTTCCTGCGCAAATCACTTCCGTGCGTCAATGGAAGCATAAGCAAAAGGTTTAATGAACTTCTCGTGCACGATCGCGAGCATTATGAAGGACAACGGTGGAAGCTACGATATTGTATAATATCTCGACGGAATGTGCGAAATAATGCAATGCATCATGGATGTATCTTTGTGTATTTCTTTTAGGGAATTCGATTTCACAAATTCGAAAAACGCACACAATTCCCATCGAAACGTGCCCTGTTTGAAGGGGTTTTGTACTCTTCCCGGTCTTTCCTCAATCTTGGAGCCACAGGAAGAAGTTCGTCAGTCAATCCGTCAATCGAACCTCGCCGATCAGTTGCCTCATGGGCCTGATGTACCTTCATCATGGACGAGTAAGAGACCTGCGCACGAAAGGGAAGAAGAACAGCAAAAAAAAATGGATTCATTACAAAATCATTATACAGCTCATTTCGAAATTCAGTTCCCATCTTACCGACAGGTCCTAAGGGATGTGAAGAGTCCAAAATGAACATTAACAAGCTTGAGAGAAAGAGAGAGAGCGACGCAGCATCCCACCAGACGATCCAACCATCGTGAGAATCGATCTAACTCGATCAGTTTGCGTCCGTTCGGCTTTCGGGTTCAAGATATTGGCCGGCCCCAGCTTCGACGTATGATTTGAAGAGGCCGACACACACACACACACACGCAAGACCGACCAAGCTGACCGTTGTGGTAAGAAGAATGCATTTGCTAGGGGTCACATGAAGTTGATCGTGCGAAGAAGTTGTGGCGGAAATTTCGAAATCAATTGGAAACATCCAATATGCTCAAACTGAGCGTTTATGTGCGGCAAAGCAGCGAGCAACGGGTGAATCATTTAGCAAAGCTTCAGTCTGAGCAGACTTATTACTAATCCTTGCATTCAATAATTTGTCAAATTGCATCCCCGTGACCACAGACAATCCACCACTCCACCATATTTAACCCTGATTGAGGGGATAGTAAGAAAGTTTATGTTTCCGCGCGATGTTCTGTCAGACGAACTCTCCCTCCCTTCTTCTACATTTACCACCGTACCACCATAAAATCTCGCTGGCCTGGAAGGTCATCACCAGTGCACACAGCACAACGGGATGATCCCATCGTCGGTCAAATGGCACCAGTGTCCGATGATTAACCATTCCCAGGCGTCCCTTGCCGAACGCGCAGGAACACAGACAGCGCCGGAAGCTGGCCCTATACGCCGCTTATATACGAGGCGGATATGACCGATGGGGCTCCACAGCCCGGGTTGCGACAGCGCGCAAGGACGCATTACTGCGACGATGAACTTTTCCTTTCGGGCAAGGAAGGCTAGGAAACAACTTTCTCCCTCCCTCCGTCGGCAATAGAGCGACCCTTGCCGGGTTTTATTTCCCCGACCGGAAATGCTCCTCAAAGAAACAAGACGTGTGTGATGTTGTGCGTGTGTGTGTGTGTTTGTGTGTGTGTGCGTATGAGCGTGTCTGAGAGAGGGAAAGTTTTATTGTTATCTGCATTGATGGCACATTCATCTGCGCGGCGTGTGGATTCAGACGCGACGGGAACCATGTCTAGCAGCATGACACTTTGCACTAAAAATGTGCCGTTATGCGGTATGATTCTGTTCCCTGAGTGTGAGTTTGGGGTGGTTGGGGGATTTGGTGGAGGGGGAGGAGGGGATTGTGATATTCTTGCGATTGCTCTGACCCGTCGCTTAAAGTATGTTTGGTGGTATCTCAATCACCCCAGAGCTTTGGTGCACCACACGAACCGAACGAAACGCGGGTTTAATGTGCTGCTTTAAGAACCTAATTCGCTAGAAATAGGAATGTTAAAGTTATTTGAGACAGAAATTACGATTGTTATAAAAATAAACATGACTATGTTGTCTAAGACATGTAAGGACCGGTATGAGCACTTCGAATTTACTACAAACGTAACAACATTTAGGGAACGTTTTTCTTAAATATTTTTCTGCCTTAATACGTAATACGTGTCTTGGTAACGACCGATATTTGTCTTTCTTAAACTAAGCCCTAGTTAAGCGATTTTCCAGCGGACTTTGTACACAATAAATATCAAATAAACGTTATAAAACAGAACAGAACGAGAACGAAAGGATCAATTTAAGGATAACAGACACAATTATTGTTTATTTTTATCTTTTTTCATCTTTTTTTCGGTCTTGTTTTTATGTTTTGTTGCATATTTACTCAAATCGTTACTATTTTATTTTTTATTTTTTGCCAGATTTTCTGATCGTCTTCTTTACTTGCATTCTGTTTACCTTTCTTTCATTTTTTTTGGTTTGTTTGTCTAGTCTTGTTTTTCCATTTTTCTGTTGTATTCTTTCACCATGTATGATACTACTATTATCTGTTGTCTATGCTGTTTTCACTCTATTTACTTCTTCCAGCTTTTTTCCCTCGTTTTGTTATTTTCTTTTCGTTTACGTTTCACAATAAAAATAAATATTACACGTTTTTCCAAGTCAGTTTCCAATGTAAATGTTGATATTCACCGCGTGCAAGAAGTTGATACACATCAATCTGATATTTCATTTCCATCATCATAAGTTTTCCGCTTGATTTTCAACACGTGTCATGCTGCGTTGAGTTCGACAGTTATTTGTGATGTGTTGAAAATCATGTGTAAAAAATGAAAATTCATAATGAAACAAGTACAACGTATGACAGCTGTTGACAAATATCTTGGAGGGGGTGAATAATTATGTGCACATTCGAAAGTGATTTCCGTGATTGAAAGTGAAACTTTCGTGCTTTGTTTTAGTACGCTTAATTAGCTCATTATGATCGATCAAAAGACTCAAGGCTCAAAGAATTGATTTTATGAATTCTTCTTGAGTAAAATCATAATCTCCCTGCACTTCGTGTAATGGAGAATAATAAATATAAATTCCTAACCCTAATTTTCCCAAAAACAATCAAGCGAGTAAACATCTATACGAAAGAATCTGTCTGCACTCTTAGCAGGAAGTCTGGCACTATTTTCACAACAAGCAGGATCGTAATTCCTTTTCCTCCGAAAGCGATGACAAACCGCGCCAAAGGAAATGGCTCTCCATCACTCTACTCGCACTCGCACTACATAGCCAATAGATTACATTGTACCACATTGCAAACATTACTACCGAAGTCTCGAACGCAAACGCACGCGTTCCCGCTACTTCGTGTGTGCCGGTTCCGACTACGGCCCTACGTGCCAAACGCCACGTGACACCACTTGATTTATTTTACCATTGCATTGCGTACTTCGTTCTACCAGTCGCGCCGACCGACCGACACTGCTACTACTACTACTACCACTGCTACTACGAACCAATTCTCGGCTCCATCTCCTTACACTCGAAATGAAAGTAAAAGACGGCGCGCATCATGATTTGAATGATCCTAACTACATCGCACCCCAACAAACAAGAGCACCCACACCTCATCCTCCACAGCAATGGTGAATCTAATTTGCATTGGTTTTATATGCCATTTCACTTGTTGACCAACGATGTGCTCGTAAACATTTGTGGGTCGTAAAGTTGTGCTTTCATTTTTATTGCGTGCGTAGTTTTATTTCAAAAAACAAAAGAGAAAAATCTTCACCAAAAAAGAACGAGCGAAAGCAGCTTCTGCACATCAAAAGCAAGGCGACAAGTATGTCTCTGAAAAAGGGTGACGGAGCGTTGCCGGTCCGCAAAAATTGCCAACAGCATGTTCACACTGTGAAAAATGGTCATTACGCACCAGCAGTACTTACCGCCAGCGTTAAAAAAAACGGAACTCTGAATCGTCTGAAATTGGCGGTGTTCCTGACGTGCAACAAAGTCCCGTGTTTATGACATTGATCGAATTCCCCGCGGTTCGGGCTCCCGGGCACTATCCGTTGCACCAGCCCGTAGCCCCGGCAAAGGAATTCCCGTCCATCTGTGCGTGCCTGTGCATCCCTTCGTCCGTTAACTGATCGTTATGATCGAGCAGTAGCCTCGCAGCGCCATATTCGGGCGTTGGTTCCTTTTTAGCAGCCTCGAAACACGCCCGAACCCGATTCCCCGAAGCAAGAGAGGGACCCGGACCCATCGCCACCGGTTTGTTATTATTCCGGTGCGTTTTTGTGGAGTGCGGCTTCCACCTTGGAGCGGTGGCTTGGAAAGCTGGAAAACAATAACAAAAGACGCTCCGGGAAAGGTAGACGGCGAAAACGGTCAGCTCATGGGTAAATGTATAGCATTATCTAATTAGTAATCAATAAACATATTACGCAAAATTATGTGGTGCACCGCGACTCACTGGCGCACTGCTTGGGAAGGTTCCGGCGAAGGACGAAGGGCGGTGGTAAGGGAAAGCATAACCCAATTTCAATAGCTATAATTGTAGATGGCGCATTGCTTTATGTCAAAAAGGAGAATTGAAATATTTAAATATATACTGTTTATACTATTTCCCTGCACATGTTTATGCATTCTTTTAGGCGTTGTACATGAAGGGATATTCGTTGAAGATAGAGATAACTGTTTTTAATTCATGATTTTTCATACACAAGTGCTTTCTACTTAGTAAACTGTTGCTTTATAATATAATTGCTTTGATTCATCCATTGATTGTTTACTCTGCGGTTAGCTATAAGTTTATTGTGCTTTTTCAGTGTCTAAAGTACTAAATGGATTTGTTTGGCATTGAATATTTTATTGCTAATACAATTTTATTCATTTTTGTATGCAATTTTGCCTTACTACATCAATTTTAATCGGCCAAACCTCACTATAACTCAAGCAAACAGAAGCAAACCTTCTAAATTTGCTATAAAAAAGATTCTCAATAATTGTATTAAAAACATTGCGGAAAATCATAAAATTATAACGATATGTTGATTCATATTTGGAACCGTTTCGAGTTTATGTTTCAAATTACTAACGTTTTGATTCAAATAACGGACAGCCTCAAGATTTCGTCCATAATCTTCAAATGCACACTCACACCACACCTTTTTAGTTTTTAACTTATTTCATGTTCCACAACACCCAATTCTGGGTGAAGGAGTCCTCCTATACCGACCGAACGAAAGTATTTAAAACAACGGGCTTTGGGTGCTGTTTTTCACTTAGATGCATAGAATACAGCCCATCAAGACATTTGTCTCATCTGTTGTTCTTCTTCTTTGGGACAACAACCGTTGTCGGTCAAGGCCTGCCTGTACCCACTAGTGAAGTGAGCTTGGCTTTCAGTGACTTATTGCTACCATAGCAGGATATTCAGTCCTACGTATGGGGGCACGGTCTATTCGGGACTTGAACCCATGACGAGCATGTTGTTACGTCGCACGAGTTGACGACTGTACCACCAGACCAGCACGCTGTTGGTACAGTCACCGGCTGGTACCGGCGCTCATCTGTTGTTATATGTCTCAATATCGTTTTTTTTTAGTTATCATCACTGCCTAAAAACATATATTTATGCAATTAATCACAATTTACTTCGGCTGTCCAAAATTAAAAACAATTAATGAAGAGTTAACTTACTTTCTTGCATGTTGCGAATGAAAGTAGTAACTCAAACGTTGACTTCAAAGCTTTAAAGAGAATGTCCAAAGAAGATTGTGAAAATTGAAGACAAACAAACTAATCTTAGGAGATTTTCCAAAATGTTTTTACTTACTTACTTACTTATCCGGCGCTACAACCGCTTTGCGGTCTTGGCCTGCCTCAGGAGTGACCGAAAAAATGTTGTTAAATTATATAAAAACTCTTATTTTCTATATCTTTTTGTAAAAAATAATATCTAAATCTAAATATCTAAATCAAGTTGAAAAATTAATATTTTTGCAAAGCATATACATCATTCGCCTCTTTAAAGGACTTCGCAGTAATGAATAAAAAAACCGTTCATTCAATCTCGCTCCTGCTACTGGATAGCCGATCGTATTTTTTTTTCTCACGACCAACAACAGTAAACACGCATACGCACACACACACACGCCGGCCACTTCCTGTGACCATTTCCCTCTCTTCCTCCACGCACCCCTTCCCTTGTGGAAAACGTGACCGTTTTTGCTTCCTCATTATGGAACACCGCACCGCAACCGATGGGAACGAAGCCCGCGAGAGAGCAGAGGAAAAAAGCCGCAGCCGATTCGTTCTGAATCGGGAAGCAAAACAGAACTGGCAAAAACACGCCGACTCCTTCCCCCCTCCCCTACCCCCTTCCTCCAGGCCAGTAGACGACCCGCAAGGAATACAAATACAGTGCCAGTGCCGAGAATCTTAAATCTCCGCTCTCGCTGTGGGCTGTGGTGAACCGATATGCCCCGAACGGCAGAAGAAATTGCGAACCAAACAAAGCGTTGTTCGTATGGGAAGCTGCGGGATTCGGCGAGCGGATCGATTGATCTAGAGAGGCGGCCAGCTGGAACGGGAACGAGGCCAGGAATCCCACTTTGCCAATGAACGAGGTAAGGACAGGTCCCACATTGCAGTCGGTGTGAGTGTGTGTGTGTTTCTAAACAAATCCTTTGACCAGTGAGAAACTTTTTGCCAAATGATGAATTAAAAGATGGTCAAAAACCCTGCGAAGGAGTTGAGACGGCTGGCAAAACACGCGTTTTTAAAGCGATGTGGAAAAGCGGAACAAACAAACGCTGCGGCCCCGAGCCACAACAAGCGCCGAAGCGGGCACGTCAAAACGGAAGAAAGAAGAACACGGGCACAACATACTCAGACACAATAAGATTTTACGCTGAAATAAAGAAACCGAACTGAGTTAGTCCTTTCCCGAGCCGAGTCTTAGATGAGAAGAGATGAAATGATAATGACCTTATCCCGTCAGCTCGGGTTAAGGGCAGGCAGCATCGCACATTGTACACATTGCTCTCACCGTTTAGCGCATAAATCATGCCCCTAATCCATTGTGTGTTTTCCGCTCCACTCGAGGCTTCTTCACCTTCACCAAATGGCCCCGAAATGGTGTGTGATGATCCTTTAAATTGCTCAATTATCTAGCGCACCGTGCAGGTTTGGAATGTTGCTTATTCGGGAGTCTCGCGAAATATGTTACACCACCATGCAGCATACCGTTTGGGCGTGTGCTTTGCGTTCGCTTGTTTGACAAATACTTTACGCGAAATTCCGACGTTTTGCTTGACTAATGCCTTTTCCTTTCATTGCTTCCTCCAAGCTTTCGAGCAAAAGCATTCCGGCGAAGAGGAGCGCATGATCGGTGATCGTTAGCAAACAGGCTCGATCGATGATTTATGGTGCGCAACGCAACGGCAGTCCCTTCTCCCCTGATGGCAGTGATGGCTGCTGTTCGTTGACCGAAGTCGGGCTGAGGGTTGCATCGGCCAGAACCGTTTCCCTTCCCCCCGTGCTGCACAGTGCCCTTTTAAGGGCCCTTTTCGCGATCGTTCCACCCCAAAAACGTACAATAAGATGTGCGCGCGTACGTGTCAGAATGCGAATTATGCTGCCCCCATCCCGTCCCGTCCCACCGGTACGGGTAGCTAATTTATTGGTATTCCAGCGCACTTACAGGATGCGAATGATGATGAAGCTTCGGGCTTCTGGTGGTTACCAAACCCGGCAGCATGGCAGATGGTGGAAAAGCTTCTCCCAGCGGGCCGTTTTGCCCGGGCGGTCAATTATTTCGCGAACGTGTGGAATTAATTAAACCATCCCGCAGCCCCCAGTGCCGTGCATCGTTCGTCTTTCTGTTGTTGATCGCAACCCTGTTTGTGGCCGTGATTTGTACCCAGTGGGACAGTACCGATGGTTAACGTCGGATGCTGCCAGTTTTGTGACATTTTCGAAACATTTCGGCACAATGCAGAAACCGCTGCATTCCCCACATTCGGGCACTTTTTCGCCCCAAGTACAAAACCAAGTGGATGGAAATTTAATCGTTTACCGGTGCCTTAATTACTTCATCAAACGCATTCCAAACGCGTCCGCGCTAAGACAAACAAACAAAAACAGCTCCCAACAATGCGTTGATAAAACCGCGTTCGTGCAGCATGCTTCGGCATTCGACGATCGGGACTCACATTTTGCCCTGCATTGCACCCCAGGATTGCTGCAAAGAAAGGAAACAGGAAAGAGAGCGAGGGGTGAAGGGTTCCTCGGATTCTGTTTGTACGGACGGGGGGCTCCGTTTAGCCCTTGGGGCGGGTGAACTTTGCAACTTCCAAGCACCGGGGGTTTGATGAGAAAATTGCAATTACTATTGACAGGTGAGCGGCCGTCTCATTCTCCATTCGGTTTCGTTTCGATTCCACTGCTTGAAGCTTTCTTCCTTTTTTTACGATGCGTTTTATGTTCTTTGATTGCTTTAAATCATTTCCGCATGTTTTTGAAATCAAGAAAAAGTTCTTGTGGTATAAAAACGAGAAATAATTAAACGATTTGAACAAAAACTGATCCTTTTTATACTAAAATGTCGTTAAAAATGTAATCTTATATAATAAATTAAATATAATTGATTTTTTTTTTATTATTATTCAACGACGAAAGATAAGCTCCTGGATTACAAAATTGAGTAAGTGCCCTCCTAATTTTATCTTCTTTTAGTGCAACCATACCCATGTGGCTCGGTGGTGTAATGGTAAGGTCGCCTGATGCTACAACCCCGGACTTGGACTATTCCTCATCTAGATCCCCTTCCCAGTCAATTGTGTAGATCAATTATGCCCACGAAAATTTAAATTACTTTCGTTTGTTCGTAAAATTGTTTTCGTATTGTTTTGGATTTGTCTCATGGTGTATAGAGCGTTTACGACATAGCCCATTGAAAATCAGTACTAATGATCCAAAAACAAAGCTGAAAAGTTGAGACGCTTCCAAAAATTATTGGGCTAAAACCCTATAAGAAAAATGTCGTCCTTAGTTTAGGAGTCTTGATTGTTTCAGGCATCATATTACTTTCTTGTTAGAAGCCGTTTCTTATTGGAATCAAGAGGTTATGTATAACATTTTCTTTAGGTCAATAGTGTTATGTTTATATTCCTACAAACAATTATCAAAGGAGTGGATCAGGTGACCGCTTACTTCCATGTGTAGGTCGTTTAATGAGGTTCAGTCGCTGTTTGACTTCAACATCTCACTTACAATCCTTCAAAGACCAGTTGTACTCAAGGCGGTCCTGGCCTATCTCGTAATTGTTTCATTTGTGTAAATTATTTATGTATATATGTATAAAGATCATTCACCGGAACTTATATGGTCGAGTGAATTAATAAACAATAAAATAATAATAATAACTATAATAATAATAATATTAATAATAATAAAAATAATATTAATAATAAAAATAATAATAATAATAGTAATAATAATAATAATAATAATAATAATAATAATAATAATAATAATAATAATAATAATAATAATAATAATAATTGTAATAATAATAATAATAATAATAATAATAATAATAATAATAATAATAATAATAATAATAATGTAGCATATCTGCTATACAGAACATATTGTAATACACACTATCAGCCATAGACACATAGTAACACACTTTGGAAAGCCAAATCACACCATTGTAACACATTCATTATAACACACTCAGTAAATCAGATCATACCATACACACCCGGAAGAGCTCAGGCCACACCGTTCATATAAAAACAATTGTGACACACTTAACAGAACCAACCGAAACGTACAACATAAGCAGGAACAGTTTATGCTTTATAACCCAAAGCAGGAACAGTATAAGCATTAAACCCAAAACAGGAACTTAGTGACAAGAACCATCGTTCTTGTCAACAAAAGACAAACGTAACTAGCTGAGTGAAAACAATAACTTTCCAACATACAACCCGGAACCAAATGTGAGAAACCCTTAACTTCTTTTGAGTATAAATAAAACCAACTCCGATCATGGCAGGTCAGATTCGTTCGGACTGTCAGGATAGGACTATGCCCATCCTACATCTATCGAGTTCTCATTTAAAGAGTTTAGATATGTCCCCCTACCCAAGGTAAGGCCTCTAAACTCCAACGTTTCCAGTAAGGGAAACCTCCTAAAGGTTTCTATGATCGCCTGGACGATCAAGTGTCGAACGTCCGCTTCGAAACAGTATCCACCTCAGTTCTACTTAATTCGGCAAACGATGACGAAGGCCACCCTGACCAACGCGAGTTCAAAGTTACTACATGGCAACCGTCCCAAAAATCGAACATACCGGGACTATCTCAAAACATACCACATGACGACCGTGACAGTCATGAAACATATTACAATAATAATAATAATGAAGCATAGTAAATTATTGCTGAACATGACTTCTCAGACTGCTGGTTGAGTGTGATGAAATACATTACAATGAAATCAGTACAATAGAAATGAGGAAATTAGTATAGATAATGAAAAAAAGAAAGGAGAAAAAACGGAAAGGAAAGTAAGGAAAATCTTCAAAAAATGTTGGCACTTATAGATAAAATAACACAGAATTTTGAAAATAAATAAAATTTTCAAAGATAGAAAATATTGGCTAAAAACGTGATAGTGAAAAATTACTTATGATTCATTCTGAATAAGAAAAAGATTAGAATAATCTGTCAGCAGCTGTAAAACTATAAAACCATACTGAAAACAGAAAGATCGGGATGAAGATCGATATCGATCTTAGGTGATTATTCATATTTTTATTAACTGTACCGACTTAATTTGCTTACCTTTTGGTTTTCCGCTTTTTCCTTTTTCAATATTTCATTTAGCCACCAATTTACCCCAATGAACACGATCTGTCCCGAACTGTATGGAGTCGCCTGGTGTGTCACGAATGCTCAGTTAGTGCTAACGCTCCAGACCTCACACGGAGTGTTTGCTGCGTTCCAAAACGAACACAAAAAACGCCCCCAGCCCCCAGATGATGCGTTGAGCTGGCGAGCACGTGCGATCAAACATCCACAAGTTGCAATGATGCAATCCCGCTGGCCGCTTTCCCCTTCGCTCCAAAAACCGAACCATTTTGACGGATGTCCCCGGCGGCAACGGCGTGTCAAAACCTCGACCGCCTGCTGTACCTGCTGGCCCCGGGCCTCCAGGTACTGCAGGCTAAATCGATTTGGCTCGTAGCACTCAGATCACAAATCAATTAACCATTTAGCGCATGTTATTATTTCCTCCTGCTTCCAAGCCATGAACGGCCGGGGCACACCGAGGAATGCGTTTGGCCTTCGAGCTCGATCGATTGAGGCTGTGTGTTTTTTTGCGTATCGCTTTCCATACCATTCCGACCAGTTTCGCCCAAGACGGGCCCAAGATGCATGAGGCGAAACACGTTTTTCAGCAGCGATAATACCAGTAGCATTATGCACAGGCCATGCTCATCCGTCGCTGATGTTGGAACCTTCCGTCTGTGTGTGTGTGTTTGTGCAGAGAAGATGTGTAATTTTCGTAATTATTTAATGCACGGTTGACGAAAGGAAGCTGTTAGAAGATGGGAAGACGCGGGGACGCACGGGAAAGAATTTAAATAAAGAAAGAAAAAAATGGTATAAAGCGATCCGTCTCCTCCCGTTTGATGCACTTCGTTCTAATGCATGGATGTGGCCATTCATCTGCACTGCCCCGATGTTCCATTTCCTTCCAACCCATTTCGCCGAACGCCATCTCGCGCCATTAATCATCGCAAACGGTTTTCGATCATAATTTCAAATCAACGCCAAACGAGCTCGGCACCACCCATCTTTACGCTCCACATTTGCGCTCCGATCCCTTTTCCGTACCGGGCATTTCACACCACATTCCACCAACAAAGGGCAGCAGGGGCAGGAACATACATTCCTGCATAAATAATGCTCCCCCACTGCCGGAGGCGCTTTTTACGCACCGGCCAGGAATGGCCCGCCGTTTCGCTGAGCCGTCCCAAAAACATGTGCCCGAGCGCGCGCGCGCGCGCCGTCACACGCGGCGCCGTAGATTTGACCGTGACATCACGCGCAACAACAGCACAGCAGGCGGATGGCGGAAGCGTCGTCATGTCATTGCCGCCCATTATCAAGAGCATCATTATCGTTATCATCGCGGTTACAGCTAGCGAAGCATAATTTGATGTGCCGGCCAGGGGTAATTTGCTTAATTTATTACCGGCCAGTCGATTGGTGGAACGGGGCGAAGTAAAGTAAAGGCAAAGTTTACGTAAACAAAGAAAAGCGGTTGTTTTTCCGCGCTTGGTCCAGATTAGCTCAGCATAAAATGAACATTAAGTTACAATTTAAATTCAATGAAGTATCGAAAAAAACACAAAATCCCGTTAAACTGCTTTTTTCAAACGATACCGTCCGTAGGTAAGGACCGTTTGCTAATTAAATATATGTATATATTTTTGAAATTGGAATAACAGAACAGAACTACACTTCCTAACGCCCTCTCTAACTGGCACTGGGCCTGACTGTAAAGCTACGAACACGGGGTTTTGAAATGCGAAACTTCTACGACGGCCTTACTGACTGACTACGCTCCGGTGCCGGTCGGATCGAACGTTTTGTTGACGAAGAAGTTGTTGCTAATGATGTGCTGATAGGACGCCTTGAGCGTGATCAGACAGTAGTCGTTCTGCGTGTTCCGGTAGCTCACGCCGTAGTCGTTCTGCATCAGGTCCTCGAGCAGGCTGATTTCGGCGCCGAGCTGCGGCAGGTCCGCCTTGATGATGAGCCATATGATCAGCTCGAGCAGGTTGTCGGCCGCCACATCCATCCGCACTTCTGGGGAAGGAAAGCAAACATGGTACGTGACACGCAAAGCAACGCGATTGAAGGACGAACGGTGGAAGGCACTTACCCTGCTCCTTGCACGCCTGGTCGACCAGCGTAAACGCGTCGTTGATATGCTTGATCATCTCGCTCGGGCAACACTTCTCCCGGAAGCGGTTCAAACTTTCGATTGCTTGCTGATACTTTTCGTGCTTGATAATAGGTACTAGATTGCTGCAAGATTGCAAGTAAGGTAGTGAATGGCTGCTGGATGTTTTGTCATTTTAACAGAAAACTCCTACCGATTGATGTCGAGCAGCTGAATCAAATTTTCATCAGTCTTTTTCATGCATATTAATATCCGCTGGCGGTAGATTTCATCGTTCTTGCTGCACTTGCTCGCGTACAGCACGAACAGGGCCGAGTATATACCCTGTGTCATGAGTATTGGGTACAGCAGGCTTTGGTAGGACACGAGCTCGCTGCAAAAACAAATGCAATTACAAACGATCGTTAATCATTGCCTGCTCTCACCAGCACTTCCTCCCCCAGTGTAACTCCCTACTCTTCAATCATGATGGAATCCTTCGGCAGGGCGGGAAACATAACCGTCAGCACCAGCGTGTAGATCCGGCTCACGATCGAGATCCACTCGTTCATGGCCGGCTCGCACAGGATCGAGTGCGGCGTGTACTTCCAGCAGCTGTACGTGGAGTAGAAACAGTTCGACAGCTTCTCGAACAGCCCGTGCAGCGGATGGTAAGCGCACTGGAACGCATCGGTGAGGTAGTTGCGCAGCAGCTCCAGCCCGTCCCGATCCACCGCCGCAATGCAAAAGTTGGGAATGAAGTCGAGATCACGAAACGGGGACGAGTTGCGCGCGCGTCCACCGTACCCCGAGGGGTTGAGCATAAACTCATCCTCCTCGCCACGGGACGCGACGGACGAGAAGCTTTGCACCGATATGGCGTCCGGTGCGATCGGGGGCGACGGTCCGCCCGGCGAGGCGCCCTGCGCCCCATTATGTAGCGAGAGCCGCGAATCGGAAAGGCTCGAGCGTAACGAAACGGTCGATGCGTGTTGCAGCTGATAGCCGGCCTGGCAGATCAGGGCCGCAGCACGATCGTCCAGCTCGCCCGACGAGGCGACGGCAAAGCTGTTCGCCTTCAACTGCTCTTTTCGTTTCGCGCGGCTCACAAAGATGGCGACCCGGTTCCACACCTTCTTGATGTCCATGCGGCGAATCGCGACGATGTCGCTCGTCCCGAACAGCGTCTCGTGAAAGCAGGCAAAGATCGAGGACCACTTCCGTTCCGCGTTGATTTTAAGATCCAGCCTGAGATGAACAACAAAAATCGCATTAAATCACTGCAAAATGCTACACCGCACCACTACACTTACATCGGCACCTTGTTGAAGGTCTGATCCATCGCCATCGTCGCGCTGCTAATCTTCACGCCGGACCACGTGCCGCCGAAAATGCCCGTCATCGTGTGGCCCGCCATCTTCGTGTTCGAGTCGTCCAGCTCGAACTGGTCCGCCTCGATCTCGCGCTCGGGATAGTAAAACATGCCCTTCCCGAACGGACCCTCGATCGTCAGCTCGCCCCTGTAGTAGATGCCGCTCGGGAAGATGGCCAGCCCGCCCGCCGAATGGGTCAGCGTGTCGTTGGCGAAAAAGCCCGCATAGTACGTGCCGTTCGTCGTGACCAGTATGCCGTTGCCGTGCTTCTTGTCGCCCATAAACATGCCAATGTACTTGACACCGTTCAGGCTGTCCTCCATCACGCCAAAGCCCTCCTTTTGATCGTTCACAAAGTCCCCGTTGTACTGGTAGGCGCTGGTCGTGAGCGTCCCGAACCCGTTGTACTTGTCCGCCTTGAAGTAGCCCTGGTAGCGGAAGTAGTGCGTGGAGCGATTGCTTGTCGTTTTGAGCCGCCCGTACCCGTCGTATTTGCCGTTCACGAATTCACCTGACAAAAAAAAAGAAGATTTTATTCGTACGAAAGACACCGAGCAGCTGGGGGGTGCACGATTGCGTGCACTTACCTTCATAAATGGTCGAGATTCCGAACACGGTACGGTTCATGCACCCGTAGCCCGTAATGCTGCCGTGATAGAACTCCCCACTGTACGACCGATCGGCACTGGCCAGCGTGCCGATGCCATCCATCTGCCCGATCATCCACATGCCCTCGTACCGTGCGCCGGCGAGCCGCTCGTACCGATCGCTGTACGTGTACTTCGCGCACCGATAGAGCGGCTGCTTGTCGTGCGACTGTTTGTCCAGGCACTGCAGCACCTGCGCCTTCAGCACGCCCAGCCAGCGCATCTTGTCGGCCACGTTGAGCGTGTGGCAGCGGAGCGTCTCCTCCGGCGTCACGATCGTGATCATGAACCGGTGCTTCTCCTTGTACCGGCTGCGGTGCAATTCGCTCACCTCCGTCGTGATCCAGACCAGGTTGAGCGGGTACTGCACTACCTGCACGCCGGACAGATAGCAAAACACGTCGCTAAACAGCACGAAACGCGGTGAGGAGGAGAATATGTTCACGTCCAGCAGCTTGAGCGGAACGTCGCTCGAGTCGAGAATGATGCGCCGCTGAGGCTCGCGCAACGGCAACCACTTGGCGTTCTCTTCCCGCTGCCAGAAGTCTTTGGTTTGCTTCGTCACGTTGCCCGTCTTTTCGCTCACCTCCTCGTTCAGGAACCGCAGCCATTCGGATTTGATCGAAAGGAGGGCCGCTTCCGTCGCTTCGTCGAGCGTTTTCTCCGCATCGTTTGTGATCAGCAGCTCCGCCAGATCGATCTGCACCTGCACGTTGTCGAGGTAAATTTGCAAAATCTCCCGATCCGTGCCCGTCATTAGGCTGAGACACTCGTTATCGCAAAAGCACTGCAGGAGCCGTTGGTACAGCAGATAGATCTCGTCGTGCAGGACGATCGACACCAGCCGGCTCGTGTCCTGACTGACCAGGAATGTGCGGAAGGACTGCATTCTGAGCAGCAGCAGATAAAACAGTGTAGTGCACAGCCGGTAGTAATACTTTGCCGAAACGGTCGCATCCCCCTGCACTACCGTGCCGCGGGTTTTCGTACCGTTTTTTGCGTTTATCTCTTTAACGTGCTTTAAAAGCGCTTGCAGTGTCGCCTGCTCTTTGCTGTACAGCTTCAGCACATCCTGCCGGACGGGCAGATGGTTGACCAGCAGCAAACTGTCGCTCGCCAGCAGGAACGGAATGTGTTCGCCGGGTTCGCGGCCTCGGTGCAGCTCCGGACCCGCCACTTTGTAGCTGAGCCACGCCTCCTCGGAGGAAGCTTTAATATCGTACAGCTTGAGATCGTTCGTTAGCACGTAGGTTTGAAAGTTGCCACTGCACACGTCCAGCACGTGCTTGAAGCGGTTGCACACGGTCGGCGTGCTGGTGTTGCCCGCATTGCCCAGCTTCCAGCTGATGGCTTGGTTTTTGTTCATGTCGCCCCAGAAGAACAGCTGACCGTCGATGGTAAGGGCGGAGGAGTAGTCACAACCGGAGGCAATTTTCGCCACGTTGTTTACGTTCAGCTGATGAATCTTATCGCGCCTTATGTGATCGCCGGTACCCAGTTGTCCTACAAAGAGATGGAGAGACAAGTAAGTTAGTAAACAATCATGGAAATTATTTATAAGTTTATTTAAATTTAAATGATATATTTTGAATGAATCCCACGACCGCTCCACGTTCATGATGCACTTCGGATTAGTGTTGGGTTTCATGAATCTTTCGTTCAGATTCATAGATATGAATCTTCAGTGATAAGTGAATGAATCCTTTAGCAAAACACACTATCTGGCTGCGTGGTTGTGTGGTACCTGCCAAGGTGTCTCGAAAGGCTGTATAGGCTGACATGACCACGTAAGTTGTTACGCCAATAAGAAGAATAATAAAAAGCTCCAGCTCTATGAATGTTTAGAGCAGTGGTTTTCAACCTTTTTGCAGCTTTTCCTCCCACGTATGGTGCTGCATGTAGAATTTCAATCCCCCTCTCACAAGTAAATGAGCGGGGGGAATTTTGAGATTTATGAATCCTTCGAAACACTTTAATCTTTCGAAATACATGAACCATTGATATTCATGAATCATTCCAATCGAGATTCAGATTCATTGAATCATTCCCGATATTCATACCGATTCCGATGAATCTGAATCAGATTTACCCAACACCACTTCGTATCAACCGGATGAACCACAACAAAGTTCACGCTGCGTTCATTTCACTGTCGCTTGTGTTCAAAACAAACCAGCCGAACACGCACAATCGGATTTACGCGCACAAGGCAAGGGTGGAACTAAAAAAAGATTTTAAAGTGCAAACTGCATCGCCGCGTTCGTCAGAAAACGAACCAACCTTATAAACTCATTTATATTGCACATTTTTCTTCCATCTCTTCCGTGTGCGGTGCGCGCAAGAGTAGAACGCAATTGAAAGCAATCGGCACGCTGTCAACAGGCGCAGTGAAAACCCGGGAACCAGCCACACAAACCATCGTCTTTGACAAGGGGGGTGTTCCGTGTTTCGATTCACACACACACGCCACATTTGATAACTTTTTCTTCATGTTCGCACTGCAGCACCGTTTCGCACGTCTCTACCCTTCGTGTTTGAGGTAAGCGTCGGGGGGAATTTGGTTTTATCAGATAACACCCGTAGCAAAACGAACGCTACACATGGTTACGTAAGAAACTTTCCCCACCCGGTTTGCTGTACCTTGTACCCGCTTTTTTGCCAACCCTCTTTGCAGATTAGCCAAAATGAGTCAGGTCGGTGAAATGGGCAGCGGTGCCGGTAAGGGAGGTGGCGGCGGTGGCTCGATTCGCGAGGCCGGCGGATCGTTCGGCAAGATGGAAGCGGCCCACGAGGAGGAATACTTCTACAAGCAGCAGCGCGAACAGCTGGCCAAACTCAAAACGACCACCGATGGAGCAGCGGCAAGCTCCACCAAACCGGGCGGCCAGGAGCAGAAGTAGCGGGCGGCAATTGTGTCCCCAATAAGCGTTGTGCTACATTAGCGCAGACTCTCTTACCTTTGTTCACCTTGCCGAAGCTAGCGACACCCGTCTGGTGCAGCATGTGGCCGTAGATCGACAGCTCCTCCAGCGTGGCGGAGATTTCGTACGGCTCCCGGCGCCGGTACGGCTGAATGTTGAAATGCTCGAACAGGTTGCGCCAATCGCCGTACACGGCAAAGTTTTTCTCATCCAGTGCACTCTGATCGAACAATATATCCTTCTTGATGGAACTGTACACCTTGGTGCGTCTTTGCAGCGACACGATTGCGAAATCGATACCCGCCGCCAGCTGCTGCACGCAGTCCTGCCTCACCTCGTGCACCTCCGTCAGCTGGTCGCAGTTGAACACGGTTCCGAAATCGCCCTGCACGTACAGCCGGCCGTCGCTGGCGAGCAGCAGGATGCCGTTGTTATTGCAGCACACCCGCACGAACCCATCGCGATCGGGGAACAGGTGCGTCCACTCGTCTAGCGACCCGTTCCGGCTGCGATGCACCGTGCCGCTGTCCGCCTTGATGCAGAATATCCAATTGCCCTCGGTGTCGAAGTCGGTCACGTCCCGCTCGAGGCAGCGCAGCTCGACGGTTTTGTCCGTGGCGCGGTGCACCCCCTGCAGCAGCACCCCGTTCGCGTCGAGCAGGATGTGCGTTTCGCCAAGGACGCGCAGTTTGACGCCGCAGGCTGGCTCGTACCCTTCCGGGTGCACTATCGACAGCTTGCCTTCCTCGCTCAGGTCGCAGTAAATGGACACCAGCTCGGTGGCAGCCATTGTGTGTGTGTGTGTGTGTGTGTGTGTGTGGAGGGGGACGGGTTTTGTTTTGCTTTGCGGTGGGGCGGGTGCGGGTTCACTGTTTTTCCTCGGACTAGATGTGGAATCTCATGTTGACGAAATGGAAACGAAATGGCTACAGCGCCCTCAAAGATACATCGCTTCCGTATTCTTAAGGTTGATTCACTAAAAATAGATTTTTATCTTGCAGTTCTTTTGTACACGAGCTTTCATGGTGCTTTGTTATTGTTATGAAAGCAGGGCCATCGCAACCCACTGACAGCTGTTCCAAGTGACAGCTTGCGCAACGTTCGCACAGGGTAGTTCAATTATTATGAATCAAATATTTATTTGTTTTTACAACCAATGCAAGGTGGAATGTATAATGAGGTGTAGTTATAGCGCTTTTGGCGATCCCCCCCCTGGGTTCCGATTTTGACAGATGGTTTTCCGCTTGTATATGTATTGATGGATTGTTTACGTTTTGCAAGGTCAATATTTGGTGGAGATCAATTTGGGTGAATATTTTAGTTTATTAGAACACAGTCCGTGATTTAAAATGGAAATTTTCCTTCGAGAACTTGAAGCGTTCGCCAAAAGCGGAAAACTAACTGTCAGTTTTCTTCGTCGATTCTTCTTCCACCTAGCTGTCAAAACGGGCTTATAACTTGACCTGATATCTTTACGGTCCTTGAACCAATGACAATATTAAAGTTTTTTTAAATACACAAAAGATTATTTTCGTGAATAATCCACTTTTTACCATTATATCATGATAAATCGCTCATTTTTAAATTATAAATTGTAAAATCAAAATGTGTTTTCCCTGTATATTCTGCCAACCCTGCTCGAGCTGTCAAACTTGGAGACCTGATGTGACGGAGAAACAACAAAAGCTCGTGTTGTTTAATTTCGGTGCCGATTTTTCACTTGTTTCTGTGTGAAAATGTCCGTAAAACACACCACAGAGAAGGCATTGCAGATGCTAAGGACGCTACCACGCGTCACCATCGGAAATATACGGGACAACCCACAATCGAAGCAAAACGTAAGTTGATAAGACCGGGAGAACTCCGTCCCTCAACCGGTGCCTTTACATAACCATAACAAACTACATCACGGCCAACCTGCGCATGCTTTTGCTTGTAGGTAAAGCGCGGCCGCGGCCAACACGGCGGCGATAAGCATGGCGCCGGCAACAAGGGATCGGGCCAGCGCCAGAACTACATGCGGCTCGGGTACGAAACGGGCAACACACCGTTCTACATGCGCTTCAGCTACGAGCCGTACTACAAGGGGCACCATCTAAAGCGCGAGTACCCACCGGTCAGCCTGCACCAGCTGCAGAAGCTGATCGACACGGACCGGCTGGATCATCGGGCACCGATCGACCTGACGACGATCTGCAACACGGGCCTGTTCGAGGTACGGCCCGACCTGCTCCACCACGGCGTCCAGCTGACGGACGAAGGGGCGGACGATTTTAAGGCCAAAATCAACATCGAGGTGCAGCACGCGCCCGAATCGGTGATTGCGGCCATCGAGCGCAATGGGGGCGTGATCCGGACCGCCTACTACGATCCCCACAGCCTGTACGCGGTGGTCAATCCGAAGAAGTGGTTCGAGAAGGGTGTACCGATACCGCGTCGCATGCTGCCGCCGCAGGACGCGGTCGCGTACTACACCGACGCGCGCAACCGTGGCTATCTGGCGGATCCGGAGCAAATCAGCGAGCAGCGATTGGTGCTGGCGCAGAAGTATGGCTACACGCTGCCGAAGATTGAGGACGATCCGGACTACGCGATGCTGACGGAGAGCAAAGATCCGCGGCAGATTTTCTACGGCCTCAACCCCGGGTGGGTGATAAGCTTAAAGGATCGGGCAATCATACGGGAAAAGCAGTGAGGAAAGCCGGTCCTGGTAAGTTGTTGGCAGGAAGTTGTAGTTTAAAACCGTGGAATACACGCAGTGTTTCGTGGATAAGCAAATTGTAATTTCGTTTACGTGTGGAACTGCGTCCGAAAGAATGCTCCGGCAAGGTGCAAGGTGAATAGTTCATAATCCAACATGTGCTTTCGGTCATTCGTTTCCGTCTAAATTATATTTCACAAAAATCCGTTCCGTTACATTGGGGGTGTTCTATGTGCAATAAGGAGAATTATTGTATTTAATACTAAACATTATCTACTACAAGAAAATCAAGCCTTCGCCCGGTTTTTGCGCCACATTTTGTAACACCAGCGCCGGACGTGATTGATGTGATAACATTTTACAATAGATTTATTTAATGTCAAACGTAATGCTAAACGGCAACAAACGGCATTCCGCTGCCAGCTGCCCGTAAATCTAACGAAACAACGAACGTTAAACGAATTTCCCTCCCAAAACGTTAGATTTAAAACATTGCCCACCCCTTGTCGCGATTCCCTGCGCTCAGCATGCATTGCGCATTCCTTTGGCGGAGCCTAGCTTCCCGTGCGAAATCTTCGATCCCATACCACCGGTTTCCGCCTCCCAGAGCTCCCGAGCCGTACCCCATCCCCCATCCTCTAAAATACTATTCGTCCCACTCGCCCCACAATCGTATGGATGGCCACAGCCAGCGGGGCGACCAAGAGCCCCCGTTGCACCATCGCACCAGCCCCACTGCGGAAGCTATTAATCTCGAGCTCGTCGAAATCGTAATGCTGCGTGTGGTTGTAGTTGGCAAAGTACCAGTCCATATCCTCCCGCTTGCGGATCTCGTTGACGCTGTCCGCCCCGCCGCCATGATGGTGGCTGGACGGGGACAGATCGATAATGTTCGGCGAGCCGAAATGGCGATCGCCACCACCGGCGTCCGTTTCGATCTTTGGCACTACCCGGTGCGGCGCGCCGGGCGTAGTGTTGGGAAAGTACGGTGTAACGGTGGAGGAGACGGGCGCCGGCACTTTCTCGACCATGCCCTTGCCGGGCGGCGGTCTGTGCGGTTGGCCGGGCGCGATGAGCGCGGACAGTGACGAGGGCGTGTTGCTGGTGCTGTCGTACAGCTCGGGACGGTTGGGTGTGCGGGCCAGCTCACGGATCATTGGGTTGGGTGTGGTGAAAGCTTTGTTGAAACCTCCGCCAACGGTCGATCCGATCGTTGGGGTGGCCAGCTCGATCGAAAGTCGTGTGGTAAGCTCATGATCGTTGTGTGACGATCCTGGCTGAGCATTCACCTTCCCATCGATGTCTTCGTCGTCTTCGGCCGCTTCCTCGTCTTCATCTACCGCCTCTCCCTCGTCGTCCTCTTCTTCGTCCTCTTCCTCCATCTCGGAATGGGGCACACCCGAGCCGGTCGAATTACTTCCACCCGCACTGCTAAGCTTCTCGCTAACATCGGGACGCTTCGGAACCATCGGCGGAGAAGCGACCACGTCCTGCTTGCCCGGTATGTGATGCGTTATACCATCGACAAAGTACGGCGCACTGTTGTGAGACGGTTTAATCGTCGCCTCAAACTTGTTCTGCTGCAGATAGCGCGTCGGTTCGGTAACGAGCGGTACGCGCTCGTTAAACTCGGTCGGCCACTTGCCCGGCGGTTCGTGTGTGTAGTTTTGGTTGATGACTTTCAGCGTCGGATCCGTAATGGGCGTGAATCCACCCACCGCTCCCGGTAGCATCGGTGTAAAGCCACCCTGCTGGACGTCCACCGAGGGCGGCTGCCGGTAGGATGTCTGGAAGAAGGGCCGGTAGAAGAGATTGTTCTCGTTGGTAGCGCCCGCATTTTTGTCCAGCGGATCGGTCGGCGCTTTGAGCGTTACCGTGGACTCCGTCTTGCCACCGTCGGCCCGATAGATGGTGCTCTGTTCCGGTTCGCCCTGCTTGTACACCTGCACCCGTCCCTTGGCGCGGGATCCGCCCGAAGCACGGTTGTTTGCGTTGCGACCGGCTGCTCCACCGAACATTTTGCCAATGTTTAGGCTCGGTATGGGCAGCCCGAAGAAGGTGAACGGGGAGCCGGAATCTTGGCCCCCAGGGGGTAGTGGTGGTAGTGGTGGAGCGCCTCCCGGTGGCCTTTGGAACTGGTTGAATTTGTTGTTGTTGAAGTCGACAAAGTTGGTGGTGTAGTTCCGTCGATCTTGCTGCGGATCTTGCGCGAACGGTGTGGTGTTGTTGAAGCGTTGCCCATTCGCTAGTCGGGTATCGTTCAGCGCGTTCGGGTAGTCGACGTACTGGTCGTAGAAATAGTCACTATCACCGGGAGATGGTGAACCTGCGTGGAAGGGAGGAGTGGGGCCTGGTGGAAGTTCGTAGTTTTCTGAACCAGCACATTCGTCGTAATCAAGCGCCCGGACAAACACATCGCCATGATCGTTCGTCAGTGGATGATCTCCCTGATGGCCGGATGGTGCCGTTCTGGCTCCCGACTGACAGTCAGTGCGCGACAGTCGCATGTCTAGCAGCATCTTCCCATCCCTACAGCGTGGTCCAGGGTAAAGACTTCGACTTTCCTGCAACCAAGCCATGTACCACAGCATATCGCAACTACAATCCAAAGGATTACCTGGAAATATTGGCAAAGAAAGTACACATTAATGGCAAGATATTTGACCAGCTCACTTCCATTCTACTAACCATCCACATCCAGTATGGCAATGTTCGTGCGCAAACTGCGAAAGATCGGCTCCGGCACGCGTGACATCTGGTTGTTGCGCATGCTGAGCACCCGCAACCGTGGCATCGTCGCGAACGGTTCACCCTGGATGCCACAAATCTTGTTATTGTCCAGCTTCAGCTCCACCAACCAGTCTAGTCCGCGCAGCGGGCTCGGTGTGATCTTGCGTATACTATTCCCAGTAAGGTCAAGTACCTCCAAGTTCCGTACACTTCTCAGACCAACACTGTCGAGACTGCGGAATTGATTGGCGGAAAGGTTAAGGTACACGATCGAGGGCGATCGGAAGAAGCTGTACGGGGAGATGTATCGCAGGTTGTTCTGTTGCAGATGTACGGCCTGGGAAGAAGATTGAGTTTAAATAAGTTAGATATAGCCAAATGATCACTTCCTCTAAACCCAACGCACCTGCAAATTGGGAAGATCCTCAAAGACGCGCTCCTTCAACTCGCTCAACTTGTTGTCCGCCAGCACAAGCTCTTGCAGTTCTGGCAGATTTCTCAGCGACCCGTGCTCCAGCAGCGTCAACTCATTGCTCGAAAGATCCAGATACTGTAGCAGCGGCAAGTTCCTGAGCGATCCCTGGTGTAGCTGGTTTACCTTATTGTTGGATACCTTCAGCTCTTCCAAATTGCGCCACGACACCAGCACATTGGGTGACAGTTCCGTCAGCTGATTGAAGCTTACATCCAGCTCCCGGAGCTCGGCCAGCCCGGACAACGATTCAGGCAGCTCTCGCAGCTGATTCGACGAAAGATCTAACGTCTGCAGGGAGCGACTGTTGCGGAATGCTTTCGGCGATATCTCCACGATGCTGTTCCGGGACGCATCGAACTGTTCGAGCAGTGCGTTGCTGTCGAGCAGATTGTCCACCAGCACTTCGATCCGGTTGCCTTGGAGGTTGAGCTCGCGCAGGTTTTCCAGCGGACTGAAGCAGCGTTCGTGCAGGGCGAGCACACGATTGTCCTGCAGGTTCAGTATCTCCAAGCGCGAGAGCCCCGACAGACTGCCATCGTCCACCGATTGAAGCTGGTTGCGGGCTAGACTGAGGACGCGTAGCTGCGGCGTTGGTTTAAAGACGGCCCTTGGCAGACGGGTCAGCTGGTTGGCACTGATGTCCAGCATTCGAAGGTTCGGTAAATCCCATAACTGGCTTGCGGTGGTCGGTGGAGGTAGTTGGGTGATCATATTGCCGTGCAGATTAACTCGCTCCACAGCCACCGGGAGACCTGGAATGAACTCCTGCAGCTTATTGTTGCCTGCGTCGAGCTCAAACATGTGGTTCAAGTCACGGAACGTTGCTGAATGGATGAGTGACAGCTCGTTGAAGGAAATGTTTACCGTTTCTAGCATCGGTGTGTGGGTAAAGGCTCCGGCATCGATCACGGACAGTGTGTTGCCGCTAATGTCCAGCCGACGGAGCGATGGTACTCCCACCAACAGATTCGGATCCATCCGGCGGAAGCTGTTGTACGATATGTCGATTCCCTTCAGCCCGGGCAGATTCCAGAACGGCATCGGTAGCTGATCGTGCAGCGAGTTGTTCTGTAGTCGAAGCTCCCGCAAGCCCGGCATCGCCATAAATGCGTCCCGCTCGATCATGCGGATGCGGTTCTGGTTGAGGTACAACTGCTCCAGCGTCCCATGGCCGCGCAGTGCACCGAACGGGATCGCTTCCAGCTTGTTGTGGCTGAGATCGAGAAACCGCAACATCGGCAGTGCGTCCAGCAGCGATCGCAACTCCTCCACCCGGCCAATCTCGTTCTGCTGCAGATGCATCATCTCGACGCCGCTACCCGATGCCTGCAGGAACGATTCGGGATGCACACGCCGCAGATAGTTGTTCTCTAGATGCACCAACTTCAGGCTGGGCGTCCGATGGAACGCACCGTGGAAGATCTCCGTAATGCCGTTGTCGTTCAAGTACAGCTCCTTCAGCGAAGGCAAATCCACAAAGCTACCCTCGCTCAGCTTCGATATCATGTTCCGATCCATACGGAGCACCTGCAGATTGTGTATGTCCTTCACCGCCCGACCGATCATGCCCGCATCCGTGATCTTGTTGCCGGAAAGTTGGAGCGTCTTTAGCGCCGGCAGTCCAACGAACGTGCGCAGATGCACCCAGCTGATACCGTTCTCGGACAGGTTGATCAGCTGCAGCTTGGGCAGATCGTTAAACAAGCCCGCCTCCAGCCGGTTCAAACTACTGCTGCCCGTCACGTGCAGCGTTTCGAGACTTGCCAGATCGCGGAAGTACTGCGGGGCGAGCTCAATCAGCGACCCGCTCTGCACGTTGATGTACCGCAGCTTCGGCAGACCGGAAAAGTCGGGCAGACGCTTCAAGTTTTCGCTCTGTATGGTGACCGCTTCGAGCTTGCGCAGCCCCGTCAGGCTGTCCACCGGTATGCTGCGCAGATTGCGCTCCACTATGAAGATCTCGACCAGGCTTTTGTCCAGATCGTTAAGCCACCCGTTCGATAGCCGCTCCAGCCCATTGTGACGCAGCATCAGGCGGAGTATGTTTAGTGGGGCGAAGGTTCGCCCCGGCAGCGAAGGAAGAAAGTTGTTCTCCAGTATTAGCTCATCGATCGGGCGAATGATCGACTTGGAGACGGCTTTCAGGCCCATCAAAACGCGTGGCAGATCACTATGTGAACACCTGAAGAGAGATGTGAAATAAGCAAAAGTTAGAACGAATTCCAGTGAACATGGGACTGACTTCTTACCATATCTGTATCTCACTGCCCCGCTGGGAGCATCGGCAAGGGAGTATTATGTCCTGCGGTGGACAGATCGTATCACGCTGTCCAACTACTGTGCTTACGGTGCAGCACAGCAGCACCAACAGGCAGAGCAGTTGCCTCATCCAGCTTATCCTTCTCCTGTAGCAACACGTGGCACTTGGGGTGGGCGCCATTGATCTTGCCTTACAAGACCGTACGCTCGTCGATTCTGACGACGTCTCAGCGCGGGAGACAGCGATCATTCGTTAGCGCACGTTGGAATGGAAGGTCATTTTCTTACGGCGTCGTGCGTCACTTTCGCCCAGCTCGCACACCGAACACTGGCAATAGAGAGTTGGGAATTAAAGGTAAGTTTTCGTTACATTGTTTTTCGCGTTTAAAAGCCCGCTCTTGTAAATGAGTAGGTAAATTAGTTTCGCCCTATGCCTGTCGGATATGCCAATTTATTTACGCTTTGTAACTCCCAAACAGGTGCAACGAATTGAACCCGCTTTGTGCGGGTGTAAAGCGACGAACCACCGCCGTTTGTAACACCGGAACGTACTCGCGGATTCTGACCACCGACAACTTCGGGGGTTCGGTTACGGAAATTAGTCTCGAGGAAGCGAAAACGAGACGAGAACAATGAATGCCACCCACCAGGCCTGTGGCGCTTTGTGAAAACTCTGACCACTCTGACGACCACGTCGTTGTTAGGCAAGGTCAAGTAGCCGAAAGTGAAGTTACACCCGTCCCCACCCGTCACAACTCCATTGACATTGCACCACAGGCAAAGGGTACGGAGATTTTGGGGAACGATTACGTAAAGCTTGCGTCGTGGTGGTGGTAGTCATTTCCACCGTCTTTACCGAACGTCTCAGAAAACGGACAAAAACGGGGGAAAGACTTTAAGCGACGAACCCGCAACCCCACACTCCGCGTAGAAACCATTCTGCCGCGCGCGGTGTCAAGTGTGGTCGTTCAAAATGATTTAAGACGCATAGTTCCGCAATCGTGTACTGGCGGCGTCGGCGCCATACGATGGGACGGACAAGACAGGTTTATTTATGTTTTGCGGGAATCTGCACAGCCGCACAAGAGGAATCAGTGAAGCATGGTTCCGAATTTGTAGCAGTAATGCGCTAAAAGCATGTAATGGGGACTTTTTTTGTTGGTTTGAGCATACTGCATTTGCATGCCGGTAGGGAACGGGGCTACGGGCTTTGCGGTCGTTGTTTGTGCTAAAAATGGATGCGATTTTATCTTTCGTTTTGAACATGACATGGAGCTTGTTTTATGCCATTTGATCGCTTCACTAGATTAGTTAGTGTTCCTCTGAGAATAGAGCAAGTACCAAATAATTCGCTTTACTACACCATACATAACATTGTCATGTGATATTGCCAAGAAAGTCGTTCAAACAATGCATTTGTGTACATTTTTTTAGTTACTGATAACATTGAAACGAGGCATTTCAAAAGAGAGCTTATTAGTCTTTTAATACCCTAGATTGAGGAGCAGAGCTAAGCTAGAGGATGAATATACAAATGAACGTTTTCATTGCTATTGTCATTGCTATCGACGTGGTGCTATATGAAAGTATTCCAACTTCATTGTATTATTTCATTATATTTCTTCAACATTCAACATTATTCAAAACATGCAAGATGTTTTTCAACAGCTGACATTATTTGTGATAGCTAGGCTGTTAAAAAAACTTTTTGCGATTGTTGAATAATGCCGTTTACATTAGAAACTGAGCTGTAAAATAGTGTAATTGTCCTAAATTTCAGCCTAATGTCAAAAATTTGGCACTAATTCAACAAAAATTGAAAAAAGAATCGAGAAAACTACTTGAGGCCTTTACAAGTTTCATACTACTAGAGAAATAAGACGACATATTGGTTGTGCGGAATCAAATGTGTGGCATCGGCGGATAAATCGTTGCATTCATTCTTTCCCTTGGAAATTATATCATTTAAAACAGACTGCAAGCACTATTGTTTCTACCTATATTTATGAAAATAATTAATTTGAGCCAAACTAAAATTGAATTAAAAAACAAAACTGACTCCATTCACATACACCATTTTTCATACCTTCTAACCATACAACATTGCAAAATAAGACACCCCCGCAACATGTGTTACATTCACCACCTTTCCTTTCTTTCCCTTCACCCGTTTTGTCGACGCTGCAACACACAATGCACGTTTCCTTTTTTTTTTTGCTTTGCCGTACTGTTTGGACAGCCGTCATGCATAGAGAAAGAGAACGTGAGTGAGAGAGCGAGCAGACCCATACCCAGTCTCCCGTTGGGCACTGATGCAACTGTGAAAAACAGCGGCGGGCCCCACGACGTGCCACTACGCTAGACCAAACGGTCACGCTCGAAGGATTCGCCTCCCAGTTCCGATGCCCAAGACGACGACGATGAACGGTGTGTGTGTGTGTGTGGGCTGCTTCTGGCGGCTTCGGGGGAGACGCCTCACTTACGCACCCAACCCACCGGCACGTGAGGGGGCTCGTTTCGGTGCCAAAGCGACCGGGTTTGGCGCAATGTTCGTTTTCGTTTGCTTCCTTCACGCCCGGTAGATTCGCGTATTGCTAACCTAGATTGATGCCCCGCCGCAGAGGTAAGACAGGGCGAATAAAAACCAAGACACAGAGGGAAAGAGGAAGAGAGAGACATGGGATTTTTGGACGCATGTCTGAAGAGAGAGCGAGGGAATGACAGAGCTACATAATTCGGGAAGAGCACGGTCGAGCCTGACTGCAACGAAAACAAATCTATCAGCCTGGGCTCATGCGTCTGGCACGTGTACGAGAAAACAATTGCCATTGAGAGTGAATCTGGTGTGTGTGTGTTTTTGGGGGGACGGGCGAACGGCGGGTCACCAGAGGAAGCAGGTCTCTTGAAGCGCAGTTTACGCCACCGTGTGTCGTAGGTGTTTGGCCAGGCGTGAACACGGTTAGGTGAAGCTTTAGCGAGCAACGGGTCACAGTGAGCCTGCCACTTTCAGGCACCTTTTTCGCAACATACTATTACTTTTATTCACCATCAAACGAATAGCAACAAAAAAGTGGTTCAAAATGTTATCCAACAACTTTGTGCGACAGCCTCCCGCAAAAGCTGCGCAAAATGTCCATTTATGTGTTTATCGCTCGCTGGAAGGAAGCACGGCATGCACGCATCCCATCCGAAACTGGATCGTGCTAATCGTTCCGAAAAAAAGCAGCATTACCGTACCTTAGCGTCATTAGGCTGCGTACTAGTGCGCGCGTACGCGCGTGCGCACAAGCACGTGCTCCAGTTGGGCCCACTTACGGGAATCTGCCACTAGCGGGGTTTGCACTATTAGACACGCTTCGTAATAGCTACGGCGTAATAGCGTGCACTGGAGAAGTCCTAGAAGCAAAAGGTAGACGGTTGGGGAAACCTTTTTTTGCCGAAACAAACCCTCCCGGGAATCGGTGTCATCCCGTACGCAAACCGCGTGCGCCAGTTGCCAGGGCCGTTTTATGGTGTGCGCCTGCTTTGATGACACTAAGCAGAGGAAAATGTCCTACGAAAAAGTGTATCGGAGCATGAAATGTGATGTCGTTTATTTCCCACTGCCCTAGAAATTACAGAAATTGTCGCACGCGTGTTGGGAGGTATGCGATGGGATGCGATGTTGAGAAAATACATATAGAAAAAAAGGTCTGTTTTTGTTTGATATAAAATTTAAAGCACATTGTACTGTTACCTAACAAGATATTGATAGTAAGTTGTATTGATTGGTTTCGAAGTACAATAAAAGAACTCTGACTTAACAACATGCCCATCATTGATTCAAGACCCCAATGGACCGTGCTCCCATACGTAGGACTGACTATCCTGCTATGGTAATCAATAAGTCATAAGACCTTAGCCGACGAAGGTAATGGAGTCAGAGAAGAGAGGAAGATTCATTTTTGGCGTAATAACTGAGAGTCATTCTTGGTCTTGGTAACGCATTGAGATTTTTTGGACTTCCATTCATGCTGGCTAGGCTTCTCAGAATTATAATTACTAACTTCACATCCCATTTGAATCACAATCCAGAATATCTACTAAAGTGATGTGGTAGACTCTCTGCTTTTAATTTTGGCACGTGAGAAAACCATCCTGTTCTCGAGGATGACTGTAGAGAGATCGAGATTGTCCTATTCTCGAGAGACTTTACTGTAGATCGCTTGAACTTCAGCGTAGTAAAGTACTATGTTGACTCTACTATGAAGTAAATACAGATCCGCATATCAACTCTAGCGCCTGAGCCATAGCCATAGCCACATACGTCACTGAGACATGTACCATATCTAATTCTGATAAAACCCTTGAAGCCACGTTCAGAAGGAATATCATCAAAGGAGGATGTATATGTAACTCCCTTGCAACGAATTAAGCTCGTCAGTCTCTTGGTTATATCATATAGTGTCTTGGTAAAAGAAGGTGTCAAAGGACCAACTTGGGGTGGGAAGGCATGACACGATCACGTCGAATATCTATTTATTGACAAGGTAGACACAGAAACAACACGTTATGGGTATTCCTAGTCATTTGTGAGTAGAATGCTCCGGTTCATGTGATGTTTCTTTGTCCTGGATCAATGACATTAGTGATCAAATGCTCGTCCTCACACAGCTTAAAAATACTTTGCAGTTATGATTTTCGAATAAGATTGGAGATCCAGTAACCAAGATGTTACTTAAAAACTAATAGAGATAACATCCTGACAAATTTGTTTGTAATGAGTTCAGCTTGACAACTTCAAAAAAGAGCTTTTTCTTATGGATGTAAAATGAATGATGAATGTTCTGGTTCGTGAAGAGTTCAAGTAACTATGGAACACTTCATTACTAAAAGAACCTCCATAAATCTTTTAAAATGATCTGATGTTTGGTCCAAAAAACAGAATTCAGTGTGCCCAACAATAAGTAGAATTTTGATATTAAATTATTCTCCTTAACTGCGACATTTCTATGTGTTTAGCTTTAACGCCACTTTGTATCTTTTCAGTTACATGCTTGAAAAAATCACCCAAACAACAACAAAAACGCAGTATCTAGGCTTTTACATCGCATCTCTTTGATCTTTCACATCAGGTAAGTATAAATAAAGAAATCTTAAAAATGTCTGGCAATCGTCAATTTATAATCTCCTTTTCGTACCACGATTATAAAACACATCTGTAACGAATTTTTACAACAAACGCATCAAATTCCCCCCAAAAAAATCCCCATAAACCGATACACGAAACGTGCACGCGGTACGCGCACAAACTGTCACATAAATCACTTACGCCACGAAACCTGCCCCCGCAACTGCTGAGCGCTACGGCCGAAAGGATGGAGAGAGAAAATCGACCCCACTGCTCGTACTTGTTTGATGGAAAACTTGGAGACTCCTGCAGCTGACCTGTAGCACTCGTTTCGCTTTTTTTAGCCTTTGCACACACTGACCAACCAACCACGAGCACGAGTGAACCTTTTCCTTTACGGTAAAATAGATTCGTGGGTTTTAATTAACGCTTAATTTAGTAATTTCTACACTTCACCAGTGTGGACTATAAACGCACGGTATAACCACTCTCCCGATCAACACTCACTTATGAAAACGATGGCTTCGAAAACAAAGCAAAGCAAAAACAAAACAAAACACACAAAAAAGGAAATTTTGCTACCACCAAACGTTGCTCACTCTAGCCGGTGCATCACTTTCTTCGTCGGGATCGTAAAATTTCACTGTTCACTGATCACTTTCCTCTCAGCCACTGTGGCTGCGGCGGGGCGCCGTAGACCAGAGCGCGTTCAGGGATTTAGATGATCTTGTTTCAATATTTTGCTTTTTCAACCCTTTCTTCACGTTCAGACACTTTGAATTCCAGAACACATTACTTCTAGAAACTACTTTCAGCTTCCACCAAATCCTTTAAACTGTCTGCCACACAGACGATTTTCCTTTACACAATCACGTTTTCGCCATAAGAAAACACACCAGTATTACGCAAATTGGTCAAACTTATTATGCACATACACAATTTATGCGATGTTTCGTGTTTGGGGACTCACTTTCGCAACCATCACGTTCACTCACGCTCACGATTGCTGGCACGATCAATCACCAATGCTTACGGTGGCGATCGCGACACCGACAAAAAAAACGAAATTAATTCCACTTGACCACAGTTTACATACACACAAAAAAATATCTCTGAAGCTTTACACACTTCACACAAACGCTACACTCATGCGCTGGCAACCACGCACGCGATCCGTTCGCCAGGAGCTTTCGATGATGTCTGAGCTGAAACGGTCCAGCTCCGTTCGGGTAGGTTGTGTTGTGTAAAAATCCAGCCCGGCCGTGTCAGCGCAATGGAGGGTTTTTCTTTGCGAAGCTTCCCTCTCTATTCAACACACACACACATACATACGCAAACACAAAAGCATACAGACATTCATAAACGGCCACAGCCACGGCCTGCACGCCCGGAAAAATCCTCCCGCTGCACCGCCGGTCGTCGTCACCATCGCTGCCGGTAGCGATAAACGAATTACATTTCCACGGTTGAAGGAGAAGCTGCCTCTTGAACGCAGCAGTAGGCGATGCTAGCAGCCCCACCGAGCAGCACTGCAGTACAGTACAGGTGGATGAAGATGGGCCTGCTTGGATGGCTTGAATAGATGTTTAGATGGATGGATGGATGGATGGTTTGGGAGGTTTCGGTATCTTTGAATCGAATGGCGAAGGAACAATGAAACGATTGCGAATCGCCACCAGAAATCCCTTCCTGTTGCGCCTCCTTGTCCCGCCCGCCGTTTTGGGTGGAAACCATTCACCATTGCGTTACAAGCGATCATAAATGATCATTAGGCAGGCACCGTTTTGGGAAGGGAAGGGAAGCAGGATCGTGATGGTACACGATCAAGCTCACAGTTGGCTTGCATTATGATGACATCAACACAGAGGACGTTAAGAACTTAATGTGAATTATTGGCATTGGTTTATAGGAATCCAGTCGCTAATACATTTGCTACTTGTAAAACATGGATGGTGGATTAACTGGAAAGCTTAATCGTATCATTATTATATGTGATAAGGATTCTGCTCACTTATCTGCTGCCCATAATCTCCCCAATCAGGGTCAGATACCGTGACTGTTGTGAAGATACGAACTTTCAACAGGTCCATTTGTTATGCACGCTAATTTATTAATGTAGACGGGGGATTCGTTGTCAAGCATAATGTTGGTTTTATAAGCTGTTTACGATTTAAATTAAATATACTTTAGCTTTCCACATCGATAAGAATCAACATATAATGACAGCTCAGCAGTAATGTAGGTGATTTTCTGTTATTATAGAGTACCGAATGAATCTCATCAAGGTTCAAGTTCCAAGTTTATCCTCGTTTGGTATGGCGAGACACAGAGCATCTTTCCGTTAGACACTTAGAGTGACTGGGAACTGATTTTGGTTGCACTTACCTTCTTCAAGATTGAGTCGTTAGTAATTAGAATTGCTGAATCTCCAGAGAAAGATAGAGATTGTAAACTTCTGGTAGAAAATTTTCCATGGAAATCGATACAATTTAGCAATAATTAACGCTTCTCTCTGGTATGCTAGTTGGAGCGATGGAAAGAAAAGAAACATAATATTGGAGGATCACCAAGGAAATCGCTATCTTAAATCCATGTGAGCTCAAGATAGTTGCCTATACCTGGTGCCTCTTTCCAGCAGTAGCATTGCTAGCAACAAGTGTTCATCTCTAGCAACTCCTTTTATCGATCGACTTAACGAATAAGTTTCTATTTCTGTGAGTTTAGAATAAAAAGCATAGCTTCAGCAAATTATTAACCCTATTGATCTACATTCGTTAAATTATCGTAACAAATGGCTGTGAGCCTACAAAATACACGCCAAAGTTTAAAAGATTTTCAAAAAATGGGCTGAAAAATGTATTTTGTTTAACAAAAAGATTTGAAAATTGCTTAAATGTAATCTTCTGGATGAAAGGTTCGAAGTTGATTGATCATCTTATTTAGAGAAAAATTTGAATTAAAACATGTCACGAAATGAAGTCACCAAAACCTTTCTTTCATTTTAAATTCTCGGGATTTCGTTCCTCACATCAATCGACAATCATTTTCACTTGCTTCTCAAGATTTCATCACCATGATTTGATGACATTCATTAGAGAATGTATCTTAAGCTATGTTTCTCTCAGCTTAAGCTTAAGCTGTGGTAGGTTCCAAAATAGTCGCAAAGAAAACGGAGTGAATTGCCTAATTTCATTGTTAGCCAGCCCTTCACATACCGAAGACACGAGGTGATTCGTCATTATTGGCTAACTATTCCTTCACAATACGTCAAACGTCGCAAAAATAATCGAGAGGACACTAAACCCTTTCCACACTTTACAAACCCCACAATTACCACTTCCTTGAGCTGCCTCACATAAGTGGGTGCTGTCCTAGAAAAGAAAAAAATGGAAATAGAAACAACAATGCAACAAAACAAGGCGATTTGTGTGGAAAGATTTAAATTTGCTTCCTCTCCCTCCGGATCGGTGCTTAACTTCCGCGCCAAACACGCTGGTCATTGACAGCAAATGGTGACAATTATTAGTAGTAAAGCGTTTGGTGTCCATTTTTCCACCCAACACAATTCAGCCTTTGATTGCCACACACACACATACTAACAAACGCACGGTAATGCGCCTCAGTGCGTTCTTTCCTCAAAAAAAGGGCAATGGTGCCTTTCTAAGACAGGTGCCAACCACTGAGCTTGTGAGTGTGTTTGCGTGCATTTGAATCTTCAAGCAAACGTTGCTCCATTCCTTCCCCAGCCTTCGGCAGGGTGTTAATCGTCCGGTTCCACCCGATGCGTGTGGTTGCGAGTCCATCACCTTGGCGCAAATCGCAGACCCGACAAGACGACACACAGGGCAGGGCACGGGGCAACGCGTGTTTCGCAAAGCGTCCGTAAGGGTTTTGGCTCTTTCTAAACAATGAATTCGAAATTAAGGAAAATGGTAATTTGCCTCTTTCTTTAGCCAAGCACAATGAGTGACGGACTTGGTCTCCCCCATGGGGATGGCAGCCCATTCGCCCACTGAAGGCCAAACCTTCCCAGAAAGGTGTACCGAAGGGTAACGCTTTCCTAATCGCCCTCGCCATGCCGTGCGCAACCGTTTGGGTGAGTTCCGTTTGACCTCCGACCGTGTGTCATGATGGCGAGGGCGAGCGACATCAGAGCCCGCGTATGGAGGGCCCTGGCGAGATGGCTAAATATTTGTCAAACAATGTGCAAAACCATGGCGCTTGCAGGTTCAGGGCTTTTTGCTGTTGTTGTTGTTTTGTTTTGTTCAATGCACACCCACACGTGTGGCACAGGGCCGGATGCAATCAGGGCCCCCTTGTTCGGCGCTGACCGTGATCGTATTGAACCCATCCGAGTGACTAATCTTCATAATCGCTTTATTTGGAGGCAATTTGTGTTTGACTTTTCTGTTTACGGTGATTGAAGCGACCATTGTGCGCTACCGTTTGGATGCATTTGGATGCAATCTTCACGCAGCGCCACAGAAGAATGACATGGGTTGGGCATGGAAATTGTATCGCTAAGCGATCGTGAAACGAGCAGGTGCATCAATTTCAGGGCTGATCGTGGGATCAATGGTAAGCTGCGATAGTGCGATTAACTGTTCAATGTTCAAACTGCTGAATGGTTTGAAAGTAATGTATTGCAACTAGCATGGGTATTTAATTTCCTTGATGGCTTGACGAAGAATTACATTAGTTGGAGCCAACTTAATTACACAAATGTCCCAGTAAGATATAAATGTATCAATACCAACAAGGTGTCCAGCCTGCACAGAGCCTTTCTCGTACTCTGTATAGAGTTCTGGTAGGCGCAATGGCTTCCGATGTTACCTCACAGCTTAGACTATCGTAGAGCGGATAACAGTATACTTCCATAATATTGGTATAATATTGGATACTTCTCATGTGTTCACGCGATTATAAGGTGGTAGCAAGAATGCAGGAATGCAGGATGTCTGAAAATATATAGAGAAAAAGATGTCTGATTAACCATCATGCTTAAGATAACGTGCTGACGCTAAGAGGGATGGAACAGTTGCTTTCACACTAGCTATCAAATAATCTATGGGAGAGGATCTGTTACCACCTTCATCCTTCTTCTTCTTATTTGGAGAAACAATTGTGGCTGTTCTACACCTGCCTTTATCACGGATGGACTCGGCCATTAGTGACTTACAGATAGCCCGATACGATAGGACCAGTGCGGTCAGGTCAACTGTACTAAGTGGTTTCATTGCGTGCGAACAGACGGCGTCCACGGGCCTGCCCACGCCCGAATGCAGAGCCGATGGCATACGATTCTATCTTCACCATTAACATGAGTGAGACAGAGCTTATACCACGAACGTACACGAAAGGTGTACATGCTTCACTCATCAGGATCTAAAGGCAAGGACAAGGCAAAAGAGACACAGAAAAATTTCCTCACAGCTACACATGTCCTTTTGATGCGTTGTCTATGCGTCACGCTCGGTATCACAGCGGCATACGGCAGGTAAGCAGTACAAATGCTGCTACCTGACACGCACACATGTTTATAGAACACAACTACTCCGTTCGACTCGGTAAACTTCACGAGGGCACCGGAACAAAAAGACGTAGACTTTTTCATGATTTTGTATGACTTCGGCTGTTTTGGACCACGCGTGTAGGCGCAGGCATTCACTCTGATTGCTGATTTTTCAGTAATTATCAGCTGATATACGCTGATGTAACAAAAAAAATCCAGGTAATTTATTATTTTTATCAGTGCAGTAACGCATGCTACCGTGTCCAAAACACACTTCAGAGGGGGTATGACATCATATACATGTTTGATATTTTGTCCCTTATTATTTTGTCATGCTTCTGAAACGAGATATGGACATCGTCCCAGACTCCTATCTTCTCTTACATAGGCTTAACACACGGGTTACCGGTTTTCTGGGAATTATAAGTTGCTTATCACAAAGCATGTGCAATTGAGCAATTTAGAGGATGTTTTAAGTGAGTTGGCGTTTTCGTAGCCTTCTCGCATCAAAACTTGCTTCAGATTCAAGATGTATTGTGAAGTCGTGTTCGCACGACAGCGTATACAGTGGAACCCCTCATAACGAGTACTCCTTATAACGAGTTTTTCGCATAATGAGTGAGGCATTGGAACGCATTAAACTAGTTATGAGGGTTTCCACTGTATGTCACCAGTTAAGTCCAATTTGGGATGGAAACGAGTCGAATTCCGTAAGATCAAAATGAGGAATATAGAATGCATTTACGAAATGTGATCCGGTTTACGTGACAAATGTAGGCTGCCTCGAAATGAAGGTCAAAAAGGTTGCTATTCAAAAGCTTGTGAATATACATCTATTGACCAATTCTGATACACCAGAAACATCCAAGTTCATACTTTTTTATTAAACTGGCAGCAGTAAATAAGATCTGTAGAGTCATTAGCAACCATAGCTATACCACCGAGCAAATCTTGGTCAAGAATTCATTTGAATGTTTACCTGTTCTTCCTAGAAACCAGGAAGAAGCAATTCAAACCCGTACATCTCCATGCAGGAAGTCCAATTATCTAAACGAATCTGTCGCCGAAAACTTCTTCAAACAGGTCCAGCTCACCCAAAGAGTCACACGCTCGGTGCAATCAACCATTGACCTGGCTGGAGCTGGCGCGATGATGGTGATGCTATGATCCCAAAGCCCAGTCCACCGTAGTGACCTCTTCAGCTGCCAGATCGTATCGGCATTGTACCCGACGCATCGTCCAAAATGCAGATGCGCATTGTATAATCGAGCGAGTGGTGCTTCCTTCCTTCCAACCGTTTCGTCTGAATGGGAATGGCACCGGTCTGAGAGATCGTGAGAACTGACCGACATCCAACCGAACGACACCACGCACAATACACCGCAGGTTCACGGCGTCAGAGCATCATTTGTTTTGTTTTGTGGTCAATGTCAGTCGTCGAACTTGTGCTGACGATCACTGCCATGAACCACAACGGACGACGATCTTCAAAACGTAGTAGTGTCCCATCCCCCTCCCTACGATCGATCCACGTGTGGACATTAGCAAATCGGTTTTACGCAAAGCAAGTACAACGAATAGTAGAAGAACACTCCAAACCCCCCAAAACAAGTCACTCCCACAAATGACGCGTTACTGGCTGAACCATTATCTAACAGCATCAGGCGATTTTGAGCCCCCCAAAGATTCCAAACGGCATAAAAATAACTTCTCGCGCGACGACTGATTGACAGATCGTTTCACCACCACCGCCGCCACTGTCGTTTATGCTGTTCGGCTGCGGGAAAAATAAAACAACTCCAAGGAAATCCCGGGCACAGTGACCGTCCTTCGGCAAACGGTCGGCAGTAGATCATATTTTTGCGCACTTCCGATTCCGCCAACCGCGCAACAAGAGCTGGAAGACGACCCGCGAGTAAGGGAGATGTGTTTGGTTTTTCAATTCACTGGCAACCGTAACTCAACGGTGCCATATCGTGGCTGCGAACGTTCTAAACACTATCTTTTCGAGGGTAATAAAGGGTTTATGGGTTTTTAATTCACCTGCTTCACCAGTGGTAATTAGACGCCTCGTTGTCGGGCGTGAACGGAGCACAACGCGTTATCTGTTGCGTCACAAGTGCGCACACACGCGGTAGCAAAAACGGTTTCCATGGCAATAGGTAATAGTCGTTCATTGCGATCTGCAAGCACTGGATGATCTTTAGATCCAGCAGCGAACTCTGGTAGCGAAATAAAAAGCGGTAGAAAAGTGGATGCCTCCAGTGGTGAACGATTTTCCACCCGAAAGATTCTGGGCACAGTTGTATGACCTCCCCTGTGCTTCTGGAGGATATTACGTGGTACGATTTTTGCGCCCGTCATGGTCCTGGTGGGGTTTATCTTTATGGAGCATCCTTCGATTGAACTTTACGTAAAGTAGGCATTTGATCAAGTGATCGTGAAGTGCGCTTAATGCATGATGCTTGCATATTGCATCATATTGCATTATCCATGTTAACTAAGCGACCCTGAAAGTGGAGGTTACGTGCTCGTGAGGATCCAAAACACTTCTTTTCACTCTGTAGTACGTTTGGAGACTAAAGCCATGATAGATGTACAGAAATTCCACAGCCATGAAATTTGATGAGGTAATCTAGTATTTTTAGCCAAACTAGATAACCGTGTCTTGTTTAATTGTTTATTGTTCTTAAGTTATTGGTCAAACATGCAGCCTTATCTTTGAGGTTAAAGAAAAATTTAAACAGCATATTAAATTATAAAACTTATTAAATTTTAACACCACAAACAGCAAATCAAACGCTATGTACACGATTTAAGATGGAGTAACGAAAACTTAGAGTGGTTCCAATCAAATATCATGTAACGCTGATTAAATTTAAGCACCACCGCAGTCTCAGAGTCATTATCGCTGTATGTACGTCTTGTAAGGCCAGTTCTTATTAGTCTGTATTACAAAACATTCTAAGAGGGACATTTATATTGAATCTAGCCAATCTTTCGGGTGAATCTATCCTACCGACAATAAGCTTGGAAATTAACATACATTGGGCATTATCACGTCTTCTAGAAAGTGTGTCTAGACCAAATAACAAACAACGAGTATGGTACAATGAACGAGGGGTTACTCTCTTTTGGACAGCTTCTATCCTATTAAACCATATACAAAAAGCACACCAAACTACATAACTGATCTCGTGTCATAGGACTCAAAGGACTTACATAGAGTTAACAAGCAATGTGGATCATTGAACTCTCTCGATTCTCGAAGAATACATCCTAGCATTTTGTAAACTTTAAAAATATCACAGTAATGCTGTCGAATATCTAGTTTTCGGTCTAGGGTCACTCCTATACCGTATTGCACGGCGATAGTTGTGACTTGACATTGACATACACTTATCAACAGAAATTACCAGGTCGTTATAGTAGTTGCACCAGTCAGAAAAAAAACGATCTTTGAAGAAAAAGAGAGTCGGAAGTATTCTGGACGACACGAAACAGCCTAACATCAGCCGCAACGGGAACATCAAGGTCCCAAATTGCTGCCTTGAGGAATGCTAGATGGACTTTCAAATGCGTAGGAGGAAACATCATCGATCTGTTCATGCTAGCTGCGTCTTATGTTAATACTTCCTGTATTTGTTCAAATTTTACACCCCGAGTTCCTGGATCATCTTTGCCAGTGTCTTGTATTCACCTACATCTCTGTTTATGTGTTATTTCATCAAATATTTCGCCTCCTTCGTTATCAAGTTATTATAAAGTCATCGAAACAAATATTTCCATACCAATTGTATGCTTCTAATGCCAATTCTCGGAAATTGAAAACAATTCAAATATAATGTATACTTCTGCTCAGGTAATGTTTGGTTTTAATACATTGTTATTAAAAAAAAACTGAGTTAAACTCAAGCTTTTCTGACGATAACGTAGATAGTAACGGTAATAGAGGTTCCAGTTGCAGAATGCCACACCACTTAATTAAGCTTACGTTGCAAGTCACGCTTAGTTACGTTGTTACTCGTCCCGGTGGCCGAACTAAGCAAGTAAGAAGAGCTTCAAGAGAACAAGTGTGGAGGGGGAGGTGGTCGCATGTATTTTCGCTTTCATCTGAGGTGTTTTGTTCCATTTTTTGGTAGAATTTTGCCAAGAACATTTTCCATAATTATTATGTTTATAATTGCTCTGATTTAATTTATATAGCTTCCAATGCCTTGATTGTTCGCGTTAAAAAAAAACCTTACCTAATTTTTGTAATTTACTTTTATAGATGTGTCCGATATTTTTAAATTCTTTAATCTCTTTGCAGCCAAAACTGGTGCTTCTGTTGAAGTCGATATTTTGACCACCAAAACGCATGAGCGGGCGCATGGTTCTGCGACAAAGATCATTCCATCCCGCTAGGTGCGTCATTGAGCGACGCAATTTGCAACAAACTCAATCCTCTCCCCCCGGGTCGGCAAACGAAATGCACCAACAAAAAATGCTAATACGAGCACGCAGTACTCCACCATATTCTTCTCTCTTGCATGCACACTGCACCGTTGCAACAAACGTGCAACAGGGAACCTGTTCTCTAACGCATATGCAGTACGGTGTTGCACTCTCGCGGTCGGGTGGTTTAGGAAGCGCAACATATCCATCCCGGCCAAGGGCAACACGTTTGTGTGTGTGTGTGTGTGCGTGTGGGGAGAATTCTAACCACGATCAAATCATCCCACAACCCCGCCTGACGACAAGACGCTCCGGAGCGGCTGTGTCGATAAATTCGCCAGCACCGCAGTAACTCGAGGCGGGCCACTTGTGGCCGCATGGTCATCCGCTTGCGTACACATTGCCAACGGGCGAAACACACAGCCACACATTGTAGTCGCCACAAGTACGGCTGCGCACGAGAGCATGAGCAGCAGGCGGCAGGACACTCTCGCTCGATCACCCTCATGTCCCGCAACTTCGACCAAACACCGACAGGGTCCGACGCGCGGTGTCTCCATGGTCGCGCAAAAATATGCGCGCGCGCGCGCTCCGGTACGGGAATGCCGTTGGGGCAAGCTTCAGTCCAAAGCCGCGACTCGACCCGAACGGACTCGCTCTCGGTATCGATCCCACACACATCTCGGCAGACAGACACACCCTTCCTTCCACGTGCCACCCTCCGACTGGTCCTGTCCGCCCAACAGACACATCCGCGGGCCAATTTAGTAACGACACAAAACAAAATCCCCAAAATTGGTACCATCAGCCTGTGTGTGCAAGTGAACGTGTGTTTCTGTGTGCGCGCGTGTATGTGTGTGTGATAATTTCCGAATTTCGGGTTCTCCATCATTACCTTCTTCCCGGGGTCATCCACCAAATTGCAATCGCGTCCCGTATCGTCCGATCAGTTTCGGCATTCCTTTTTCGCTGTTTCGCGTTCGTTCGTCCGTTGATTTATCGACCGCGGCCAACCATAAGGACGTCGCCCCGGCAAGCTCGCTAATCATTGCACTGCACAGGCTTCTCGGGCAAGGATGCTGCTACGCAAAGCGACGGCCGCACTCGGTGGATGCTTGCGCCAGCAACTACCACGTGATGTGGTGGTGCCGCTAGCGACCGCACACCAGCACCAACGTCGATGGCTATCGAACGGTGGACGAAAAACGCATCCCAAAATTCTCATCACAGGTGAGCCTCGTACGCACGGCCATTCTCGTGCGTGAACGGACCGCGAACATATGTATGTACCAGTTTAGCAGGGGCGAGCCCCTGCCCCAAACGCTCGTTTCGTTTAGCTCAATTGAGCGCTCAATTGGGATGTAAATTATGGTGCAAGGTTAGCGTACAGGCGTATACGCACACGTTCCGCTTAGGATCTCGTCCGTAGCGTCCGTTGCTAGGGGGAACAGTTTCTAAGCACCGACACGGTGTCGGTTCTTGGCAGTTGTTTTTTCCCGCTTATTCCCACACTGCCCGAAGTGCCGAGCACGTACGGCTCAGTTGGTTGGAGTAGGCGACGCTATTCTCTCTCAGTTGGTGGTTCCGTAAACGAATGTTGCCTTTTCGCAAGAGAATATTCAATAATGTGTAACTTTGTTGCAGTGAGAACTGCCGGTTGAGTGTTGCAGTTCATCTTAAATGTTCCTTCGGTCGTGCGTGTGTGTGAAGGGAACGGTTATTGGAGGTGAATTTATCAAAACGTGTCTAACGTACTTCCAATCCCTACTTGCATGGTCAGTTGCATAGCAACTGAATAAATAGACATCTTTCAAGCAAACGGTTTGTTTACGTAATGAAGATCACTTGTTTATTACTTGCATTGCTGCAAATGTGCATTGAGTGTAGTATGATCTAACTTACAATTTTTTTTCCATGATCATGCAGTATTTCATGGGTTTTTTTTCCTGTTGCAAGTTTCAGTTAAAAAAAACCCTAAGCACAAAACCGGCATATCTGTCCATTTTAATGGACGCTCAGTACGAACAACGATTGGGTGTACAGTCAATTGAAATGTATCATATTAATGCCTATGTAGACAATTTCAGCGAAATGGGAGAATGGTTCAGGCTCTCAACTAAAGCAATGAACTCTTTAGGGTTGCATTCTAGGAAAGTACATGATTCACGTGTTCTGTTTGATGATCACTGAGCTATCTGACAACTGTTTGATTCTCTTGTGTTAAGCAAACACCACAAACATATTGCACAGCTAGCTCTTTTATAATACAATGTATGCCTTTCAAGATTCTCAGGAATTTCCGCTCAAAAATTCAAAGTAACAAGTATCGATAAACAACAATACTACATTCCTGAGATTAAATACATCTCAATGTAATGTCCGTCGATGGCATAAATTACTTAAAGTGAATGAGTCCGTTTGGAGGGTTCAAGAGTTTTGTAAAACAAATGTTGGGATTGAGTAGCTAGCCGACGTTAAATCAATCGTCCAAATTGAGTGCATTTAATCACTGCAAGGATTCGGCTCACTCACTCAGAATGTCCACCACTATAGTGTAAACGGCCTCGATTTCATTTTGCCGAAATTGTCTACATAAGCTTTAATATCTTACATTTCAAGTTTAATACCTTCATCGAACTTTTTAACGGGTTTTTACTGATCTTTGTATGGGGTTTGTTTAATTTTTACCAGATTTTTTGAAGTCTCTGGAACTTTTTATACTTCTGACAATTTGAAACGATCACGTGAAGATCAATGAAAAAATACATAATTCTTATCACATTTTGAATGTATCTTATATCCTTCGTTTAGTATCTTTAGTTATATCATTTGATCTGTATGTGTTATAAGGACATCATCAAAATTTAATATTACTAAAAAGGTCATAGACGTTTGGGTTCTGTTTCTCCTTCCTTACAAGACCAATATTCCTCAGTATTATGTCAATATGATTTAACTTTAAGCTGACAATAAACTCCTCATGAACGAAATGAACCAAATGTATTAATTGCCTCGATCTTCGTCACACAATTTTCTCACCCAAGGTGGACTCGGACAGCTTGGGGTGGAGTGTGCGAAGCTGCTGCGCAGCCAGTACGGCGAGGAGAGTGTCATCCTGTCCGACATCATCAAGCCGAGCAGCGAGATCGTCAACAGTGGGCCGTACATCTTTGCCGACATTCTCGACTTCAAGGGGCTGCAGAAGATCGTGGTCGATCATCGCGTCGACTGGATCATCCACTTTTCCGCGCTGCTCAGCGCGATCGGCGAGCAGAACGTGCCGCTCGCGGTGCGCGTCAACATCGAGGGCATGCACAATGTGCTCGAGCTGGCCAAACAGTACAAGATGCGCATCTTCGTGCCGAGCACGATCGGTGCGTTTGGCCCGGACAGCCCACGCAACCCGACGCCCAACGTGACGATCCAGCGGCCGCGCACGATCTACGGCGTGTCGAAGGTGCACGCGGAGCTGATGGGCGAGTACTACCATCACAAGTTCGGGCTGGACTTCCGCTGCCTACGGTTTCCGGGTGTGATCTCCAGCGATCCACCCGGCGGTGGCACTACCGGTAGGATATAGAAATCAAAGTTTTTGTCCAGCCAGTGGAATGTTGCTGTAATTGTGCTTGTTGTTTACCTATTCTTAGATTACGCCGTGGCCGTGTTCTTCGAGGGATTGAAGACGGGCAAGTATCAGTGCTACCTGAAGCCCGACACCCGTCTGCCCATGATGTACATCGAGGATTGTTTGCGCTCGCTGCTCGAGTTCATGACCGCACCGGAGGAGAAGCTACAGCGCCGAGTGTACAACGTAACTGCCATGTCTTTCACGCCCGAGGAGCTGGTGGAGAAGCTGGCCAAGTATATTCCCGAGCTGCACGTAAGCTATCGGCCCGACAGCCGACAGCTCATTGCCGACTCGTGGCCACAGATCTTCGATGATAGTGAGGCGCGCCGGGACTGGGGATGGCAGCACAAGTACGATCTGGACAAGCTGGTCGACCTAATGGTGCGCGATGTCACCGAAAACTACATCAAAAAGGCGCCAAACTGAGACTGAGCACTCGGTGTGGCAGGGTGGCGCACGTGCTCTGTTATCGAGCGTTGCAATAAATTGGCAAATAAAATTGATACAAATGGAGACACTGGTAGCATCACTCACTAGTATCCGAACAAGATCAATTTGTGTTCTACTCGTGTTCGTGGAGAACAATACCACTGATGATGTATCAAATACCGACTATCAACAAACACAGTTTTAATCGTTTTATCAATTGCCATCGCTACGTACGAGCCGTCAACACTTTGAATTTGACCGAGAACGTGGTATGACGAAATCGCTTGATACCGTGGGACCGTGGTATCTAACCAACATTATAAAACTTTTGGCCTCACGTGCGGAAAAATCGCCAAATCATTGTTTCCTGTTTGTTTGTTTTTTTTCACACATCAGACCAGCATTTCTGGCACTGAAAACCTACATGCTACAATAGCTCACTTACTCATAACTATTCCAGGTAACTTTTGAAATTTATCAATAGCTATTTATACTGATATCCCTCGAAACATTGTGAACGTGTTTTGTTTCTATTTGGATTCTTAAAACAATTTTGATGTTACAGAAGTAACTTCTTAAAAAATCAGGTATTTTAAAATGCGAATGAACAATTGAGAATAGTGGAAAGAATTCAATTTATATGACAGTAGCATTTGTTCATAATTTGCTCCAAAAGCAAAGTGCGCCTATTTGAATTTTTGCCACTGTAATCATGAAATATCTTATCAGTGTAAAACAAAAAAAAAACCCTGATAGTAGCAATTTTGGTAGGAAGTATAAACTGTCGGTTGTTGGAAGTTTATCCACACAAGGAAGCAGATAGTTGAATAAAGGTGATGGATTCAATCCTGGAGTTCGAGCTGAAATCGTACGACACGACGCATCCAAACCGTGGCATTGCAGTGGTCATAAATGATAGTGAAAGGAGAGAAGGTTCGGAAAAAGACGTACAAGATGTGGTGGCTACGCTGGAGGGTTTGAAATTTAACGTGCGTACCTTCCAGGATAACACAAAGAAAGAGATCAAAAAAGCTCTATACAAAGTGGCCCGCGAGGATCACAACGAAAACGACTGTCTGGTAATTGTGGCGATGGCACACGGAAAGAAAGATCATATCACGCTGAAAAAAGAAAAGCTGCGAATCGACAAACTGTGGGCTAGTTTTGTGGGAAACAAGTGTCCTTCATTGATTGGGAAACCGAAGCTTGTGTTCATTCAAACGTGTCGCGGTGATAACGTAGACTTTGGAGTAGCTTCGCACGAGACAGATTCGACACCCTGTTCAGTGGATCCTGCACCTGGTATTATACCAATGTATGCGGATCTGTTGGTGATGTACTCATCCTACGACCGTCACATATCGGTTCGCTGCAAGGACAAAGGATCCTGGTTCATACAATCGCTTTGCCAAGTGTTGCGCGACAACATTGCCGGAAAGGAGCTTATCAGCTTGCTAACCCAAGTGTCCTACATCGTGTCGTGCCAAACATCCATCACGTCCGACGGGGAAACGGTTAAACAAATACCGTCTATTAACTCAATGCTCACGAAAGCCTTCTACTTTGTGCCAAAACAAACTCAGCAGATAAGCTGAAAGCTGTAAAGCATTTAGAAAATAAATGAACTCCAAGCTATTTTATGTTGCGATGGCTCGGTTGTTTTGTTCTGAATTCTTCCGAAACATAATTAAACAATATTTGACTGCCTTAGCCATCATACATATCAGTCAGTGATGTATATAGATGTACAGGTAGTCCCCAACCTCTTATACGAAGATTTGGACGAGGAATAAATTTGACAGTTCTTTGAGCAAATTGTACTGATTTGACACATGAATTGTAAAATGCCAAATAATTTCCCTTTGATTGAATGTTAAAAACCATTTCAACAGGTTTAAAACTGCTGTAATAAGTCAGCAGGCACCCTTTACTAGCAAACTCACGAGATTCGACTTACGCGGAAATTCGTTTACAGCCCCAATTAACCGTTTATCTCGGGGACCGCCTGTGCTATGCTAGATAAGCTCATTTCCTTTGCAAACAATTGATTTTATCTTTTTTCTACTAAATTATTGATACCTCTCGAAGCATTTTGATAAAAATGCAGATAGACATTCAAAGAATTTCATTCAAATTCAGACATTCAGAGATTCATAGAAAGTTCGCTCATTGATCAGTTCTAAGAATCAATTACGGCTAGTGAAGCCTAAGATAATACCAAATTACAGTGGCAAACATTACTTTAAGCGCACCCGTATGTCTATGCTAAACTTAAACTAGATGAAAGCTATTATCGATTAAGCTGAGCATTTGTGGTAATTTATTTATCATTTTGATGTTTATTTTTTTGAAAAATTGTCAAAAAGCTCGTTGGCGTGCTGCATAATGAAGACCCTAGTTTTGTACCTTTAATGCTCTTATTTGCTTCCACTGGAGATGTTAACGTATGTGTTTAAAGTTAGATTATTCGAACAATTGTGAAGGAGATGTTAATTTTCTTATTTTTACAATAAGTTTAAAATGATCTAATTGATCACAACCAAGCCAGTATTGAAGTAAGATAGACGACATTCAACAGGGGAAAAAAATCTATAGCGACGAGTCGGTAAAACAACATTTAAATAAAGCTGTTGGAATTTTTCATATTTTGACATATATTGCATACTTAATTTTCAATTATTTGTCAAATACCAATATTTGCTTGAAAAGGTGTAGCGCTGATACTAATTGCTGCCACTGTACTCATCGATGGTCTTATCAATTTAAAACAAAAAAGAACACTGATAAAAAGAAAAGCGGCAGGAAATAAAAACTGTTCGTCGCCGTTCACAATCGGTGTTCACACACGGTAGCAGGTAGTTGCTTGGAAGTGATGGATTCACTGCTCGAGCTCGAGCTGCAGTCGTACAAAACGAATCATCCCAACCGTGGCATAGCAGTGGTCATAAATGATAGTGAAAATCGAGATGGTTGGGAAAAGGACCTCGAAGCGGTAGAGACTGTGCTGCAAAGGCTGAAGTGTGATGTGCGTACGTTCTGCGATAAAACAAAGCACGAGATCAGAGATGCGCTGCGCAATGTGAGCAAAGAGGATCACACCAAAAGCGACTGTCTAGTAATTGTGGCGATGGCACACGGAAATAATGATAAGATCACGTTGCGAAGAGGTGAAATGCATATTGACGAACTGTGGACTGATTTTGTAGGGAACGGCTGTCCCTCGCTGATCGGGAAACCGAAGCTTGTGTTCATTCAATCCTGTCGCGGTAATAAGCATGACTATCTAGTTGGCGGGGCTGCGGTAGATGCGGTACCGTCTCCAGAGAAACCAATTTGCGTCGAAATACCAATGTATGCGGATCTATTGGTGATGTACTCATCCTACGATCAATACGTTTCGTACCGTGACAAGGAGGAAGGGTCCTGGTTCATACAGTCACTTTGCCAAGTGTTGGGTGCCAACATTGCCGGGAAGGATCTTCTCACCTTGCTGACTCACGTGTCCTATCTTGTATCGGTTCGATCTTTTCTGATGGAAAGTGAAGTGAATATGGTAAAATGTACCGGTGTGCTGAAACAAATACCGTCAATTAATTCAATGCTAACGAAAGCATTCTACTTTGTGGACAAATAGTGTAGCAGAATAGTTGGAAGTTCAAATACAGTTGGAATAAAACATGCAATATAAGTGGTTTTCTTATTTTATTTTAACAAAAGATGCGTCCAGTAGAAATACATTTTTGGAATATGGCACACTCTAAATTTCTAGGCAAATGTACCCCCTTTACACTTTTGATAACCTCTTCCCGTTTTATATCACTACGTTTAGCGCGATATCTTTCTTTGACTGATATCATTTCTGAAATCGCTTTAATTGCTTACGCATGAAATTTCTTGGAAACAGGCCACCAAAAACCTCTTGTCATGTTCAGTGACGGCATTATCATAATCTATTCTGCAATGGAACAAGCTGAATGGATAAAAAACAACAAAAACCTTAAGCAATGGACAGAAAAAAGAATGTATTTATGGATCAAGTTATTATTTATTCCCTGGAAAAATACGTTCCTGGATTCCGCTGATGATATAATTACTCGAATTTATCATCGTTCTAAGATAGAAGAACTCCTCTGACACCTCCAGATTATCTTACCATTCCTGTGGCCTTGCCGAAGATATCCGTGATAGTTCCAAATACATTGAAGGTATTAGTAAAAAATCTCATGATCCCTGGGAATTCTTACAGATATTACAACTTTAGTTCCTGGACCATTTCCCTGAATGTTATTGTAATCTTTCTTAATTTCGGAAGAATTAACTGAAGGCTGAAGAATTGCGTGTTTTCTGTTTTAGCGCTCAATCACGAATGACATCTCTATTTGACAGTATTGCCTGAGATACTTAAACCTAGGTGTGATCGCACAAACAAGATGTACATATAGAAAAGGTGTATGTGTAAGGATGTCAAGGTGTATGTGTGAGGTATATACAAATTCGAATTTCTAATTTCTACAGCTCGGCCATCCTGACGAGAAATTGACCTCAATTTTTCCTGCATATGTATAGCCCTACCCTTAATCTTAAGTGTAGCTTTATGAACATATTCCGATCAAGCTCCCCCCAGAGGCACTATCCATCTTCTCAACTTGTCCGACTCCAACACTCCATCATATGGTATTTGCGTCATTTGTATTCCATCGATATCACGTATAACATATCTGTCATTAGGTAAACGTTTGTGGATAACGTATGGACCTTTATATCTGGCAATGAGTTTTTTGTTTGAATTTGGTGTGTTATCTACATTTTTAATTACAACAAACTCTCCTTCATTGAATACGGGAGCAGGGCGATGGTGTTTAGCATGTTGTTTCTCATTATTTTGTTGTGATTTTAAAATATTGAATGATGCTTCTGCACGTATAGTTTCTAAATCTGAAAATGCTTTGTTTTTGTCTTCTAAATATTCGGTCAATATATCTACTGAAGGGCCTCGTTGGTTAACACCAAACAATAGCATAGAAGGGGAAAAACGAGTGGACGAATGAATGGTATTATTAAGAGCGTATTCTGTAGATAGCAAATGGGTCACCCAATCTACATGGTCGGTCTGATTTGATAATTTGCTCAATATGGGACGAATAATGCGATTGACCCTTTCCACTTGACCATTAGCTTGTGGTGATCCTGTGGCATTCAACACATGGCTAATTCCGCGAGAAGAAAGGAAATTGGAAAATGCGGCTGAAGTAAAGCATGTACCTCGATCGCTAATTATTCTTTTAGGTCGACTGTAGTAAGAGAAATATTGTTTTAGAGCATTGCACACCTCTTTTGTACTAGTGGAAGTTGTTGGATACAATTTAACGAATTTCGTAAATGCGTCTATTACTACCAATAAGTATTTTTTCTTTAAAGATGATGTAGGTAGCGGTCCAAAATGGTCAATGTGCAAGGTATCAAATGGGTAAGGTTCTTTTTGGATGCTATGAAGGTTCCGATTATTTACTCTAGATGGAGCAGAGTGAATAATGCACTTCAAGCAGTTATTTATAAAGTTTATTATCCGTGTTTTTCTGTTAGGAAACCAATAATTCTGATCTATTTGGTTGCAACATTTTTCGGCTCCCAAATGACCTATTTGTTCGTGTATTGATCGTATCAGATTATTAACCATTTCTGTTGGCACGTATAATTTTAGCCTATTAGAAGGTGATCGTTTGAATACAATACCGTCTTGTAATTGGTAACCTTCGACATCCGTCGTCTCTAACTCTTTTTTCAGAGTTTGGATAAGCGGATCCCTAGCCTGAGCTACACGTATTTGGAAGTCAATATCAACATCATCGAAGGCAGCCAAATGTTCCAGTCGGCTTAATGCGTCTACATGACTCATTGCTAGTCCAGGGCGATGTTGAATAATGTAATTATAATTCTCCAGGAACAGTGACCAACGTGCTATCTTTGCGGACGAATTTCTATTTTTAAGCGTTTCTACCAGAGAATTACAATCAGTCACTATCTTTATTGGAATGCCGTGTACATAGGTATGGAAACGTTTGAGCGCATATATAACGGCCAATGTTTCAAGCTCGTAGCTGTGCAATTTAGCTTCATCAGCCGAAGTGGTTTTGGAAAAATACGAAATAGGGTGATATCTACCATCATCCTGTTTTTGCAAAAGCACAGAACCAAAAGCTATCGAACTTGCGTCACAGTGAAGTTCAGTTTCGCGTTTAGGGTCGTATATGGCAAGCACCGGAGCTACTATCAATTTATCTCGGAGTGTTTCAAATGCTTTTTTACAGTCATCATCAAAAATAAATGGAACATTGTTTTTCAAAAGATTAGTAAGTGGTTTTGCAATACTAGAGAAATGTGGAACAAACCTCCGGAAAAACGAAAAAAGACCTAAACATTGTTGTACCTGTTTTGTGTTCTGAGGAACAGGATAGTTTTTGATAATTTTTACATGATTATCGCTAGGACATATACCTGAATGATTGGCCTTGTATCCTAAGTAATCCAATTCATCGTAAGCAAACTTACATTTATCAAGCCGTAGCTCCAACCCATTATTTCGTAGAGTATGCAAAACTTCACTAACTATTTCAAGATGTTCTTTAAAGTCTTGAGAAGCTATGAGAATGTCGTCAATGTATACAACCAGCTTTTCATTCTCGATGAATTTCCGCAAAATTGTATTAATGAAACGCTGAAATTCAGCTGGCGCGTTTTTTAATCCGAAGGGCATACGCGTGTACTCGTACTGGCCGTCTGGAGTAACAAACGCTGTGAATTTAATTGAATCCTCGTCCATTGCCACTTGATGAAAACCACTCTTTAGGTCTAGTAACGTAAAGAATTTTTTATTGCCCAAGTGTTCTAGGCACGTCTCTATGAGTGGAAGCGGGTAGTTGTCGCGGATTGTTACTTTATTACTTTATTACTTTACTTTACTTTATTTTGCTCTGTAATGGGATGGGATCCGAAGCCCCATTGAGGGATAATACAGGCTCTCCCATCCAACTCCTATTCCGACACGTCCTCGTCGTGCAGAGTGGTAACATGTGTCACCACATATCCAAGCTTGGGTACACGGGCTTGACCCAACCCCTTGGGCGGATGGTGGCACATGGCGAACCAGGAGGGGGGTGGGTATCCCGGGAAACTGGGTGCCTGAACGTCGGGGGGGCAACCCGACGCTAAACAAAACGGTCACGTGGGCGCGGGGCCAGTCACCCAGTCCCATGAATCAATGACTACGGAAAGCCACAGAAATTTTCGAAACGGACATCATGATACCGACCATACGCAATGCCCCCGGACTACTCTGAAAATGGGCTCATGGAACGTACGCACTCTAAGCGAAGCCGGAGCCTTGAAAAAACTTGATGATCCCCTAGCCACACTGAGCATGGACCTCGTAGCTTTACAAGAGATTCGGTGGCTAGGGAACGGTGTGCACAACAGGCGTGGTAAGCATTGCTACGACATATATTACAGCTGTCACGACCGCCACCGCGTGCTCGGAACGGGTTTCGCCGTAGGTCCCCGGTTGAAACCCGCAATCATGGATTTCAAGGCTATAAACGATAGGCTATGCACCCTGCGCATGCGAGGCAAATTCTTTAATATAAGCCTCATAAACGTTCACGCCCCTACCGAAGATAAAGAGGAAGAGGAGAAGGACCTGTTTTACGGCCGCCTCGCTAGAATTGTAGATGCGTGCCCCAGGCATGACCTCATAATCATCCTGGGGGACTTCAACGCAAAAGTCGGTAGGGAGCCAATGTACCGCCAATACACTGGCTGTCACAGTCTGCATGAGCACAGTAATGATAATGGTAGTAGATTGGTCCAGTTCGCCGCAGCGAACAATCTGGTTGTAGGAAGTACCAAATTTGCGCGCAAAAAAATCCACAAGATTACATGGGCGCACCCGGGTGGAGAATCCTTCAACCAGATCGACCACGTGTTAATAAGCCGCCGACGACAGTCGAGTCTGTTAAATGTCAGAACATATCGAGGAGCCAATATCGATTCCGATCACTACTTGGTTGGCTTAGTGATACGTTGTAGAATCGCCCGCCCCCGCACCAATGGGGGCGGAGAAAACACGCAGGCTCGGCTCAACACGGACTCTCTAAGGGACATTGCTGTCCAACAGGAATTCAAAACCGCTTTAGAAGAGTCTCTACTACCAGAAGACAGATACGAAACTACGAGCGAGAGGTGGAACGCTCTAAAAACAAAAATAATAAACTGTGCAAGAAATATACTCCCACCACGTCGTGGCAACACCAAATCTGGCTGGTTCGACGATGAATGCAGACAAGTGACCGAACGTAAGAATACTGCATACCGAGCAATGCAGCAACGGCATAGAACGCGGGCATGCGCAGAGGAATATTCACGGCTTAGACGCGAAGAGAAACGAGTTCACCGCTCCAAGAAGCATGCTTTGGAAGAGCAAAACATGCGGGAACTCGAGCAAACCAGAGAGGCGTACGGACCGACACGAAAGTTTTACCAAGCGATAGCAGGTCACCGAAACAACGTTGTACCTAAGGTAACCTGCTGTCGCAACAAGGATGGAGATCTGGTCAGTAACCAGCCAGAGGTCCTCTCGCGGTGGGCTCAGTACTTTGATGAATTACTCAATGACCAGTTTAGCGAACAGCTAGAAGCGCCACTAGCAGATAATGTCATGCTACTGCCACCTAGCATAGAAGAAACACGAAAGGCTATCCGTCGGCTGAAAAATAACAAGGCACCCGGAACCGACGGAATTGCAGCCGAACTGGTCAAGAATGGAGGTGCACGACTAGAAAACGAGATTCATCAAATTGTTACTGAGGTGTGGGATAGCGAATCGATGCCTTGTGATTGGAATCTCGGCATCATCTACCCCATATACAAGAAGGGAGATAGGTTGGACTGCAACAACTACAGGGGTATTACGGTGTTGAATACCGCCTATAAAATATTCTCCCTGATCCTTCAGGATCGCCTTGTCCCGCACGTCGAAGAGATAGTAGGAAACTATCAAAGAGGATTCCGAAACGGAAAATCAACCACTGATCAGATCTTCACCATGCGGCAGATCTTGGAGAAGATGGCTGAATACAAAAACGACACATACCATCTCTTCATAGACTTCAAAGCCGCATACGATAGCATAGCCAGGGTAAAACTGTACGACGCTATGAGCTCTTTTGGAATCCCGGCCAAACTGATAAGGCTAGTTAGAATGACTATGACCAACGTCACATGCCAGGTTAGGGTGGATGGAAAACTCTCAGGACCTTTTGCTACCACCAAGGGTCTGCGCCAGGGGGACGGGCTTGCCTGTCTCCTATTCAACTTGGCGCTAGAGAGAGCCATCCGTGACTCGAGGGTGGAGACTACGGGAACCATCTTCTATAAGTCAACCCAGATCCTGGCATACGCTGATGATATAGACATCATTGGTCTGCGGCTCTCCTATGTAGCAGAAGCCTACCAAGGGATTGAGCAGGCGGCAGAGAACCTCGGATTGCAGATAAACGAGGCAAAGACCAAACTGATGGTGGCAACATCAGCGGGCCCGCCAACAAATAATCAGAATCTACGTAGGCGTGACGTGCAGATAGGTGAACGCACTTTTGAAGTCGTCCCACAATTCACCTATCTTGGGTCAAAGGTCAGCAACGACAACAGCATGGAAGTTGAGTTGCGCGCAAGGATGCTGGCTGCCAACCGGTCATTCTACAGCCTGAAAAAGCAGTTCACCTCAAAGAACCTGTCGCGACGGACGAAGCTGGGACTATATAGTACCTATATAGTACCAGTACTCACATACGCCTCTGAGACATGGACACTGTCCAAATCTGACGAAACCCTCTTAGCCGCGTTCGAGAGGAAGATGCTCAGAAGGATACTTGGCCCCGTATGTGTGGAAGGACAATGGAGGAGCCGCTATAATGACGAGCTATACGAGATGTACGGCGACCTCACTGTCGTACAGCGTATAAAGCTCGCCAGGCTCCGGTGGGCTGGCCATGTTATACGCATGGAAACGGACGACCCAGCCCGTAAAGTCTTTTTAGGCCGTCCACAAGGACAGAGGAGGCGTGGTAGGCCCAAATTGAGGTGGCAAGATGGCGTGGAGGCGTCCGCCATTAAGGCCGGGATAACGGACTGGCAGACGAAGGCGCGAGACCGTGAGCGGTTTCGGACACTTCTGAGGCAGGCCAAGACCGCAAAGCGGTTGTAGCGCCGGATAAGTAAGTAAGTAAGTCGACACACTTACGAATTTCGCCATTTTTCTTCCTAACGAGTACCAGTGCGGAAGCATAAGGAGAGTTACTGGGTCTTATTATATTTTTCTCTAATAAATCCTTCACAATGACTTTTACTTTATTCCTTTCATCGAAAGAAAGTCGTCTAGGCTTTGTGAAAATAGGAGTATCATGAGTTAAGCTAATTCGCATTTTATGAGCAGATGGTATTATATGTTTATCCGGAAAATTAATGTAATTATTGGACACTATTGATCTTAAAGCAATGCCTTGTTCTTTAGAAAGATGTTCTCCAACATTTATAGTGCTAGCCTCATCGCTAATATTTATAGAACACATTTCAGAAAAAGTTGTGTCATATTGTTGTTTATGTTCAGATTTGTCTGATATCGAAATGAATTTTGAAGAAATATTGGGATCGGACAATTTCGAATCTTTGCATACCTCTGGTAAGGGAGCCTGGATCGAACTACGTAAAAGACCCAACGTTTGGAGCTTATGGTAAAAACCCGGTTTTTTTAAGTTCAGAATTTTATCTTTATTTAAATTCATCAGCATAAGTTTGCTGTAATGTTTACGGAATTGAGCGAGTGTGATGTTAAATTCTGATAACAAATCTCTCCCTACTATCATGGATAGGGACATGTAGCTTTTTGGTAAAATATAGAAATTGTGAATGAATGTTTGATTACGAAAACTAAGTTTTAGCTGTACTGTTCCAAGAGTTTGTAAATTCACATTTCCTATTCCTCGAAATCCACTTGGTTGGGGAGCGCTTAGTTTTGTAACCGGAACAATGGCTTCATTTATGAAGCTTTTAGAGCTACCGGAATCAAAAAGAGATGTTATAATTAACCCTGGGCTCCAAACATTGTTTCTCTTAAAAGCTACACTTACCTCCTGATAGGCCTCAAGTTGAACGAAGTTTCCATTTTCCCCAGAATCTAGATGCGCTGTTTCATTGTCGTTGCCCTGTACCGCAGCAACCGTTAGTTGACGTCTATCTGGGACAGGACAGTTGCGAATGACATGTGATGTGCTACCACATCGGAAACAGGAACCCGGAGCTCGGCGAGGTTGTGTGCATTGCGATGAATGATGTCCATGATTCGAGCAGTTATAACATCGAAGAGGTTCTGTCGTCGTTTGTCTTGGTGGAATCGGTCTCGGGGAAATGGTGTTGATGTGAGATGGGCTGCGGCGTTCTGGGTTTTTGCGCAACAGAAGATGGGATTCATATCGCTTAATGTTGTCAATCAGGTCGTAAATATCGCGGTAATCCTTGGTCACAAGGCTATCATAGAGAGGGTCACGAGAAAGTCCTCTGATGACATAAGTTATGATAGCCTCCTCACTCACGTGGCCTGACATTCCCAGCGCATTTACTCGGTATACATAGCTTGTGTACGACTCAGAAATTTTCTTGTAGACCGATGCTAATTGGCTATGAATAACGGCTTCGTTACAGCGATCAGGAAAAGCCTTTTTAATTGTGTCAGCGAATTCGTCGAATGTCTTCAAAGTGTTACGGAAGCCATTGTACCATTCGCTTGCTGCTCCAGTCAACCGACTGCCTGCATATAAAAGCATCGTGCGATCCTGCCATCCATATAATTCGCTATTGTAGCGAATCGTATTGATCCACTTATTGATACCGAGGCCGTCAGAAAATTCCGGTATCAAATGTTTCAACTCCTCGGGATGAACCAATCGACCATCCGTAAACGTCTGCCGCTGTTCCATTTCCATAATTTTTGCTCGTAGCGCCATTAATTCCAATTGATGAGAAGTTGCGTCGAATGAAGCACCTTGCGTCGAAGATGTCGGAGCAGCTTTGTCTTTCATCAAGATGGCGGCTGCTGCAACGTGGTTTCCATTGTTCGTCACTTCGTCTTCATCTGCACACACTCTTTGAGGAATGAAATTCTGGGTTGATTGTTCCTCCATTTTGTTTTTCGGTACACTTTGCTCGTACAACATGCGTAGTTGTGGTAAAGTTGCTTTCGGAGGCACTTCGATGTTAGCAACTTCCAAAGCACAAAGAAGTTCCTCTTTTGTAAGCATTTTTCGGCACAAACGGTTTATCCCACTTCTGAATTGTAATCTTTCTTAATTTCGGAAGAATTAACTGAAGGCTGAAGAATTGCGTGTTTTCTGTTTTAGCGCTCAATCACGAATGACATCTCTATTTGACAGTATTGCCTGAGATACTTAAACCTAGGTGTGATCGCACAAACAAGATGTACATATAGAAAAGGTGTATGTGTAAGGATGTCAAGGTGTATGTGTGAGGTATATACAAATTCGAATTTCTAATTTCTACATTATGAAAACAGAGAGGCTACATTTTACGATATTTCATGCCACACCATCATGATGGACATGTCATTCGAAAGCAGACTTTTCGGTCTTTATTATGGTGTTTCTCCTATTTTTTTGGCGTCAAATAGAGCAGCTTGGTTAACATGGACACCATACAGGGCATCTGCTTCTTTGCATCTATTTTGGCATTGTCCGGAACGTTCGACTGATAGTGATACGCTACCCGGCGAGAAACGGCAGTCAGTATGTGCAGCAGCTCCTTGCAATGGGCACTCGCCCCAAGCTCGGCACAGAGCGATTGGATGAACCAAGACCCCTTGCTCGGATTGCGCCACGAGTAGTGGCCATCGTACGTGGAGTACATGACCAGCAGGTCTGCCATGGCCGGAATAACGTATCGCATCGAGCCCGGTGACGATTGCGTATCGACGGAATCTATGCTTATGGTTGCTTGAATAACGCCTTCATCAAGCTTCTTGCCTCGGCAGGCCTGTACGAAAAACAACTTCGGCTTACCGATCAACGATGGACAGGCGTCGCCAATGAACGGTTCCCACAACTGGTTCGCTTCGTATGACTTATCGGAAGCGTACAGTAGATTATTTTCTTTGCCGTGCGTCATCACCACCACCACTAGACAGTCGCTGTGCGAGTGATCCTCACCGGCAAGCTGCTTGAGCGCGGAAAGTAGTTGCTTTCTGTTCGGATCGTCCATCACACGCACCTCGAATCCGATTCGTTGCAATACCGTGCTAATATCGGTGCGATCCTTACTGCTACCGTCGCGCACTGCCATGCTGCTAAAGTTCACCTGATTGATGATAAGCGCAATGCCACGCCTAGCATTACTTGTGTCGTAGCACTCGTCAATTCCTACCGGTGCGGCATTAGCAAAACCTTCAGTGGGATGCGTCGCTGCTGCACTACTTCTAGAATGGATAGAAAAAAACTCTGTTACACATTGCTCGTTATGCTCAATTTAAAATCATACTCACAATTGTACCGATTTTGAGTCCAACTCATCAGATGACCCAGAAGGAAAAGCGGAGGAGTCCATTTTCTAAAGCACAAACTGACTATTAAACATATTCACTGTTGACGTTCCGTGACAGACTAACGTGAGACTCAATTCGTACCGTACCACCTACTCAATGAAATTCCAGGTTTATCTTTACGATAGGTCTTATCAAATCAAATTTCAGTTCAGCAGTCATTAAACGTCTCAAACAAATGAAAAGCAGGCCTTGATTTATGGCGAAGTAATCGTATTTTTATTTACAAAAATCATAATTCACATCAGGGCATCAATTGCTTATAATTCACACATTAGTAATCCACTATATAATCAACAATAGTTACTATATAATGCTTGAAAAAAAATAGACTGCTTCTGTAGAAAGTGAATGATTTCAACCAACTCAGAACGAACTTACATCGAAAACGTTTCAAATTCAAACAATGAAACATTTCACATTCGCTGAACACAGGGTGTAGCGGAAGACTTAGTGCTTTTTTCAACTGTTGGCACACTTATTTATGATATCTTATTTAATGATGATGATTTATTAAAGTTTCTTCCTGCGTACAGAACAATCGTGAACAAACAACAACCAACAGAATGTGTCAGAAATATCATTCGTGGAATAGTCGAAAGCATACGGATGTAATATGAACATGCAAAATGAATCATTACAATAAAGATATTATTACCTTAACCAAAGCACCAAAGAATATCTATCGCACTGTACGCAACATTCGATTGTATTAAATAGATCGCATCTTTAACGAGCAGAAATGATAACGACCCGTTTCCGGGTCCCTTATATGCTCATTAGGGCTCAACAGTGGCGGATTAAGGGTATCGGGGGCCCTAGGCGGAAAGACGAGTCGAGGCTCCTGTAAATGGTAAATGTTGTTGTGCCGGGGGGAGGGGGGGTAGTGGCACTAAACTTGTTGGGATATTGAACAGTACACCAGCCTCGGGGCCCCAACGGCCACCCTACCGGGGGCCCTTGTCGCTAGTACTCTGTTCATACGGCATACTATAGAATGGCGATCTACGGGGCCCCTAAATTGGCGGGGCCCCAGGCGACCGCCTAGTCCGCCTACCGTTAGATCCGCCACTGGGGCTCAACTGCCCATTAGTGTCTAAGGCAGGCTTCAACCAGCACCGGGTTTTGCTCCAAATAAGAAGATAAAGAAGTATATCATAAAGATCCTGTGACGTTAGTTATTCCAAACTATGAGATAATGATCCAAAGCTCACCCTACTGTTTTCTCTTGGTATGTAATGGTAGGTAGCCATCATACATTACAAATACGAGTATAAAACACACACTCATAAAAATGACAAAAACCCGAGAACCCGAGCACATTCCGGTCCAGTCATAAAGCTTAATGAAGCGTAGACCCCCGGTATTGCGAATCTTCGATCCGAGGCCTCTGATAAAATTTTTTGATTCCTCGTACCATAATGAACACAAGAAGGGGAAAAAGGGAAGCAAAACAAAGAAGGGTCGTATTGATAAGCCTTATCGCATGATAGTGATGCGAGCCATGAGGTGGGCAGCGCAAATCCAAAAACCCTTCAGTTCGGCAGCAAAGGCTGGCAGAAAGTGAACACTTTGTGTCCCCTCCGTCACGATGGATACCGCTCCGGATGAGATTGACGTGAAGCCGTTTAGCTCGTAAGTTTGTAACGAAACGCGCAGCTTCTATGCCATTCTAGGATTGAATAAAAACAAAATCTTCTTCTTTTTTAAGGCCATCGCCGACAGAACCACCAGCACGTGCTCACAGGGGATCCGTCGTCAGCTCACCGCACGCACTGGCGGCAGTACAGGAAGAAAATTACGACACATCTCATCGAAACCGTGGGACGGCATTGATTTTCAACCACGTGAACTTTGAGTCCAATGCTAAGCGCGAAGGAAGCAACAAGGATCGCGACGAAATTAAAAAGGAACTGCTGCAGCTCAGTTTTGATGTGCGAGTATTTAACGACTTGAAAAAGCAAGAACTGCTTGCCAAGCTGGACGAAGTTGCCAAAGAGGACCACACAGAGAGCGATTGTTTCGTACTGGTGATGATGACGCACGGTCAGGACGGTTCGCTGTATGCCGCCGATAAGCAGTACCAGATTGCCGAGCTGTGGGAACCCTTTGTTGGCGATGCGTGTAAAACACTGATCGGCAAACCGAAGCTGTTCTTCGTACAAGCCTGCCGGGGCACCAAATTTGACAAGGGCGTTAAATTGACAAAGATAGCCACGGACACCGTCGATGCACTTTCGTCGTCTAGCCAACGGACTTGCGTAATTCCTACGATGGCCGACGTGCTGGTAATGTACTCAGCCTTCGATGGACACTACTCGTGGCGCAATCCGACCCACGGTTCCTGGTTCATACAGTCGCTCAGCATCGAGCTGAACCAGCACGCCCATCGGAAGGAGTTGCTTCAGCTGCTCACTTCTGTGTCGCGCCGGGTGGCCTATCTGTATGAATCGAACGTGCCGGGCAACGAACAAATGGATGGAAAGAAACAGATGCCCTGTGTCGTGTCGATGCTTACGAAGGCGCTCTACTTCCCACGCAAATAAAGTGCCGGCTTGTTAAAACGTGACTCCGGATACTCAACCAACATACTGCACGCATACTCGACCATTGCTGAAGTCTCTCTTCCTTTGTGTGAGTGTATTATTTTAATCGTTTTTTTTGTATACAATGTTCTACTCAGGAATAAAGTGCTCCATGATGGCAAGCGTTTTCTGCTGCTACCACACTAAAAACTAATAATGTGCGTGTGTTTATGTGTTTCCAATGAGTGCGTAACACCCGTTTCCTGGATCAGGTCCGTATCGTGCACTGCACGTGCAAAAGCAACACACCTGCGTACCCGAACAAGCGGCCCAATCGTGATCCTTCGTGAAGACATGCGTAAGCGCATCCAAACTTCACACCGTCCGTCCGTCCGGTGTTGGTCGTCAGTATACAGGCAGCTTTCGGCACGTGCGGCCGTTCCGGTTCGGTGGAAGTAGTACACACGGTGGTAGTGTGTGGTCGTTTGCTGTACGTTTGGAGCTGTCAGTGTGAGCCGTGTGTGAAGCTGTTCAAAGTAATCCTTCATTTTCCAGTGCCCTGTTTCAGATATCTTTGCATTAAGTCTTCCGCGGGGTTTTTATTCGATTCGTTTTCCGTTTGTTTGACTTTTGAAACCCCCGTCGTACCAAGCCCAGCTGCGAGCGAATTTTGCTACCGCCGCGGAATCAATAAAACCGCACCGTGAACGTAATCTAATTAACGCCAGCTCTTGTCGACGTGTCAGCAAGCGGACCGTTTATCAATTGTAAGCTTTTGAGGTCTTGACACTTTTTTGGGGCGTAGGGTACACATTAGCTGGCTTCCGCTAAAGAAAGCCCCTTCAAGACAGGTTAAATGTATCACCAGTGCCAAAAGCAGTCATCGATCATAGAGTTGGGGAGCCGCGGGTAGTGTCCAAGGTACTGGCGCTTGCAGACAGTGTGTGTACTGGAAGTAGGTGTCGGTTAGCCGGGAGTTTTGGTTCTGGGCATTTTCATATTCAAACCATTTTTTTTTTAAACTGTAAACTGAGGTTGTGTTATTAGATAGGCTAAAGCCGATTGCTAAGTCTTGCCGTGTTGTACGTGTCTTGCAGTTATGGTGTAATGGATATACCGCGTTGCACTGATAAGGGTGTTTTGGAGCCAGTAGGTCGTTTTAAGCATGTAGCGTAATATTGTGTGGACTTTTACGGAAATATTTAGATTATTGAAAAGCTAAAACTGATAATCTTCTTCTTCTTTGGCACAACAACCGCTGTCGGTCAAGGCCTGCCTGTACCCACTAGTGAAGTGAGCTTGGCTTTCAGTGACTTATTGTTACCATAGCAGGATAGTCAGTCCTACGTATGGGAGCACGGTCTATTCGGGGCTTGAACCCATGACGGGCATGTTGTTAAGTCGTTCCTGATAATAAACATCAAAATTCCAGACATCAACCGAAGGGTTTCAAGCAAGAAATAATTCCCGCTGCATAGAAGAAGTCTTGCTGTGTTTCTGCCTTTTCACGTGTTTAGCCATTGGCCTGTGTATGTGTATGTGCTATGCAGCATTGAGTGCTTAAATGAACAGTGAGTATTCAGTTGTTACTTGAACGCAGTCGCATCCAAGTTCTAGTCCAGTGTAGAGTTACACTTCAAGAAGCCTTACGCATTGAGCATAGCATTTTGTGTCGCTGGTGCACGTTGAATAGCATAGGCAAACGTCTGAGGACACGCAAATATGACTATTGAAACTTTTAAAATTCCCTCAAAACAGAACGTATTAAGGAATTCTTTAAACTGAACCATTATTTCATGAAGTTTCGTGCAATTGAAACATAGGACGGCTACCGTATCAAACAGATTAGCCTTGAAGGAGTTCAGCCACACCAATGTTCGTCATCGTTCACCTGAATAAAGCGAAATCATGTAAACATTTCTCAGAACCACGTAATAATTGAATCTTTATCGTTCGTTCGGGGTTGTGGCAAAAAAACAGATATCTTATCATGTTCGCTTGGGCCGACAGTACGTCATCGGTGACACATTGCTAGGGAAGCCTGTCTGTGTTTCAAGTGGAGCTGAGATGAGATCGACCCGCACACACACAACTGCCGCGGACGTTTGATTGCAAATACACTTCGGGGCTACCGCAAAAGCAAGCCATGGTAGGTAGATGAGTCATAGCCCGCCCAGCAGGTACATACGTTATCTGGGCGGTTTTTTTTATTATTTAGGAGCAATCGGTCACCACCATACCACACGACTATCCGGAACCAGTCGCCACCGACAGCTACATCATACCGACGCTCGGACTCTACCACGGCTCGTTCGTCTTCACCTATCTGTCCACCTTTCTGTCCTACATTACGCCGTACGATCTGCCAGTAGGTAAGACCACCATGCTGCATACTTCCCCGCCAACGGTACGGCGGGTTGGGTCGGGTCATAAGTGTTGAATAAAAGTCTACTGCATTCTAGAGCTGCTGCGCGATGCATTCCACACGAAGGTGTCCTTTCTGCAGCTGATACTGGAGGTGAGTACTGCTTCTAAAACTGACGTGGCGCCAAAACTGATCGTTTGAAAATTCTCCCCTTTCCCCTTTTGCAGGCCCTCAAGGTTGAGTCGGGCTACATCTGTCTGATAGCGATCTTTTTCCTGATCTCGCTCATACCGCTCTGCTACACGATCGCCTGGGGATGTGCGAAGGAACCGGACGATGATCTGAATCCCGGCCCAACCGTCGATGCCATCATACAGGCGGAGGAGCTATCGCTCGAGGAGTCTCTGCACTGTCGCAAAAGTTTCCTCGGTCTAATGCTCCAGGTCGTCATACTGCTGCTGATGTAGGTTGTTTTTTCTGTTGGTGTGTCGAGCGGGTGAATCAATCAATAATCGCAATCTCTCTCGTCGCCTCTTTTCCCAGTGCCGGTGTCATAGCAATGTTTGTGACGAACGAACAGATTGCCTCGGCCGTCGATCACACGCCCACCGTCGTGCGGTCTTCATTGCTCGATGCGGCCACGTATCTGCGCGATGCCGAATCGCAAATGCGGTTCGTCATCGCGCAAGGACTTGCCACCGCGACCGAGCGCATAAGGGACGATCTCGAAGCCGTCGACAAGCTGCTGGGCGAACCGATTCAGCACCATCTCGCACTGTTTACCGGCATCGACATCATCTTCGAGTCGATCATTGAGATTAGCACGAGCAGCAGCAACCTGTCGCGCCGTATCCATCTGCTGCAGGATGCACTGGCCCGGGCGGCCAAGATCTCGTACGAGGCGGAGTATCGGCTGGACGAGCTGCAGATACAGCTGACGGTGCTGCAGCGCCAGTGCACGTTTCGCGATCGGCCGCTTTGTGATACGCTGCGCATCAGGAACTTCGAGGACACGGGGCTGATCGACCGTATTCGGAAGCTGCAGGCGGATCGCACGCTTGCCAAGCTGATGGCGATGGGTGAGGCGAGTCGGAACAGTAGCATGCATGCGTTGTCGCAGGAGCTTACGCTGGCAAGGGCTACCTTCCGCAACTATGCTGGAGAGGTGCGCAATGCTACCGAAGATCAGGCAGATCTGGTGGAGGAGCGCCTGGAGGAGCTGAGCAACGATACGGAAGCGACTGTAAGCGTGCTGTCGCAAACGATCGGTGAGCTGGTGGGACAGGTGAATCGGACGGCAAACTTCTCCGACTCGTTCTTCGATCGGTACCGTGAGATTGGTGCGATCTTGTGGTTGGCCGGACTCGCGACCACCATCATGACGCTGCTCGTGACGCTCATTCTGCTGAGCGCGCTTAGCTGTGGCTGCTGTCACGCGGACAATAAGGCGGGCATCACGCTCATCCTCGGCGCTGTTTGCATCTGTATTGCAAGCTTAGCGCTGTCTGGATTCACGATGATGGAGATGTTGCTGGGCGCTCATGGGCAGCTGTTCATCTGCCATCCGCTGTACAACGAGCCGGACTACACTGTGCTGCAGAAGCTGATCGACAAACCGGGACTGATTTACCCAACCGAACCACAGTATGGGATCATCGGGGAGCTGCTGCGACAGGCTGCTCCGGCCGATGCACGATGGTCACAGCCAGTACAGATATCGCTCTCGAAAGCGCTGAACGAGTGTGAACAGGGTCGTGGCTCGTACGGCACCTTTCAGCTCGATTCACTGCTCAATCTGTCCGCGAAAATAGAGCACCGCAAGCGGCCCGAGCTTGAGCGAGCGATTGAGAGTGTGGGCGCTAGCGAGGAACCATTTCTTGGGTTTACCGTACGCATCCAGGGCATACTGGAGGATATGCTGTACGACTCGGACCTCAACATGACGAGCACGCGCATCGAGCTGACACAACTCTCGCCCGACAAGGATGTGCTCACGTTCATCGATCAGCTGCAGCGCGTATCGGCCCAGATCCAGGATGTGGCCACCTCGAGCCGCATGACCACACTTGGGTCGCGGGCCAAGCGCTTGCAGCTCTCGCTGCTGGCACCGCTCGAACAGTTGCGCGGTGACATCGTGTACCATCTAACCGCGCTCGAGCTGCAGCTATCGCCGTGGGCCGCGCAGGTTAATAAAAGCTTGACGCACCTGCGAAACGCGCAGTCCTTCCTCGACACGGACGCGGCTGAGGTGTGCTACAACCGTAGCGACACCTACCGGGCAAGGTTGCGTGGCCACCTGGACGCTTACCGGAACTACACGACCATGGTGCTGAACGATCGATGCGCAAGCTGTCGACCTCTGTTCGACATCTTCGATGCGATGCGCATGCTGTTCTGTCACCACATTATGGATCCCATGAATGGGCTATGGTTTTCGGCGTTTCTGTGCCTGTTTCTGTGGGCTGTGGCGACGCCACTGTCGTTAATGCTTTCCTCCACCTACAGGCGGCTCGAGATACTGTCGACCAAACTGCAACATTCCAACAGCCATCGGTACAAGTGAGTACATCTTCAGAAATCCTCTGTTAGCTTCACGGCTCGGAGAAAGTTCTGAGAACAGTCCCAGAAACAGTATAGCACCATCAAGAGTATTGTTTTGTAGCATATTATTGCGTCTTGTTCTCGTTGCAGTGCACGAGCTTCCGTACGTGAGGATCAGCGAGAATCCAGCCACTGGTCGACGCAACGGTAAGTTACCCTGCCTAACAGCAATGCCCTACTTCTTGTGACCTCTCCTTAGCGCTTGCTTACATCGTCGCTGCAAACCTGCCGAGAGAAGAATACTAACCGAAACATTTCTACCTTCATCCCTTCTGCCTTCCATTACGACACACCATCATCATTCACGTAACCCCGAATTGGCAAACGCGGGACCACCGAAATTGACCCGTTCTATCGTAACTACCACCACCGTCTCCTACCAGATCCACCGTCAGTGTTATGCCGGACATAGACAGATCTAATTGGTAATCGATTCCCGCGAGATGTGTTTAAATTATCGTACGAATATTCCATTCCTGCTACCTGAAAATCGTCTCATAACCACATGAATCTCCCAGCGAAATCTCCTCCGAGTGGTGAACTAGAATCTAAGTTTAAGCCACGTGCACACTGCCATTTTCCGAACCCTCAATTTGCGTGCAGTACATGAAAATATTCAGGGTGGCCATAGGGGCGAACCATTCCCAACACAAACACACACACACATACGCAAACACAGACAGGCGCGCGAAAGATACGCTTGCATTTCTCTTTCTCTCCTCCCGTTCCTACCCGACCCGATCGAAATGCGCATACGCGGGCTACGCGAAGATCCGTCTCGGTGCATGTTAACGCAATGGCAGAGTCGAGCACGGACGAGGAGCTTTCACACTACACGGCAACCGGCAGCGGTGAGGAGGACGGCACCGAAGAGGGGGCGGTCGTAATTGAGTACATCGAGTTGCGGTACGAAAGCGGCGACCCGACCAACTACCGGGAAAGCTTAATCTAGCGGACCCGGCGAGGCGACGGATGGCGCAAACGCTGTTAATATCTGTGAATAATATTTACCTTTCGATTTGTTCGTACATAAAGCGCGATTATTTTAGTTCGAGAATGAGTGAAAATTTTGTTTTCAATTAGTTTTTAATTTGTTAATCCGAAATTTACTAAACAAATCATTCGTCAAACAAACAGCACGTCGACGTGACATGGTCCGGTCAACAATTATTCTCCAGAATGCTCGGTGCCTGGCTGCAGCCTCCCATGCATGTAGACACTCGATCTTCGATAAGTGTCGCTTCACCTCATCCAGCCATCGAGTTCGCTGTGCTTCCCTGCGCCTTATGCCGAACTGGGGATCGCTGTCGAACACCTTCTTGGTGGGGCATGAGTCCGGCATCCTCATAAGATGCCCCAGCCATCGTATCCTGCCAGCCTTCACCACCGTCATGATGCTCGGTTCACCGTACACCTCAACAAGCTCGTGGTTTAACCATCTCTTCCATACTTCATTCTCGAACACACCGCCAAAGATGATCCGGAGAATGCGTCGCTCAAACACACCCAGAGCTTTTGCATCCTCCACTTGAATGGTCCAAGACTCATTTCCATAAAGGAGCACCGAGTGAATCAATAGACGCGTTTCGACTAAACGATTTCTGCTTGAAAACTCCTGTCAAAATCACCGTTTTCCATGGCAACGGAAAATCGAGCAGTGTCCGGCGAATCTTATTCGTGCAATTTTTTGCCATCCACCGTAGGCTTAAGATTTAAACACTCAGAAGCGAGATAATAATTATATAATAATTAATAAGAGAGCACTGATTTAATTAACTCTGAAAAATACGCTCTTCCCTCCCTCACTACGAGCGTTACGTAATATAGCGATGAGCCCTACCAAGCACATATTCAAGTAAGAATAAATATTAATATTTTAAGAACAAATAGTTGATTTCCTATTGGATTATTGTACTTTGAAATATTTCACATGAAAGATATAATTATCCATGGCATTTACCACACTTCAATCCATTATACACTTATGTTTAGCTTATTATAGCTTATTTTTTATCAGTAAATTATGAAAAATAACAAAACAATCGACCACAGAAAATGTTTGTACTTTGTCGCATGAAAACAGTTTACCTCTCGCACAGCGACTCATCGTTATCACTGTTGGTTTATTTCAACACCACAGCACACTGTCATGCATGCGCTCTACCTGTTAGCAGATAACACACAACAACATACCGCATCATCTGCGGGCGATCCAATGCAATGCCCCTAGCTTGCTTCCCGTACAGCATGCGGGAAAAATGAAAATACTTTCCCTTTTTGCTTTTTGCTCACCTCACGCAATATGCTGACTTCAAAAAGGCCGTCCAGATGCGCCCGGTGCTTCAGTTTCAATTTGTCAACGGAGTAAAACGCGTGATACAACCATGCGGCACTGTAGGTTGTACGTTTTTCTGATAGCTGCGCTGGTGCTAACCGAGTGTATACTAGCAATTGAATCAACCGATCGCAAAGCAATCCATCTACCGACGAGTGCAGAACAACCTACAAAACTAAAATCGAGCCGCCGAGAAGGACGCTTTCTAGGGTTGCTTGGTCTGCTTACGGGCCTTACGCTGGTGGATTCCCTTGACGATGATAACGATCGTCCGCGACGCTCAGGGTTCGTCAAGATTGACGTTGGCCATCCTGCCGCGCTCGACGCATTCTACGGAGCATACGGTTACAGCTCACCCTACTGGACCGGTGGATCGTCCATCAACATAAAGATTCCTTTCCGACCGCCCGGAGCCGAATTTGAAACGATGGCCGTTATACCGTTCCCCGTGCACTTTCCCCACACCGGACCATCCCACTACGGGTCCGCACCGGGTGGGATTGAACCGCGTCCGACCATCTTTTCCGATCCCGTGCCGAGCGCCTCGAACGGTTCAGTGAGTATTGGAAAGACTGCAACGACACGGCAAGCGACGAACTGCTTTTTTTGGGTCAATCGTTTAATCTTTCATAATTGTTCATTTTAGGAAACGATTGCAGCCGATGAATTAGAGCTTCCGAGAGGAAGAAAACAAAAGCTCGCTTCTAAAAAGAGTTCTACAACCGTTAAAAGGCGATCCCGTCCGAAGGTGAGTCCTCCGAGAACGATACGCAGCACACTGCGAGCGGACGCAGAACCAAATGAGGATGTTAACGTGGAAACGGTTGAGGAAACAACCACCACGAACGATACGCCAACGGTGCTAGCGCCCACCGAACCGACCGCGAGTAACGATCCCGATGTCTCCGCTACTAATACACCGACCGATCATCATGCGCCCGTTTCCGAAGATCCCGAACCAGCCACCCCGGCGTCGATCGTTCAATCCGAGCTCAATTACGTAACCCAGCCAATGATACCAGCGTCCTATTACACGCACCAGCACAGCCTGGCCGATCTGTCCGCGATCGAGCTGACGACGGCAGCGAGCACCCAAGATTTCCCCCTGGCAGCGTTCCAGCCAAGCCGGGCCGATCATTGGCAGGATTATTACGGTACCGTCGCACAGGAAAGCTCGAACCGGCAGCTAGGGTTTCTGCCGATCGCACCTCCCGCTCACTGAGCGCACCCAGCGAAACGACTCATTTTCTCAATAAAAACCACCATCCTTCATTCTCGACACTTCCGATCTATCTGAACCGTCTGGACTCTGCGGGTACTCGGTACTCCCCTTCCTCCCCCTCCGTAACAGACGTGCGACCTGCTAATGTGCGAATCGTAATGACGCTTACGTAACGCCTGTACATAAAAGCGCAACAATGGCCCGTTCGGGCGCAAAGTGTCGCATTATGCGTCGGTGCCATAATCCACCTGCTGCGTACCAGGGAAAATGATATTTTTATGTCTCGATCCATCGCACAAGGGATAGGCACCCCGCATCCCGGTGGCTCTAATTTGTTCGTCCCGGGGTGCAGCCATACGGCCATTGCCGTTTCGCCTCTACCCTACCCTAGTGCGACAACACTTGTTTGTGGGCTGGACTGTTTTCAAGTGGTGGGTAATAAAAGCCAACGCACAGATTGCTGCACCTTTAGCCACTGCCACTGCACTTGTTGTTTGGCTCTTTGTTTTGGCTCTAGCATCTTCTAGCGATTATCCTTGCCCGGAGTGGGCCCCGAAGGACCCTGGCGCGAGAAGGAGAACGGGTTGCCCGTACTGAACGGGCGTCGCGCCGGGGCTAGCGGTGGCGCAACATTGTTGCTGGCCCGTTCGTACCATCAATTGAACCTTGCCAGCCAGTGCAGTGGCCGGGTAGGACGAGGAGGGGAAGGGGCGTAGCACTCGCTGAACGGTCGCGGTGGGCACGCACTGCCGATGACTGGGGTTTTTCCCCGAGACAGTTCATTCGCATCCTTTGGGGGGGGTAAATGAACGGTGGACGCACGGTCCTGGGAACTTGGCTGGTGCTGCCTGTGCTGACTGTGTGTGTGTATGTGTGTGTCTCTTTGTGCTTTTCGTGTTGGCATAATGAATTGGCTGAACCGGTGGAACGAAAGAAGACAAAAAAAGAACACCCATTTGCGGTTATCGCTTGGCCGGGTGGCGTGTTTTTTACCGGGTATAAACTTTCGTTTTTGCTATTGACACTAATTACGTCTCCGCGTCTGCCGTAGCCTTAATAATTAAGCACGTCTGTAGAGGGTTTACTACTTTCGCATTAGTTCGAGTGTGCCACTTTTATAAAAATGGCTTTAAGGGTTTTTTTTGTCTACAAACAGCCTTTTTATATGTAATTGTTTGGCAGGTATTGTAAAAAATACATCATTCTTTGACATTCCGACTTTACCTATTGGAATATTGCATTGAATGAATTAAATTTAAACATTAAATAAGCATAATTTCTAATCCTAAAAACATAATAAAAACATTTTTTTTTATTTACTCAACTACGCATGTAATTCTACTTAATAATTTATTAAAGATATTTCGGGATGGGATACAGAAATACACGAATTAAAATGTCCTCTTCAAATTTAACAAATCTTCAAATTTAACAAATAAAAGTTTTTTATGTGCAAAACATCAATTGATAATGCTTCCGAGATTGTGAAAAGTGAGCTATATGACATTAGAATCAGCCAGTATTTAATTATTTATCTTAAAAATGGATGATATCAGTGATCTTGTTATCTTATTTTCATTATTTTAATTATCATTATTTTTGAATGATAAAACTAAACCTTTCCTAAACAACAAGTACTATAATGATCCGCACTGGAATGATAAAGTAGTCAGAATTGGAGGTCTTGTAGAAGTTGTACGTTCAAAATATGTTCATGCCGACGCTGTCCTGACTTTTAACAGACAAATGTCGAAAGGATACATTTATCCTTTCCTTATGTCCTTATATCCTTATATTTATTATATAAATATAATACCAAAACACTTATTTAATACAATTGTATTTAACCCACTGTAAAATAGGCTGTCATTTAACAGTCTTCTGCTATCAAAGTTAAATGACGCAAGACAAAATATTCCGTTAAAAAACCCGTTCAACCGTTGAAACGCTAGACATCCACCATTTCAAATTCCGAATAAGCATCAAACGATCACTCTTATCGTTTAATGATGTGCTTCCTTTTGGGAAAATGCCATCCCGCACTGATGCGTCCCGACGATCACCCATCACACCATATGGGTGTTTGTTTATCTCTGCTACCCCTTTCACTTCGTACCACCGTTGCGACGGACTGACTGACTGAGTGACTGACTGACTGACTGTTTGACGCCATTCGTCCGGCCAAAAGCCTTTTAGCGCCATTAGCACAGTGTCACAAGCGCAACGCAATCCTGCACCGGCCCAAACTAATCAAACATTCCACAAACCGATCCTGATCGGTGCCATAATTAATGGTTTCGTTAACCATAAACAAAAAACCCAAAGCTTTTGCTATGGCTTAAAGCAAACCACTCAACAAAAAACACACCAAAGCAACAACAACAAAAAAAAAGGGTGCGACATGTTCCTTTGCACAGGAAGTGCGCTCGCCGTGTTACTCTCGCTCGCTCTCTTTCTCCGTATCGCAGCGAACACGAGCCCGGCGCCCCGTCCATTTCCGGGGACGGTCATGTCCGTACGGCTGCAGACGCGCAGACACACATCCATCCGCAACACAGAGGCCGATACCTCCGGGGGCAGACTGTGGACAGCCCCTAGAGCGTAGTGGAGACGACGACGACGACGACGACGACAACGTTGACGACTACCTCAAGCGCGGATCAAGCACGTAGCACCGAGCAGCACGAAGGAATGAAAGAGAGCAAGGATCACAGCACAAGGACGAATGCGGGACAGCGAGACAGCACGAGGCACGGGAGACATCCTGCACCGTTTGTGGCTCCTCAATTAGTGCGGTGAAACGGAGCGAGCGGCACGAGCGACAGGTTGAAATGGGCGAATGGGTAGCAAATCGATCTCGACACGGATATTTAAGACTGGTTGTGCACCGGTCTGTCACTATCAGTTGCACTTGAGATTTCATCCAACAACGAACCAACCAGCGAGTGAGTGCAGTGAAACGATGAGGCAATTCTAAAGCACGATCAAACGTTACGTGACAATAAGCCAGTGAATTTGAGTATATTTGCGAATTGCGGAACTATTATCAAACGAAAGACAATGGTGCTATCAATTGTGTATTCGAGGATTGTAATGGTGGTGTGTTTGATGCTAGTGCCTACAAACGTCTCCAGCTATGCAATAGGTACGTGTTCTTGGAGAAGATCTGAGAATCGGAAGTGCACAACAAGCAGCAACGGAAGCGTTTCTCTTTAAGAAATGTGCTCATCTTTTTACACAATTTCTAATGAAAATCATGTTCAACTTTTTATCAATAGATCACACTGCATCCACCGATACAGCGACGTTGCAGGTTTTAAACGAATTTCGGACACGGCTTGTAGCGGAAGGAGTTATTCGTGACGCTAAAGGTAAAGATCATTAAACAAAGATCAATACGCAATGAATCGAAGTCTTCTAGAGCGATTATCTAATAGTAAATTGTTCTTATCACCAACAGAACTAACAATGGATACTTTCGATGAGCTGGAAGTGCTTCGGCTACTTCCCATGGTTATCAGCTTCATGAAGGCAAACGCTCTGTCATCCCTCGAGCAGGACGCGTTCGAGCACATCTACGGCAGCATCTGGGAGCTGGTCGTTGAAGAGTCCCACCGGTATCGGGGCCAGCCTCGCAATGCAATTCTTACCGCACTGCTAGCCTCACCCGAAATACGTCAAACGTCAAATCCCAAAACCAACGATCCTCAACACAACTCCATTCCGCCGCCTGCAACTTACGCTTCCCGGGAAGCTCCCTCACAGCGAGTGCTGCACATGGCTGCCACGATCGTGCAAAAGTACTACCAACGCCAAACGAAGCACACCAGTGCCAGCAAACGCAAGGCCACCCAAGCACGCCGAAATGAACCCCGGCTAAGAAGTGCCGATGTGCGTACGAAGCAACTGTCTAGCGATTCGATTCGCGTCACAATCGAACTGCCACGCTACAAACGTGCGATCGCCAAACCCAAACAATCGCCCACAAAACAGAAAGCGAAGGAGGAGGTGCACGAGGAGGAGGACGAGGAGGAGGACCCCGAGATGGAGGCAAAGATTTTGGCCGCCATTCAGGCACAGATTGGAAATCCCAGCCTGGAGGAGGAAGACGATGAAGAGGACGACGACACTGCAGCGCTTGGTGAGGATTCGTCCGAGTATTTAGACGACGAACCCGACTACATGGGTGTGCTCGGAGACGATGACGACGATGATGATGATGATGATGATGATACTGAAGAATATGAAGAGGATGATGATGGGCATCTCGTTAACGGGCTGTTGCGAACGAGCATGCAAGATTTCGAGAATCCTTCCTTCAACGAACTGTTGCTGTTGGCGGCCCGGCACAGAGCAGCACAGCAGCGGCGGCAGAAGCAACAGCAACACCATCTTGCCCACCGAATGAAACCTTCGGCGACGCTTCACAGCAGCTATGAGGATTACTAGCCTTGCGGTAGATATCGATTGATGTCTTCATCAGTGAAAGGATCAGTGATCGATGCCTGTTGAGTGCGATGGGAGCGAATCTGCAAAAGATGTGTGGAGCATATCGTGTGGGTTCGCCAGTGCAGCAGCATTAAAATTCAAACAAATCGTACAGAAACGTTAGCGTTAGTGGTTAAGGTTAAGGTTAGGTAAGGTTAGTGTAAGGCTTTTATTATTAGGTGTTATGAATGTTGTAAAAACTCATCCTTCGAAACATTAAGTGCAATGCGATCGCTGTCGAATAAACTATAAGTGTTATTTGTGTGCAAATTGTATAATTTTGTTGTGCTTCTTTTAATAATTTATTTATTTTGATGTTTTGTAATTGAAAATTTTCAACTAGCAATAATTAATTAACAAAAACATTTACTAAATATCATTCAATACAGTTCCACCACAAGAAAACTATATTTAAGAACCCATTGTTCAAGGTTCCGGTCAACAAGGGCTTTTAGCAACCTTGGCTGATCACTACGACTCGCTGATCACGACACGACAAGAAACGAAGATGACGAAGAGGGCGAGAGAATCCGTTTGAATGATGTAAAAAAGACGGAGCGCAATACCGGTGGCAGATACTTAAATACAGTGGAACCCCTCACAACGAGTAACCCTTATAACGAGTTTTTCGCAAAACGTACAAATCTGAATATTCAACAAATACTCCTCATAATGATTTATTTGTTTATTTATTGTTCAAATTGGCCACCATACAACAGACGCGTACTACCGATCGTACCAACGTACAGTACAACATCTTACACGAAGTAGGATCGTTTATTTCACGCGTAAGATGTTTAAGCAAGCCTAGCAGCTGATTCCTCTTGGTTACGACGTCGTCAAGCTGGCCATGGAAGCTCAACTTCGCATCAAGGAGCACTCCAAGATCCCTGGGACCGCTTTTACGCTCAAGTATGGAGCTACGTAGTGCGTAATCATATCGAAGGGGTACTCGCCTTCTCGTGAAGGTGATCACCGCGTACTTCTCGATACATAGTTGGCCAATTTGTGAAGCACCAGGATTGGAACATATCCGGAGCACAACATATCCGGAAGATGCATCTGATCTGCTTGTGAGCGAACCGGTGAATGTAATTTAGCAGGAGGAGAAGTGCCGTCTAGTCTAAATCGAGTAATTGTGCCTTTTCAATAAAAAACCTTTTGAAACTATGTTCATGTTTTATCAGATATATATTTTATTTTCATACAAACTACAGCATATAAATTGATCAACGGTGACTCTTCTCACCTTTAAAGCATCGTATATACTAATTAAATTATTCATTCCAAATTGAACTACACACATAACTCCCCATTCATTTCCTTTGTACAATGTCTATCAGCCGAGAAGCACGACTCAACGATACTGCCACAACACTGCCAGCGCATCCTGTTCCATCTTCTGAAAGAGTTTGTCCTTAAATTTCTCATACTGACGATCGCGCTCCATGATTTCGTCGGACGCCAGGCTCGCCTGCCGCACGTCGTTGTCTCCCATTCGCTCATCCTCGCGCACCAATCGCTTCAGCCAGCTTAGCTCCGCACGTTTACGCTCCATGATCGCCGCATGATGGTTCGTTGTGCCGTACCGGAACACTTTCGGATAAAGGCCCCAGCTCTGCAGCCGCTCGCGGTAGGAAGCATCCGTCCAGGGGTTTCGGACCCAATCCAGGGACACTGTTTCGTCGTAGGATACAAAAGGCAACGCACACGAGCAAAATGGTTTAATCTCGAACGTTCCAACACACTTTCTCGTGCTTTTTACTTACATTTTCGTGCAAACAATGGCCGGCTTCCGGTTAACACCATCAGAACCGTGCAGAACAATGCGCCCAGCAGTACTTTCATTTTCTTTTCAACTTAAAACAATGCAACGATCCTTTCTCTTCCACCTCACAGCAACAACTGGCACTGGATCGATGGCGGACGGAAACGAATGCTGCATACGCTGGCAGGTAAACGACTTCTTTTGCTGCCATTCCGGGGGAAAAAAAACAAAACAAAACGAAAAAAGGATTCCGACCGAGGCAAAACAGCAGTAAACGGTACTGCTGTACGGTCTACGGTTCCGTGCGCAAACGATCAGCCTCCGCCACCATCAAGGGCCACAGGTCGTCGAAAATGTCCGCCAGCGCATCCCTTTCCTCGGGCGTAACGTTCTCCAGGCGCAGTTGCTCGACAATGTGCGGTATCAGGGCGGCCATTTCCGGGTCCTTTACCATCACGGCCATCGGGCTGCTGCTGCTACCTGCACAAAACGATGCAAAAGAAAAGAAAGGGTTGTTAATACACTTTCTATTTTTTGGGAAATGTTGCTTGTTCACTTTCTTCTGGTTTAGGTGTAAATAAAAAAAAAATAGAACATAAATATTGCTGGCAGCAATTAACCCGATCTTCTCATTGTTGCATGGCACAATCGCCATCGCTTCGAGGAATCACCTTCCCGATCGGTGCGCCCTCTAGCTGTCAGCAGAGTAACCATCCAACCGTTCGCTCAAAGCTTACCTTTATCGTTCCCGTTCGCGTTGTGCTGCATGTTGGCGTCCTCCGTTAGTATGATCACCTCCGTTTCGTCGTCCTCATCCTCGTCCGAATCAGGCTCCTGCGACAGCAGATTCGGTCCCGAACTAAGCTCATACTTAACAGAGCGCCCATCGGGTAGAAATGTAAGATCGTTTCCATTCTGCATACGAATAACAATTGCTGGATCGGTCTTCAGCTCCACTCTCGCGCGTTCCGTACTCGCTGCCGCCGACTCCACCTCTAAATCGTAATCATTCACCACAGCCTTATCCGAGGCGACCGGTTGCTCTGTCACGTACACTATTTCCACCGCGCTCGGTCCGGCTTCCGATCGCTTCTCGTCCACATTCCAGTTCACATCGTTCACACCACTCGGCTTGTTGTATGTTGTCTCCTGCAGCTCTTCAATCTCGTTCAACACTTCACTTTCCGACTGCACGACGCGCACCAGCAATCCACGAAAATCGTTGAACGCGTCCCGCAGCTTACCCTGCAGCGTGTCCTCCATCGCCGTCACGTCGTTACCCATATGGCCGCTCTCGCGCAACCCGGTCAGCGTTTTGACGACGAGCGGAAACAGCAGGCGAAAATCGTTTGCCAGCTGCTCCTTGATCGGATCCCGGGCCGCATACTCGCCAATGTTAAACACCTCCTCGAACCCGTCGACACCGGACAGCAACCGTTCCAGCTCGTCGCGCAGATCTTCCTTCGTGAGCCGGTCGATCAGATTGCTCAGGATGGTCGTTGGCTCCTGGTAGGCCGGGCGATGGTAGGACCGCATCACCTGCACCAGATAGTACAGTTGGAGCAGCTTCTTCGCGTACGGATCGATCGGTACGTTCGAAAGGATCCCGGCAGAAGAGTGCGCTGGTGGCACACCATGATCAGCGTACGATCCTAATCCAACGAGCTGCGGATCGGTGTTGGATGAATCTGTCGAACGAAACGAAAGTAGCCTTATTACCTTTCCACTGCACAGAACGCTTTTCCTTTTCAATGCTTACCACGGTCACGATCCACGATCACATAGCTCGCCCCGAACTGGGAGCAGCATAGGACGGAAATAATCACCAGCAAATGCATCCTTCACACCAAGTTTGACCGTCCCTTCCAAGCACCACGCACAACTGAGCATCGCTTCGGGCAAGTCACGTCCATTTTATAGCTTTGCACGGACACAGCTTCGTCCAGCATCCTCGTCCCAACACGGCACTAACGATCAAAAGCCAACAATGCAGGTTGGCGAAGGGTAGTCCGTCGCATCATCTTCTACCTGCCGGAACGAAACGGATGAAAATAAATCACGAATAATACACGCGGGCCTGCTGCCAGTTGCCGTAGGACACTTCCGCTGACCTCTACCCCCGGTAGGTGGTCGCCCAGTCTCGCCTTACCTTGTCTAATCGCTCTCGCCATCATGCCAGGTTGCAATGTTTCCGCCCTCGTTTTTTGGTTGTTGTGTTTTTCTCCCTGCAGATGTGTGCTTGTGTGTAGAACGGGTACGGCTAGAAGCATTCGATGCGTGTCTCGTGGACTATCTGGTGTGGTCTAATGTAGGGTCATCACGTTAACCTGTAGTTTCTGCTTTCAGCTGGGTGCAAAAGATTCGATTTTTTAAGGTAGTTGGTTGTTTGTTCTTACATGGATTCTCATATTTTGTGCTGAGTTTCTTTCGTTCCAAAGCAAAGGATTCAAACACCGCTAGAGTTTTATTCAATATTTTTTATATTTTTTAAATATATATATTTTTTATGTATATGTAGAGCTTCTAATCTGTATAGTATCCTTTCTCGCGCCATTTTTTGTTATATTCCCTCCCTCCTAAACTATGCTGATGTCTTGTTGTTGTTTTTTTTTATGATATCTGTGGAGCCCAGTGGCCGGTTGGTTAGTACTTAATCATCTTATCGATCATGTTTTTTTTGTTCTTTTATTATCTTTTCCTTATTTTCTTTTAACTTTTTTTGTGTTGCTTATCTGTTCGATCCTTCCACCATTTCTTATGCGAATATGCGTGTGTAAGGGTACTTTTTTTGGGGGTGTAAATCAATTACTTGTGATTTGTTTGTTATTTGCTTTTTTTTCATGTTTTTGTTCTTTCGCTGCTCCTTTCGGCTTGCACAGCTGGTAGAACTTGTTGAATTAATAGTGTTGTTAATAACCGACAGTTTAAAATATGCTTACCGTAAACCGTTAATTGTTACCCCAATTCGACCCCTGTCCCGATCGATCGGTTTGGTTTACACGAGCACCAGAGAGCAACGATCGAACGATCACACCAGACAAAAAAACCTTCCGGATCTTCCGGGGGCTTTACGCCGAGGAGTGCCGGTTGATTCTGATCCCCGTATCCCTGGTCCCCGGCCATTCTCCTAATCCTAAAGTTTCCTGGCCTCCCAATGCAGGCATTGAATTGCGTGTGAGATTCTTATTAAACGTGTACCGGATTGCTTATATGCCTATAATGCCAACTGTGCCGCCACTGGTCGCTCGTTCGCCACTCGTCGTGTATAAATAATTTAAACTTAACATCTACAATCACGGCGCTTCTCGTACTGCCTCTCCTATCCCTTTTTCGATTCCCCTATCCCCTAATCCCTCTATCCTTTGGTTGCCGTGAACAGAGCTCCTTCCAGCCCCTCCCCCATTCCCCGGGGAGTTTTTAACATTTTTACACGATGCTTTTATTTCAAAAAAAGAAGATGTGCTCTCCACACTGCCTCTCCACCACCTCTAACTCGTTGCGTTTGGTCAATGCGTCAAATTTACTGCGCAGTTCAAAAACATCGCCCCCACTCCTCCCAAAAAGTGGTCTTACTACGAGGGGGTTCCCCTTTCCTTTTGTCGTTTTCTACGTTCAACCACTACACTTTTTTACACAATTTTTAGCACGCAATTCTTTTGCAGCTCTTTCCACACGAATAAGGGTAACGCCGTTTGCGGGTGCGATTTTAAGTACATTTTCTTTTTTTTTTTCACCCGCAGCGCATTAGAATCGTGATTTCGATAAGTCTCACCTAAGATTGGCATATTTCTTTACTCCGCAGCCGGACCTCATATACCCTTTTTCGTTTTGTTAACGAATTTAGTGGTGTTTTAGTGTGCCTGATACAAAAATTGGGAGCTAACTGGCATGAAATCTACGTCCGAAATCTACCGTCAAAGTTGGGGAGCTGGTGGTGGATGGGTGCTGGTGGGTCTGTTTGGGTATTGTCGCCGAATTTGTTCCACCGCGCAACGTTCCTGGGCTGCTGACTGACTGACTGACTGACTGACTGAGCAACAACCGTGTCTCCCTATCCGCTTTCAAAAGCCCACGGTTTGGTTCCTTTCAAGCAGCAAAGCGCATCGCGTCTCCTCCAGCAGCGTGATACCATGTTAGTGTTTTAGTGTGTGTTTCTGTACTGTTGTGTTTCGTTTCATTTGCTCGGTGTTGTTACTGTTACAGCTTCGCTTTTTGGGGTGCTGGGGTTGTTATGTGTTTTTGTTTCTTCTTCTGTTTTGAAAGGCACAATTTCACTCCGACTATCCACACTTGTGCGCACTGTGCTGCTAAATTTTGACTCCTTTTTGTTGCGATTCTTCCAAATATTCCAAAACTCCTCTGCTGCTGCTACTAAAATCTTGCTTGACTCGGGGTAGTGACACGAACACTTACTTTCTTTGTTTTGGTGTATATAAAGGTTAACTTTTAGATCGGCGGTTTTGAGGTTTCGATTTGGTGGCCGTACGTACTCTACCCAGTACACGTAAATGTGCAAAAATGAAGGATTTTGTAGAAGAGAGAAAAAGAAACATGAAAAACATGCAAATTGAAGCAAGAAAGCGAAAAATCATAATAAATTTCACAAAAAAACAGACAAAGAAAGAGAAGGTAATGTACTAACCGAAATAAACTGCGAAAGAGATAGTACAGCATCGAAACAAGAGTTGTCCACATAGAGCACAACACAACAGTGTATGCGCATTTAAATGCTCAAAACAACCCAAACAAAACAGGACAAAATAAATTAATCTCCCAACTTCACGGGGGAAAGCCAAAACACAACAAAACCATACGATACAAAAGCACATACATACGCACATAATTTCACACGCACACACATTTGACTAGAATTTCATTCTTCTCTGTATGCATCTGTCTTCTGTCCTTCCCCCCCCCCACTCTTCATGTTACACGCGCGAAAACCGCGAAAAACGGAAACAACGGAAACGGAAAAATGATAGGCAAAGATCGAGCTTTGTTCGCTTTTTGTTTTTGTTCGTAGTATTGCTTGCGAACGTACGCATCGATCCGACTCACTAATGTGCAAATGTGAAACCAATTGATGCTGCCACTTCTAGTGTTCTGAAATCTGTTCCTTTCTGTTTTTCGCTAATCGCTTTTTCTGCTCTCTCTCTCACTCTCACTACCTCGGTGGGGATAAGACGACGCTACATCATTTTGTGGTATTGCTTGCGTGTTTTGCTCTACATCGTAATAGCAGCCACATCCTAGAGGATATTGCATTTGCATTCAAAAAGTCTGATTCCTACACATCCCCTCTTCCCCACTATCCAACAACTATATCCGATAAACAATTATTGCAAAAATCAGTCCACGGGATTCGGTTGAGAGGACTACGGCGGGGGCACCACGTTATGACTGTGAACCGTAAACTGGGATTGTTTTCATCTGTCCAACATTGCAACATTGCTTTTTTTACACCTTTCCAGATCTTCGATACATAAGCCCGCCTTACGAAGGACGAAGACACGAAACAAGAATTGAGCTTTCGTAGAGTTATGCTGTCGTATTGTTCTTCATTTTGTTTTGCTTCTCCAACAGTTTTGTCCCACACTGTTTATTGCTTATCCGCTAAAAGTATTTGTTAAGTAAATAATGTGTCTCCCGCCCACAGTGCAACGGCGTGTTCTGCGGCACGTTCCTCATGCAAGGTTACTACTATCGGTCTAGTTCGGCTTTTCTACAGTACGTTAAAAACTAGTTGTATAATAAATAGAGTAAATTTCTTTATACGCCTGAATGCCTGCTGCCTGGGGGCGCACTTTCGCACGCTGGCCTTTGCTTGATGTGTGTGTGTGTGTGTGTGTTTACAGATTCTGACGCTGACTGGCACTGCCGCAGAGGGAAAATAAGCTCTTCCATTTCAGGCGCCCGCCACAAGATGTGTGCTTGAAATATGTGCGAATTGGCAATTACAGGGTTTCCCACGATTTATTGGTTGGTTCCCACGATTTATTGGTGCGTTCCCACGATTTTTTGGTCATTTCCCATAATTTTTTGGTAGCAACCCACGATTTATTGGTCGGTTCCCAAATATTATTGGTCGGTTCCCAAATATTATTGGTCGTTTCCCAAATATTATTGGTCGGTTCCCAAATATAATATAATATAATACCGACCAATAATATTTGGGAAACGACCAATAATATTTGGGAACCGACCAATAATATTTGGGAACCGACCAATAAATCGTGGGTTGCTACCAAAAAATTATGGGAAATGACCAAAAAATCGTGGGAACGCACCAATAAATCGTGGGAACCAACCAATAAATCGTGGGAAACCCTGTATATGCGCTCACAGAGGAGTGTATTTGTGTTTTTTGAGGCTGTTTCTTTTTACTTAAATTCAAGAGATGAATATTCGAGAACGATTGATTGGCGATTGATTGATCCGGCTTGATTCCGTTACTTTGCTTTGCTGAGTTCTTTATTACCTATCGCTTACTGTTAGCATTTCACGTAACGCAACGTTACGTAACGCTTCCGGTTTGGTTAGCTGTTAGTTTAATAGAGTTTAAAACACTACACATCTCCGAAACGGCTAACTAAAATGTACGCCCCAACCATGCGCTCTTTAGTTGTGTTTTGTGTAATTGGTATGGTGGTTTGGGCTGTTATTTTCTTCCTATTTCCTTTTTCCAATTTTTCTTTTTTATGTTTTTTGGCTAGGCAGCGGACACTACAAACTAAACCATCTCCCAACTCCTCGCTGCGTTGGCGCAGCGGAAGGCGCGCATTCGTCGCGAGTTACGAGCGCTTCTCGTTGACGCCACCGACGCCATCGCCGAGCAGCGACAGCATCAGCGCTTGCGGTAGTAAATATTATTGCAGTCTAGCCTCCTGGAGCGAAGCACCGGTCGCGTTCTGATAGGGCGACAGGCCGGGAAATGCACCCGCCGCGGCAGCAGCGGCGGCGGCGGCAGCTCCTGCTTGCGGCAGCGTGGCGTACGTGTACGGTCCGGCCATGTACTGGGCGGCGGCAGCCGCAGCTCCGGCAGCTGTGAAAACAAAAACACACACACACAAAACGGATTAGTTGAAGATCTTAGATAGTACCCTTTCGCGTTAATGCCTTACCTGAGGCACCGGATCCATAGGGATACGCATCGAACCCTGTACTGTACTGGCCCGGATACGGTGCGGCGGCGGCTGCTGCTACCGCATTCTGTTGGGACACAATTGGAAAGAAAATCGGCGAATTATTATTACTGCATCCACTCTAACGGCTCGTGCACTCGGTCAGTGCCCTCGCTCCCGACGGTTGCTTACCTGGTACTCGTAGAATTGACTAGTGGCGGCCGCGATGGCGGCTGCGTGCGACAGCTGGGTGGCAGGGATCGGCACCAGTCCGGAGGCGGTTGCGCCCGCTCCGGTCGAACCGCCCGCCGTGCCTAGGTACGGTGTGCCGTAAATGTAAGACGGTGGCACTCTGTAGGTCGAGCGGAGACCGATCGGTGAAAGAAACAGAGAAGGAAAAGGGAAAAGACGTATTAAACAATGGTTCAATAGCTTCTCTTTCGCAACCAAATACACTGCAACCAAGAGCAACAACAAGAAAAAGTAAAACAGTTAACAGCAACAGCAACAACAACATCAACAACAACAACAACAAAACACTTTATATTTGCCAAACACGCCAAACAACAGCAACATCAACGAAAACGTTTCGATTAGTTTTCAAACCTCGTAAAAAACAGTAAAATGGGTAAAAGAAAATAATAAGTATAGAAAACAAAAAAAAGTAAATGTTGTAGATCAACCAAATCAAGATTCAGATAAAACAAAAGAAAAAAAAAGACAACTAAAGTGTAAGAAAAGTCATAAAAACAACAACAAAAGAAAACAACCCATCAAACGACGCATACCGCACACACAGGAAAGTGAGTGAAATAAAGAGAGAAAGTAAAAATAAAGTGAAAAAAATCATCCCACAAGCAAATAAAAACGCTTGTAAGTGTTGTAAATGAACCCATTAGATAAGAAAGTAAAACACAAGAAAAAAAACTTGAAAAAAACATGTTTTTCACCGATGAGAGATAAGAGAGACAAGAAGAGCAGAGAACAGACATAAACATGAGCTCTTGCACCACCGCCACCACGTGACCATTGGAGTTGAAGATAGGACGACCTGTGCCCATGATGCAAACATGAACGATTCTTCACCATTTCATCATTGTGACAGTTGTCGGTGGCCGTTTCCTGATTCGAAGTGCCAGCGCACTACATATCTCCTACGGCACCCCTTTTCCGATGAAGGCTACGAGTACGTTTTCAACTCTAAAGCAACATGACATGTTTATCCGTCACCCATCTGTGACCATTCGTTACAATTATTGATCGCACAGCCGTACTATTCTTACAAACCTCACGCCCCTCAAGCCTCAGTGACAACACCCAACAAGCACACATGAGTGTGGAGCTTAAGTATCTCAAAAATAGGATCCGCCCCATCACTTTCGAGGGAATCGAGGAGGGACACTAAAAACTGCCACCCCTCGGGCCTACACGTCTGTCAACCCAACCCCTCTACTAGTGAGCGTTCCCGCGTTTCGCTTGAACGAAGATTAAATAAAATCCATAAAACGAACCAACACACTGTCGTACACACGCTGCTTTACAGACACGTTCGTTACCTCGCAGTAAAGAAAAAAACACACACACCCGTCGCCATTTTAGAACGTCACTGTCCGCCCACCTTTATTCTGATGCTCCCGCCGTTTGCGCGATCGTCGGGTGGTGTGTGTGTGTGTAGGGGGGTGCGATTGGGGGACGAGCCCGGGAAAACGATCGCGATCGCGTACCAATTGCGAGCGAGCGTGACGGCCATCTTGCCATCCGTTGGGCACGATCTCGGGCACAAACGTGTGCTGAAGCTGTAAAACGTGGAATGTAGCGTATCAATCATCGTTTTAGGAGGCGAGGAGGTTGATTTTCGCACTTCAAACTGATTATTGAGTGTGGTTTATAGAAATCTTATCTTGTTATAGGTTTGACCACTGTGGAAATAAGTGGATCGTATGATAGGCATGACACGCGATTTATTTCAAGCTATTCATTATGAGAATGTTAAAAATGTCAATTTGGAGATTAAAAGAACTCATCATAACGATCAAAACAAGACGAGTTTTAATACATTTATCTACTTATGCTGTATTGTATTTTGTTATCAGTACCGAACGACAATGTTTTTCAGCTAAAGATTTATCTAAGCTTCTTCATTCCGACAAATGTGTTGTTAAAAGTCCTCATCTAGGGATAGGAATCAAAATTTTGTAATGTAAAACTGCAGTCATAAATGTCCTCAAATACTATTTAAATTTAACATGATTCCTTCAAGGATCAAACATTGTTGGCTTAAATTCAATAGGAAATAGGTGCGTTAGAGTCAAAAATGGATGCCTTAGAGCCAACATTTAACGGCTACGACTGTAAAATGTTACAAATAACTAGTACAAAATACCACCTAGTAGCAGGTTTACAATATCTAGTCGTCTGAATTACTTGCCTACTTACTAACACCATAGTCACAGCCAGTAAATGACAAGTTAATGTGGTTTGATGCTAGAAGTTCGTAGTATTTGTCGATTAATCGCACCTGTACTCAAAACGATCCAGTTTATTCAACTCTCTGAATCTGTATTTGTACAAGCAGAATGTGTGCTATCCGTCGGCCCCATTTCACAACACAACAACGCCCTTGTAATTGTACTTTGTCGACGATATTTATTAGACCATCCCCATCGATAGTCGAAAACAACCTTCAGCTGGTAACAGACAAAGGATGACCGGTGCGACAGCGGGTTACACCGATTTATAAGCGCGTGTTGTCGTCCCGGCCTCGCAGTATCAATACTGCTCGGCGCAGTACATAGGACGCTCGGTAGTGGTGATGATGATCGTAATCTACTGTCGCCGCGTGATGGATATTTAATGGTTTTGGCAATCATCTGAGCTCAAAACAATATTGACCAACATTGTACACAATCTCTCTGTGCTGATGATGACACATCACTACCCACCAACAGATCTACATTGCAAATAGACACATTCTTCGCAAAAAACAGATCTGTACGTTCCCCAATTCTTCCTTTCTTCAGAAGATCGAGTACCTCCAATGTGAACATCAGGTTCGGAGGAAGAGGTGTGTAATGATCACTAGAGTACCATCTTCACACACACATACCCATACTCATCCCAACCACACTATTGAGATTGTCACCGTGGGCATTCCGGAGGAGCGCTCACGATGGGACATTTCTAAAAATAATCCCGCCAACCTCCCGATGCTGCGTCGTGTGTACTACAACCCTGCTCCGCTCGAAAGAATGTCCAAACGGTGTCTTCTACATAACGATCATCTTCGTGTGCATCGTGAAAATATCTAACGCTCCTCACTCACTGACGGATCGTTGCAACTCTGCAGCAAAACTCTTGTCTTGGTTCCTTGATCTTTCGGGGGCACAGGGGGAACAGATCGCATCGCATTTTGTCTTGGAGCGAGGTGGAAACGAAGGTTGGCTGGCTGGCTGACTGGTGTGTACGTAATGAAGGTGGCTTCTCGGCTCTTGGGAGGGGGTTGGTGGTGTTGCGCGCCAAGCACAGAAGCCGAGAGCCATATTTATTTGTATTTATAGAACGCGCTCTCGCGCTGCGCTGTGTTCGGCCAAATTGCGCGCCCTGCTTTGGCAAAGCCAACCGCCAATATACTACACCTCGCATCGCGACCATCTTCCTGGCTGTGTGTCGTGTTGCCAGTGTGGGGCGGCGGTTACCCGTGCACCCACGGGTTTGTCCCAAAAGCCCCAAACCAAGACATCGCTCATGCTCGTGGCGTGTCGCGCCACAACAAGACATGTTGACGATGAGAAGAGTTTCCCTACTCTCTCTCCTGCGTCCTAGTAGAGCAGTGCGCGCGCTAGTGAGGATTGACATTTGAATTTTCCAACCGAGCGTTCCATCGCAACCTTTTTCCTAATTACTTCACACGCGAGGACAGAGGAGAAAGAGATAGAGATTTGCCGGCCATTTGCTTCCCTGCACACGTGTGTCTTCCGCTCTTGGTGGTGATGTGGTGTGCCCGCCCAACACCGAAGCGCGCGTGAAGCAATTACGTAAATCGAAATAAATGCAGCAATTACATTAATTCGATAAAAATCGCTCCAAACCCTGGTGGCGTAGGTAATCGCGACCACATATTGCGCGACGGTGTCTGTTGCGTTACACCGTCGTTGGCAACGTTGGACTTACGGGGCGGCACAGAAACACGTACAGAAAATTGATTAATACTTCCATTAATGCCTACCCAACAGCCTCGACTGCCGGGGATTATTATATTGCTGTATGTCCCACTTTTTCCAGCTTTTTCTTTTCAAAACCATTTAATGTCTTCATCTCTAAGCATTGATATGTCCCTCCTCTCTCTTCTTTGATGTAGATGGGTCATATAAAATGTATAACGCCACCGATTGCGGCGGATATATTGCGAAGCCTCGGCACGATTGTTACATTTTCATTATGATTGGTACCAGGGCCGTACTGGGCGGCAGCATGATCGTAGATTAACTCTTGTCCCCAACGCTACTCACCGACTATAAATAACGGAGTACAAACCCGCTGCCGATGGCCATTACATGACACAATAGTCGCGACTGACTCCCAACCGCTTCTATTAAGCTTTTTCCGTCTTTCATCACAACATGGTCCTCTTCTGTGCACGCCTATCGATCGGAGGTGGTGGTGGTGTGTCAAGTGTACTGCTCTATTCGTACCAATCTCCTTACGGGTCGCGTAAGCATCGACCCCAAGACTTTTCTTATACAAATGAAGCGGAACCCTTCAGAGCCAAGGCAGAACCAATTGTTCTTGCCTGCTTCGAAGGAGAGCTCCATCCTGTGCCTAAGTGGACGCCGCACGATCGGCGGGAAAAATCACGTTTTCCGCCGATGGTAGATGCCCGGCCGTCACTTCCGTCACGTCTGTGATTGACGTCAGAAGGGTTGGGAATAAGCGGGACAAGGAGCGTAGTACCGCTCATATGCGCCGATGATGGAAGGCACACACATGGACACCTTGTTTTTTTGGGTCGCGTTTGTCGTCAGGAGTGCGATTGAATAATGTGGCGATGTGGGTTGAAAGAGCCGAGATACGGCACCGGCATTTTCATCTGCCATCCCCTTCAACTCTTCAAGGTTTTCGATGAGCAACGACGATCCGTTTCTTGATGGACCTGTTTTGGGTGTATTTGGCTTGCTTTGGCTTAAAAATAAACATACCGCTAATCCCGCTTTGTCGCAAACAAAATTGAGATGAAAATAGATCATGGTGTACACCCATTACTTTGAAGAGATTTATGCAACACTCTGTCAATATCCACATGTTAGGAATTATTTGGTAGTTACGTTCTGTCCAATTTCGCAACACAAACCCCGCATTTCTTGGGCTGATGAGCTCTTGTAGCTAGTGACCATCTATTATCTTCTCTGTAGTCGCTCTATAATTGTACTTTAAGCTCAACAATTTGAACAGCTAATTGAGAAACGTTTGGATTTTGTAACCAACTTCAATTTTAATCCTAATCTCTGTTCCTAAGCTATCAACATGTTGTCACCTCTAGGCACATAACTTGAACGATATGATCGCTAGAACGAATTGTTGCCCCATCTATAAACATCTAAATATGTGATTCAAACACGCACACACACACCGAAACACACAAACAAACACGCACACAAAATCAAAAGTAGAGCAGAGGTATTTTTAAAAACGCACAGCAACATAGCACACGTTTTGGGAAACCTTTTTAGAATTATGTCGTACACATAAAAAAAACACGCAAAAACCACAAGACTCAAACCTATTGAAAGCTTTAAAAAACACGGTTAAGCAATAGCGCCATCGTCTAAAAAAAAAAACGAAAAGCACTGAAAAAGCTAAAACGTCACTAAAATGTCACAACATATGGTATTTTTCATTCAATTTTTAACAACTCGTTAAACGATTGTTGATTAATTTTAAAAGAGGAAATGATGAAAAAAAAACGGGAAAGTCCACAGCACTCTTTCGTCTAGCTAAAACTTATCAAACAAATAAAACACAACATTTAAGCAAACAATAAAAACGAAAAATCCAAAAGAAACATTCTAAATCCACCACCAGGAAGAAGTACCGCACAAAACTCTGCCCAAGAGGCTGCTTAGCTCGTTGGGACGTATTAAAAAAAAAACAACCCACTTCGAGCATCGGGTTGTTCGGTCGTTAATCTTAAACCAGCAGCAGCTGCCAGAGAGAGAGCTGTGGCAATTACACCTTGAAGGAGATAATTTATAGATCCGAGAGCAAGCATATTTTATTCTCTTTAACGGCCTCTTACTCACATACACACACTCTTGTTTTATAACCGCCACGTGAAAGCTGCCCATGATAAGCGTGATGATCTTTTTTAATGATTTTCCTTCAACAAGTGCTGTTAAACACAAAAAAAAACAGCATTTGATACGTGCGGCAACTGTTGATTTAATAATTGTACGATCTGCATTTCTGTGGTCATCTGCTGATGCATTATTCAGGTACGCCAGGTACGATTGCAACCTCACAAAAATCAACCGCACACGTAACGCTTTCGCAGCCATCAAGATGAAACCTAATTTGTGAAAGTCAATTTCACTCTCCTGGCGCCTCCGCAAATGCAATGCAACGCGGCAAACGAACCTGCAGGTCGACGGCAACACACACCGTTGTGCAATGCGCGTAATGCCATATATTACAACGGTACCAACATGATCACCCGTGCCTGATCTCATCAAAATGCAAACATATTCCGGTGGGTCCACGGGCTCGAAAGCCGAGCTGCAATGAAAAGCAACGCCCGGAGCAGCAGCCCAAATTTTTATTTTACCGCAATCAAAATAATTTCCCAAGTTCCGCGTGGCAAAGCACGCGATAAAAGCGCGTGGGGTGGATGGCTACATACCACCTCCCCCCCACGATCACCAACGCCACACATCCGGCAGAAAAAAAACGGTTCCGGTGCCGGATCGGACAGTCTAACGGGCCCTCTGTTTGCGGCGGTGCCATGTCACCCAGGGAGTGGTCAGCACGTGTTAAATAGACCGTGGCCCAAACCGTGGCCGAGGTGAAATGTGAATCATGCCAACCCGTTTGACACGATCTGTTGCGTAGTTTAGTTTAATTTTTTATTTTTTTTCGACGCTCAATTTTATTATTTTTACGCGATTTCGGCATGATTGTATTACACTGCCATTTCGAACTAGATACAACATTGAAAAAGAAAAAAACAAACACCAACGATGGTCAGGCGACCGGAATGGAGACGCCACCGTGGGGGGAGAAAGAAAATCTAAATGGAAATACACTGAGCACCACAATAAAACGTACAAACACACACACACACACACGCACACAAGGGCACACGCCACACCAACACCCACACACACACGGCTGGGGGACACGCGCTAAAAGAGCAAAATCAACAACAACAACAATAACACCAACAACAGTAACACCAACAACAACGGCAAAAACACAACCAAATCGCACACACACACGCACACACGAACGCACTTCTCACCTCGAATCGAGCAGCGCGCGCGATAAATCACGACAGACGATGAGCACGACGATGACAAACAATCGCACACACACGCGCGCGCTGTAGGGCTGTGTGTGTGTGCGTGATTGTTGTGTATGAGTGTAAACGATCGGGTGGGTCGACGTGGGTAGTGGGGAAAGGTGGGGCACCACGAGCGCACATGAATTGTTCATTCGCAAGGCGCGCACACAGTTCCCCTTCACAGCCCTCTCCAATCCAATGCCTATCCATACACACACACACAGAGACATACGGGCACCCGCCCCGTAGAGAGGGAAGTGTGTGTAGCCAGTTGACACACCCGCCGTTTGAATGCAACACGTACCACGGAACTGGACTCGTCAACCCTCCGCGCCCGGACAACTGCAGTGTAACCTGAAGTGTGTATTGGGGGGGGGGAGGAGGAAAACGGGAGAAACAAAATGGAAAACACTGGTTTGGTTTCGGTTTGGTACGATACACACGGCACACACCAGGTAAAACAAAACTAGCAAACCTCTCGCACACACACACACACCCTGGAAAAACTCATGAATATCTAGCGACAGTAAAAAAGAGAAAAACTTACAAACACGCACACACGGAGAGCACACGAAACACACTAAACGAACCGCACACGACCAACCCACACCAAAAGGTTCAGGAAAAGTGCAGCAGAACGTCGAAAACAAAACGTGAAAGAAGTTCGTTAACATGTATAAATGCACTTTGAATGCGTGGCAATGCGAAATAAAGTCGCTTTTCCCGAGGATCGTTGTAATTTTTTAAACAATTTACTTAACAAACCTCTCATTATCTCTCAGCAGTCTGACTCCATACTCTATAATCAGTAGTGAAGCTACAAAACTATTCACCAAGAAGTAAGTAAGCCACTAGAAGTCACAAAACTAAACTCAAACTCTAACATACAAAAAAAAACAAAACCAAATATCACTTCACCACGTCGAAGCAACCAAAAAACACCAAATGAAACAAACCAAAAGACCTAAGGAAAACAAAACCAAACAATCAAACAACAAAAAACTTCAAACAGTATCATATAGAAACACAAAAGAGATGGGTGAACCGAAAGCTGCAAACGCTATCGAGTAAAGTAGACAGAGAGAGAGAAAGAGAGGGAAAGAGAAAAAACACATACACGTAGGAAAAAAAACACAAAATATAAAAGGAAAATGTAATAAAAAAAAAAACAACTAAAAACAAAATCAACAAAAAACAAACAAAACAGCAACAACAACAAAGAACACTATAAAACTCTGCCACAAACGCGAAAAACGCAAAAGAAAAATTCACTCGAACGCTCGGCTTTTGTGTTGTTTTGTTTGGAAAAATTACATGAACGTGAAGCAGCTCGCAGCACGGGACCCATATCGAAACGCCATCAGCGCCATTTGCCTCTAGTGGGGCAAAAAATCAGCGGTAGAGCGGTCAACCTGCCGCACACGGGCTGCAAACAAAACGAAGTGGGAAGTGGAGGAAATGAGTGGCAGATAAGGCAGAGTAACGTAGAAGAGAAGAAAAGAGGGGGAAGAGAAGTTTGTAAGAAAACAAACAAAAAAACAGACCAGAGAACAAACTGGATGTATGTAACGATTTGACCCCCAAAACAAACGCCTTTTCCCTGTGGAAATTAAAAAAAACAGCAAACGAATATGGATAGTGGAAAACTTATGACCCGAACAGGCAATGTAGTGTCAGCCTGTGCGCAGAGATTAATCCATTTTAGCATGTACAAAATGTGGTTGATTACGATTGAAAAATAGATCGCACTATATAGCAGTACGCTGTCTCTGCCAAGTGTGCCCTGCTATGGGTGTCAATAAACGACTCTTTGCTTCAAATTTGGAAGTGTAATGGGACGAGCAATCACTTCTAAAGTTCACCAGTCACCACACACACACACACACCCCTCGACTGGCAGCCGACGGTTGAAGAGTTCTAAATAAAAACCGCAATCAATCTTTTGCTGTAGTAAAAAAACGCGCGCACACACACACGACAGCTACTACCGAAGACACGGAAGCAGCAAAGCAATATCTCCGTGACAGCACTAGTCTCATCGTCTCGTCTCAACACTACCCTGCAGGCGATACGACACGTCGAAAGGGAAACCGGGTAGAGCGCGGCTTAATTAACGGCCCACCGACTGTCTCCAACCGATAGCAGGAGGACGCAACGCAACGATCGCCTCTCCGCTTTTAGAACATTTATTCCGCGTCCGATCTAGCGCCCCGTTAGCGGGTACACGCTCACCATGGTTAGTTTTTCCTGGGGGGGAGGGGAGGTTTTCTGCGCTGCCTTCTCTACCCCTTGGCGCACTGCTTGCGTGTCACCTATATGTACGCATACATATATCACCACACTCTGGCGAGCGCGTGTGACGCAAGGCGACGCACTAGAGTCAGAGAGAGTAATAGATAAAATGAGAAGGGAGACATGTTGGAAAAGTTTGGAAAACTATGGGTACCTATTTTTAGGCTAGCAAACACGTAACTCTACTGGCTGTAATGGCGCGTACGAATGATGATCATCATCACCGTGCGGGCACCATCGTGCAAAATAGAATATGTGTGTGTGTGTGTGTGTGTGTGTGTGTGTGTGAATGCTGCACCGAGAAGTGCAGTTAATGCGAATGTGTCAGTTGGCAAGCACACATTATTGCTTCCAATCGCAGTTGGCCTTCCCCGAAAGAAAAAGACAAGACACTTTGCTAATGGGACACCATGCGTCTCCACCGGGCGCGAATGGATTATTGCGCAGTATACTAAAATGTACATTATTGTTTTCATTTCATAAACTTATATTATTATTCTGCGATTTTGAATCGTTATGAAATATTCTATTAAATGTACTTGTATTGTATTGTTCACACTAAAGCAAAAACAACATAAGCAAATTAGCAAAGTTCAGTTACAGCATACAGAAATGTATGGCATTAAATATTACCAATATATTATGCTTCCTACTGCATAAAAATACCATTTTTATTAAATAAAAAATAATAATTCTTCAACATACCAGTTGAATCCATTGAAAATGGAGCATGAAAATGTTCTATTTTTTTGTTACTATATTTTTGAAATTCATTTCCAAACTGCACTTGTCGAAACCTTCCCTACCAACAACAAATAAACGTATTAAAATCCTCCCACCGAACCCCACCAACCCATCCACGTCGCGCTGATGGTGTGCCATTTGGCGGACACGTTTTGGCTTCACAACAACACAGAAGAATAAAGGGGAAAGAGAGAGAGAGAGACAGAGATCGAAGTAAGGTAAGAAAGACAAAAAGAGAAGAAAAAGGCGGAACAGGACACGGGGTGTTCGAGGACGCTTACACGGGCGGTGTAGGAATGGTATGTGGAGCATAGTAGTGGTAGAAGAGAGGTACGAAACGAAAAAGAAGAGAAACAAACACAGATGCGCGCACTGCCAGCCAAAAGCACTTACCCGTACTGGCCCGGTATCACTGGGTAGCCGGCCGTCCGCAGTCCTGTCGTGGCGAACTGGTAACCTGAAATTGGGACAGAGACAAGAGCAGAAATAAACGTCAAAATTCGAACTCGGTCAGTCAGTGGTGCGAAGAACATTGTATCGTAATCGAAAAACAAGGAAACGGAATCGTAAAAAAGCACAAGCAGAGGTTACAGAATCAACAGATAACGCCGGTAAAAAAAGGTCGGCAAACAAACTACTACATTCCGTTCGATGTGTATCATAATTTTGTCCAACCTCGTTTTGGTTGGTGCAAAAACACAACCCCTCTCGCCTTCTTCTTCTGCTAGAGCTGCTCATTAAAATTGCATTTCCGTGCTGATCGTCACGGCGCGCACGTGGATTGCCTAATGAATCCACCCCGTTGCTGCTGCAATAATCAATACCGCAAAGCTTATCCCTGTTCCGCCGCCACCATGGTACCCGTCCGTCCGTACACGTCAGTGTTTACGCAGCAACAGTGAGTGAGCGAGCGAGCGGGACACACCAATAAAACCAAGCGAATAAAAAGAACCTTTCCCAGTCGTCATCGCCACACCAACACCAAACCAACCAAGCGGTGGTGGAGTCTTGTAGCGGCCACACCACCACCACCACAACAACAACAACAATGTCCCGCCATGACGGTGCCTCTGACCTCGGTCAGGCGCGTGGAACACAACAAAAAATATTTGATTCACTTTAATGATTTGTTTACTCGCCCGCCCCTACGGTACGGCGCGCGCTCGTTTGCAATGACTTCTGTCATCGGGTTGCGCTTTAGTGCTGTGCCGACCCGACAGCCGATTTCCTCCGTCCTCCGAGAGTGGGTTGGAGGAAACTTTTCACCCAACGGCTGACAGCAAAGGCACCGTGTCATGATAAATCAACGAGTTTTCAACGGCTCCGGCTAATAGAACTCCAGCAAATGCAGTGACGGAGCTGAAGATTGACACTTGCCGCGCTCGCTTTGCAGCCACTATTCAGCGTGCCCATCGAAGGATAATAATCCCTTTTCTTTCACCGTCTGAGCGTGAATCAACACACCTCCCAAACTATGGTGGAGCTAAGGCAAAAGCAAACAAAAAGCCACGGACACAGAAACAACACCAACCAACTTGACTTTGGCAGCTTAAAGTTTTGCTCTTCACGGCGCTATACCTCCGCCGTGTTTGACGTCCGGGGCAGGTCGTAGTGGTGCTGTTTGTCTAGACAATTCCGGCTGTACCGGCCGGTGGTATCGGTGGCAAATAAAGTCAAGCATTGCACCTTCATGCCAACCATCTGGTGGTCTTATAACTTCCACTCTAATAGACTGATTCCGCTGCTAGCTAAAGCAGTGGTGCATTAATTTCTGCACTAAGCCGAAGACAGAACGGCAGCAACACCTTCATTCTACAATTCATTTTCCTAATGGCCACACACACACACTCACCCTGTGATGCGTTGCCCCGCGGTTTGGCGCCCAGTATCGCTAGGTTCACGTTCGCTTTCCTGCCGTCGATGATCGGGTTCGGCTCCTTGCAGGCACGCTCAGCACTCAGTCTGTCGCCCATAATCACCTGTGCAAAGTGGTAGCAAAGAGGGGGGAAGAGGGATGATGTGTTAGTCAAATGAAAAGAAAAAACAAACAACCCTAAACTCCCAAAAACCCCACTGCACACTTACGAATCCGTAGCCGCGGCTTTTGCTGGTGGTGCGGTCGGTTATCACAACGGCCTCCTCGATATCGCCGTACACGCTAAAGTGCTCCCGCAGGCTCTTGTCGGTCGTGTGGTACGGCAGCCCGCCCACGAACAGCTTCGTCCAGGTCGTGTCCTTCTGGCTGCTCTGGGAGGAGGACGTGGTCGTCGTCGTGCCGGTGCCGCCCGACTGCACCAGCGCCAGTGCGGCATCGGCCGCATCCGGGGAAACCTGCATCAGCATTTTGTAATCCAGCTTTGCGACCGTTGCCAGCAAACCTGCTGCCACTGTTGCACTTGATAATATGTTGGGGGAGGGCGGGATGTCCTTCGTAACGCCACACTCTCACACGCACACACGGAGAGAGACTGTGTGTTCACCCACACGTTGGATATGTAGCGAAAGTTGCTTGTTTTGGTCCTTCGAGCCGGATACGCTTATCTGCAAATGAGAACGGACAGATCGAGAAAGAGGGAGAAAGCAAGAGCAAACAAAAATAGCTATTAGTAAACAGAGCAATTAGGCAAAGGGTTTGTTCTAGCAAAGGTTTTATGAAAGGGTAAATGTCTCAATTTTATGACCAAAGTAAAAAAAGGTACAACAATATTTGTTTTTTTTTTCCATCCCTACTGTGTAACTCTTTGAGCGACCTTCTCCTAAATACAGCCTAAAACTGTAAATAAGAAAGGGGCTTCGTTTTAAGTCATATCGCACAAAAGGGTTGAGCTGCTGAACGTTTCAGTCTTCTTTATTTTGGATGGATAGAGACGATATTGTAAAAAGAAAAACAAACATAGAACTCATTTTACGCATAAACCTCTTACAGCTTACGGACGACCGTCAATTTGAGGTCAAGCCGTACAAACACACACACACACACGCAGCAATTCTGTCGAAAGACAGGAACTGATATCCATCGTGAAGGCACCCACAGCTACCTCAGGAAGGTGGTAATTTGATACCGTTTTTCTCTACGTACTGCGTGCTTACGTACACTCCCGTTTAAAGGGACGAAACATTCGTCTTGCAACACAATCAGGTATATGTCAACGCTTACAGAGCCCTGCTTTAATACCGAGAGAACGTGTTCAAATTATTTCCCTTTTTTGTTCAGTTGTTCAGCTCCTACTCCAAAAACTCCGTTGGCGTAGTTTGTGTTTTTATTTTAATTTTTCCACCAGCAAATGGTCCCACCACCGCACGGTCACGTGGGTCGATACAAATAACTCAGAGTCTCTGACGGCGGTCCCCTCCTTATGGCTTTTTTGTACTGCCGGGACGAAAACGGAAGGTGATTTCAGTTTATGAATTCGATACTTCCGCCCGGAGCAATTGTACCGCTCCATTGCTGCTGGCATAGTGTATGTTGTGTGTGTGTGTCTGGGGCATTACCGCACGATTAGACAGTTCAAAGAAGAAGGGAATGGAAAAGTTGGACGTAAGCAAGAAGGTTTCATTTTCAAGATAGAATAAAAGTCACATGGTTTCATTTGGTTCCGTTTTCCACAAGTAGACCACACGAACGAACGGACAGACATATCAAAGCGTCTAGCTTTGAACGAAATCCCAGGCTAGTGTAGGCAGTATGTGTGCTAGAACAAAACCAGTATCACAAAGCACTCTTACAACTGTAGCACCAAAATCAATGCGCAATCACTGAACTGCATACACACACACGTACAAAGGAGATTCATTCTCTTCACCCGGAACGATTACCTTCCGCCCCAGACAAAACGATCGCAAACATTCGATACTTCAAATTAACTCTTCACGCATGAGAGAACCTAACTCGCCGACCAGCCGGCCTGTCCCCAGTTTGCTTGCTTTCCAAACGCTGGTTCCACCGTCCATGTTGCACTACCGGGCCAAAGAGTCGAGTGATCGAGAACGCGTGTGTGTGCCGTTCTGTACCAAAAGCTGCCAATGCCGAAAACTATCGAAAGTTTGGTCAACCGTGCACTCCGGTGGCACCCCCGGAACACACACACAATGGGGTCCTGAGAGTGCAGGAATTGAAAAACTGCGCCTGAGAGAGCGGTTTCAAGGCTTTTAAAACGTGCTCCTTCTGCCTGTCAAACGTTTTACATTCGAAGTGAACCACCACCACACTACCAGTTTCTGATGGAGTTCATAAATGTTATTGTCATTCCGAGGGGTTTTTTTGCTTTGGTTACGAACTAAAAACGAGTCCGATAAAAATAAAGGTGCAAATGCATTCGGTGAACGTTCGGCGTGTACATTGCTTTCAATCACTTTCCACCCCACCAGTTTTGAATCAGTAACCCGTTCCACCGTTGACCGTCTGGTGTCGGACTACTTCCCGGACTTTTGGAACCCGGTTAGTGCTCTGTGCGTTAATGATGCAGGAGAAGGAGGAGCCCAAGCGGTGAAGCCTTCATAAATTATATTGGAAACCCTCGCTTTTGTTTGGGACATTATTCCAGAACAAATACACAGTTAGTTGGGGGGAAGCATTTCTCCCGGAAGCCGGATGGTACAACCGTTCAGCTATGGTTGATTGCACCTCGTGGGCTTCTGGCCGGCGATCTTTCGCGGTGGAATAACTATTTTAAAAAACAAGGCAACTGACGCACACACACACACAAGCTCTTCCGCTTCTGTCTGTCAGTGTCGACATTGTCATCGTTCGGGTATCATCCATTACACCTCTCCCCCTTCACATATCCTCCACAACACTCCACAACTGTTCTCTGCTGATGACAGTTGCCTTTTGATGGCCAAAAGGGGTGTGTGTGCGAGGATATGGCCGGTATTCATTTAAATGTTACTCCCTCAGTGCATTCACACTGGGAATAGGGGAAAAAAAACTCGTGAAACGCTCGCTCTAGGAAAGCCCACGGGAAACACTGGCGGGAAGCCTTAACCGATTGGTTCCGTTTCAATAGCGGAACCCACTGTCGCTCTCCACTCATCCCCGGGGGCTTGCGCCTGAAAGATAGGCTAACTTCTCGACACGCCGGTGGTTTACAATTTCCAAACACGTTCATCACATTGATTGCAGTTTTTTTCCTGTTTTTTTTTTTTTTGGCAGCCCATCAGTCCTATGCCTCGGATCGGAAGGAATGGAAGGACATTAGAGAGTGCCGAGCCGCACTGAGCGTACTTGCACCCTTGCTGAACAACGTTTCCTACAGCCAAAGTATGTACACACCCCTCTTAGCAGAAGCAGGGAGCACTCATCAGATTTTTTGTAGTTATACCATTTCAATTCTTTTTTACTGACACTTCGTTTCATTTTTTTTTTCTTATCACTGACAACTGAGCGACATTTGGGCGACGCGGTGCGATGCTTGCATACTAAAACGTGAACGCGGCGAACCCCGCAAAGGACGAAGGCGAGACGATTGCTTTCCCTAGTGCGATTTGCCAAACGGTCCGAGAGGAAGGAGTTGTTGCGATGTTGATCACGAAACAGGACCACGGCTGCCTGGACGCGAAAAAAATGGGAACCTCGACGCGCCTTAATTGTTGTATTTTGCCAACATTTAAGACGACCGACTGTAGTCACGATGTGACCGCGCGCGTACACCATTTCATAACCTTCAAACTTTTGGTTCCAGCAAAAAAGTCTTTCGCTATGTTTTTGTTACTCTCTCATCCCTCTTGCGCGCGCTGTGCCGGCTTCTGCGGGAGCATTTATGATGAAATTATTTTTAATGCCACTCTCGGTAGCTTCCCGTTCTTCTAGTAATCTAGCGATGCATCAGTGATTCGATGATTCAGTGAGAGCATCGATTCTTATGCCTTTTTTTTGAGAACCTCGCCCTCATTTGCAGCATAACCGTCTGATGTTGCCGGAAATGAAGGATGGCGTGTGCAGCCTTGGACCAGGAAGCGAACCGCACAGCGAACCCTCCACCAAATCGGTAAGCGAATTAATGTAGCGAAAAGGCAAAGATAACACCCTCACCACCACTTCCACATCGCTTATTCTCGACGTGCTAGGGAGGTGGATGCCGCAAAAGTGTCAAAATTAGAGAACTCGTTTGCGGGTTCTTCAACGCGAGGGACATGAAAAATGATTTTTTTACTTTAACGCAAAAGTAACGGAAACCCTTTAAAACTACCCAAAACCAACGGATTCTCGGTTTCAGGAACTTGGTGGTCTTTAAATCCGATGGCCATTCTCTTGCTAATGAATGACTTCTTCACGCCAACGCCAACTCCTGTACCAATCCTGTCACATTCAATTACACCATCAGTACCACGATCAATTTAAGCCATGCAATGCCTACCGTCGTCTGCAAACAATACCAGAATTCCAATGTCCCGGGAAGCCATTCTTCAGGGAGACATCTCAACACCCTTTCAGTAGTGCGTGTTTTGGGGACGAATAATACGCATCACTGATTTATGGATTTTAATTCGCCTTTCAACCCAACAACTACTCTGCTTCTGTTGCGAAGGCGTTGCTCTATGCAATCGATTGGTCGTTACGCCTCCTTTCGAACTCTGGCGACCGTAAATCTTCGTGTACGAAAAGCCACGAAACAAAAGATGCCCAAGAATGACATCTTCGTAAGCAGGGTGGGGGTTCTTGCATGCATGCAGGGGGTTCGCCCGTTTTCGATCAACTACTCAACAGCAGCAGAACCCCAGCAGAGAGTGTTTGATACCACATGTGGGCTCTGTTGGGAGATTCGTTTCGAGAGGCGACGAATTCCAATGCCCTAATCCTGGGTGACAACAATTTCGACATCCACAAGACAACTGCATGTGGCCCCGAGTGCAATAATCATAAACCACTGCTTCCCTACCGTCTCCTCTCTCTTGCCCGTGGCGAGTGCCGAACGAGGGATTTACCATCATCAAGTACGGAATTCCTTTCCAAGGTATGCAATATGCAAACCGAAGACATCTGCTTGGAAATTCAAGGAATGACACACGCTCAAGACGTAGCGAGGATTTGGGATACACTCTCAGAAAGAGTCTATAGTCCAAACAGAACTATAGATGACAATGTTCTCATTGGTGATGCTATTGCATCGGTTGCATCGTGGCGTTGTTTCGCTGTCGGTCCCATTTACCTGAGGGACTCGTGGGGAAAAGCAGAGGATCTAGATTCTGATTTGATGTTGTCGCAAGATTACCGTGCTTGTAATAAAATAATATACACATTACGTCGCACACAGGACCAAAAAAGCAACTTCAGAACAGAACCTTTTAGTTCCATCCTTCTTCACCCCCCGGAAGGGTTCTCTCAAGGGAGTCCCAGGAACGCACAAGCAAACATTCGTCTCGTTACGCGTCCCTGCAACTACGTACGCGTATAATTAATTTCTCCCCTCTTCGGACACGACAGACCATGTTTGCGTCAATGACAGACCCGGCCAGGCAAAGGTGGTCCCGCTGCTGTTCATTTCCCAGTGGCCGCTTGTCCCATGTTGAAGTGGTGGTGAGGAGGTTTTTTTTTGTTTAATTTTAAAGGGCTCAGCATATCCTACCAATAAGCATCAATGGGGGAAAAAGGGGTCAGGGTTGAACGAGAGACAGAGAGAGTGAAAGAGAGAAGCTATCGGGAAGCAACCTATTGCTGGTCGCCATTCGAAAGGTCATCGGATGTAATTTATCAACTTCACCAACAGATAGATACGCTGCTACAACCCGTCCCATATTGCCATCGACCTCACTGGTTTGGCTTCCCACACTGCCTCGCTTCTCCATACCGTAATTAGATGCAGCAGTGTGTGTGTGTCTGTGGCCGTGACCGAAAGCACCCACCTATTGGCCCTTCTTTTCCCACTGTTCAAATCCGGCAGGATAATTCACGACGGCTATTTAGACATCACACGCTGCCTGGTAGCTGGTTTAGAACATCTCCTTCCAAACGGCAACCACCACCAAGCGATGATCGGGGAGCCTCCCCGGGCAGCCGCCAGGGGGACTTTGTGAGGCAGCTACTTTTGCTACTGAAAATCCACTCCCACTACCATTACCACATTTCGACATTTCCGCCTGCAAACAGTTTATCAACAGTCAAGTGTTAGTCCGGCTGAAACCTTCCGACGGGCACACCAACTGTACACAAATGCCAGTGGTGTGAGAGCGCGTCAAAACCTCCACCGAGGGAAGCCATACAGTCTCGGATCAGCAGCAACGCGTGTACACTGGTAGCTCCACGTCGGTCGTCAAATCCACCTCGGGAGAGAAAGGTCGTTGCATATACATCTGAATGAACGCACCGAGGTGGTAACAGGCAAGAGAAAGCGAAAAGTTTTTTTTTTTTTTTTGGTTGCAACCAAGAAAGCCCAGCAAGATCCCAGAAGTTGTTGTGCTGTTAACCCTTTCTTCTAGTGGGTATGGAGCACTATTTTACAGTATCAAATTTTCCTCGGAAGAACATTTTTCTATTACATTCCTGTTTCTTTCTGCCCCAAAACGCTAGCTAAAAGTGCCGAAGCACTGCAAAAGCACTATGGGTACAATTTCGTGACGTGAAGGTGAAGGTGCAAAACGGCCTATCCTAAAGTACACCCAAAACAGAACAGCAAAGCGGACATTCCACCCTCCCAAAAAGGAGAGAAGGCAGCAGTAAAGCCCACGAGGGAAACGACGACGCTGTTACCGAGCCGAGTTTGCCGAAGGAGCATTACGTCGCGCGTTGTTAATGTGGCTGAAACAGAGCCTCCCGGTGCCAGCTTTCAAGCCCTCCCTTCCTCAATTCCCCTCGGCGGAAAGGAGCAGAAATTATGTCCCAATGCTTTCCCGCTTTCTCGGTCCCATTCCATCTGTTGGTGTGGTTGGTTGCAACGTGCTTTCTGGTTCTAGCTGGTCGCTATCTCCGCCCGCGTAACGCTTCCGAGGTACAGTGCAGTTTTATGCAACCCGTTATTTTGAGCCTCGCGTCCACACAACTCATGCAGAAGGGGGAGGTTGAAAGTATAAGAGCTAGCACAGCCATTTCCACCTTCCGCTTTTCCAACGCCAACCCTTCGGAAAGGACGACGACGTGACGTGCAAAAGGGTAGTAGTAGCCCAGCAATTGTCATCGCGCGTTTCGCTGTACCACCAACACACAAACACACACACAAACACAATCCAGCACAAAATCGCACACGGAACTTTACGACCAAGCGACTGCCCGCCTCGTGTGCTTGATGCTGGTATTCGGTGGTATGAAACCCTTTCGTATGCCGCTCGGTGTATGTGTCGAATGAGGGTTGGGAACACGAACAACACGGCGACCAGACACGCTCGTTCACTGCCTTTGATGCCAACAAGTCCACCACCAGCAGGACCTCGCAAAACAACGCGGCAGGCACGGCCAGCCAGCGGCCTTAACAACGAAGGGTGAATTTTAATTTCTGTAAGGACAGTTAGAAAACAATGTGGAGTGAAATACGCCTGCGAAAGGGGTTGCTTTTCCAGAAGCACAAAAAAAACTGTATATAAACGATCAAAATCACTCACAGCATAGGTCTGCACGGTACGACTTCCCCTTGCCCTCTCTCTCTCTCGGAGCAGTCGTAGTCGCAGACATTGCATGAAACGGATATTTGCCGGGTTTAAGCACGGCTCGAGCGCCATCACCTCTCCCGCGCAACAAGGTTTCGATATACTCATTCGAGTTTAATTTTCACATCCGTTTCTTTTCGCTTCCTCGCCCCCCAACAGCACACGAACAAATTGAATGCACGTAGTTATTTTTATATTTTTAAAATTCTTTCCCCTGTACCCCGAGGATCGTAATTTTCGTTCACCTTTCTTCTTTGTTCACGCTGTTCATGCAAAAGACTGAGAGAAGGAGGAGGACACACACCTCCGTTCAAACTCACAAAGGGCGAAATTAAAAAAGCACCACACGAAAGCTAACATTCCCAAATGCCAACGCCCCTTCCCGGGGTAAGTAATTGCAACAGCATACATTCGCATTCGCGCTCCTGTGTGTTTATGTGCGTGAACGTGCGCCCATGGAACCATTTCCCCGGCAATTGAGAACTAATTCATAACAACATTGTCATCATCCTTTGGGGCAGCAGGACGACAACGACAAGGAATGTGCTCTCCCCGGGTAGGAGTGTTTTCGCACCTTTTCGGTGCTATTTTCTCAGCTAATGGAATGTGTAATCTTTACATTCCACTGCCACTGTACGATTAGGTCTCTCTCTTCGTCGGTGCAAGGACACCTTTCTTTTTCGGGGGAAGCCAAACCACAAATCATTCCGTTCTGTTAAGGGACTGCTTCTCACTTTCCATTGGCAAAATTGGACCTGGTGTATGTGTGTGCGCCATTCGCAGCCAGAACACAGAACACCAGCAGCCTTCTTTCGCACAACACTATGCTCGTCTGGTGTCGTTCATAAATCAAATCAATTTCAGCACAGTTCCCTCCCTTGCTGCCTGCCCTACCAGCTTTCCCAGCTTTTTGACAAACGACAAACGCACACACTCGCAACACATTAAAAGCATGGATGAAAGGTGGTGCCAGTACAGTGCCAGCTCCACCGTACCAAGCTTCTCGCCCTGCTAAAGGACACGCAACCGCGATACTAATGGGACGACTAATAGGCTAACGGTTAGGGGATGGGTGGTGGTGGAGCATGGGGTAAAAAAGTGACCAGCTCGACATCAAACGATGCAACGATTTATCATCATGCGATGCTCCCACGTTCCCCACCTACTAGGTGTTCCCGGGTGGTCATCGGGTAGTCCTCGCGTAGAATCTGCTCCGTAAATCTGACACAGACAGTCGTCCAACGGCATACAAACACACGTGTGACAACGAACGAACTGTTGGAAATACACATACACAGAGCCTGGCTGTCAGGGCAATCATTGCACTTGGGTTGGGTTTCAGCAGTTTTATAGGCACTGTTGTAACTGTGTTGAAAAACACCCTGGACTCGACCCCAATTCCTGAACCAGAGTCTCCTCCAGGTTCGCTCTTCGGAGTCAAATACAGCCGAGGTCAAGTCGGGCGTAATTTATGAACCCCAATCGAGCGCAATCGACGTTTAACTACTGCTTCAATGTATGCACAGTGGGCAGCAACGCAACTAAACAACAAACTAATCTAATGAATTTATCCACTTGGGTAGGTCGGTGGAGCAGGAACTTTCTCCAGTTTTACTACCACATTGCAATTGAAGTGTACTCGACGACGACGACGACAACGTCGTACGTTTAGCTGCAAATGACATCGGCCCCAAGAAAGGGACGAGAGAGCGACTATAAAGTCGAGCAGCCAGGACCGGCGAAAACCATCCGAAGGAATTAATTTATTTTTTCGCATCGTCAAGAATTTAACCCCAGACGCCCTCTCTGGGATTGTCCCTCGAAACATGAAACATGCTTTGTAAGCGTTTTTCACTTCTTCTCTTTTTTATCGGAGAACATTGTGCCTGATGATATCAAGAACAAAGTGTCACACGATTGGCAACCACACAAATATTCCATGGTCGGCTTCATCGGGACGGAGAATCCCAAAGATTAGCGTCCCCACACGCCTTATTGTGGTAAGTGATTTCTCTTCCAAATCACTTCGTCATGGTTGTGTCTGCACCAAGCATCTGGAGAGCAATCGACGTCAAATCGAGACACAATCCGGTGGGGGAGGGTCGATAGGTGATGGCCGTGCTGCTGGCATTAAGTTAGCAATCATTAATCACTGCACCGAAACACACGGGACCAGGATACACCATCGATGAGGTGAGTTGACGCTGCTGAGATAGCCTTTTCTACATCTGCCATCGGAAAGGACGCGCTCTATTGTCCCGTGAAGCTGCTTAACAACATAGTTCTCGGCATCATTAGGGCCGATTAGCTGGGTTCATGTTTTTTGGAGTGGTAAAGATATTGGCATTTCCTGCAAAGTTGCATAGTTATTCATGTATTCAAGGTTCTTTTTGTTTCCTACAATAAGATGTTGAACGAGATTCAATAACGAGATATTTAAGCCTCTTTGGAATGTGTCTATTCCTTTTGTAAATCAACTTTAAGCATTTCAGACTTTTAGAACGCATAAACTGAGTTTAAATGAAGAAATACACCTTCGAATAAACGAAGAATTGCGTATTCCAACATGACAGAGTCGTCAGACTCTTGTAAGCTTCAACTCTTATTGGTGTAACATCACAAACAAATTAAACTAATAAGAATTTAAGCCAATAAACAAGGACTGTTACAATTTGTAGCAATAAAGGGATATAAAAAGGCTATACATAATTCCCAAGTTAATGCGCAACATTATTTCTACGCATTTTATCTCCAAAAGTATACAACACACAAAAATCCACAAACAAGTGCGTCATTGTATGGAAGTACGCCATTGCCATTAACGAACCGATGCAATCATCAACCACAAAAGGAAATACAGTTTATTCTGCCCAAGCATCACCCTTCGTGACGCAGTAACTATCTTCTTCGACAACGACACTAAGATAAAGGACTGGCCCCGAACGCGTGCCACACAACGTCATCATCATCATCATCCAACAGTGAGCGTTCGGGCTAGCGACGTCATTTTTCTACCGAGATAAACTCATCCCTGCCTCCTTCGAAAGGATGACTTCACAAATTCTGACTCCCTTTCGCCAAATTGCGCCCTATTCCGTTTGACTGCGACACACGTACCAATGTGGGGGGTTGAATATGGATTTGGGATAATTTATGCAGATAAACGAAGATCCTGCAACGAATTCTGATTGAGTTCCTACTGGAAATAAAAACGCAATGAATCTCTACGTACGTATTCTTTACACCTTCTATCGGTGGTGGATGGTGAATATAAGGCTTGTCCCTTACATGTGTCAATAACAGAATGCAAAAAGGAACAAACACAAAAAAATCAACAACCCCCTCTTCACAAACACACACACCAAACCGCAAGGAAGCAATGGTGCTGATGATGATAGCATGCAAACGATTTACTTCACATTTTCCTAGAAAATATAATCATACGGTATCATTTTCGTAAAATGTGCATGCATGCATTATGCTTCAACCCTCACACTGTCCAATCGCGCTGCTCCACGTCAACGTCAGCCGGGCGAATGGGCCGCCCTTGCAACTTTTATGAGCCATTCAACTGCATGTTGCACTGCGACCACTTACCACCGCCGTGCTGGGTGCAGCTGCTGTTGCTCGCTCTCACTCTCCCCTGATGCATACCGCACCACCTTTCAATGTGTACGTGTGTGTGTGTGTGTGCATACACAACGCTACACGATCGGAACAATATTTTATGACACAAACATGGTTCCGATTTCCGTTCACAATTTACGACCCAGTCCCAGCGCGCTCTGTGTGTGTGCAGTTTCGCCGCCAAAATCCTTTCATTCGTGTCCGCCGCACTCCCCTATCTCTCTTCTCGTAGGGGTTCGTTTTTTTCGACTCAGGCTTTCAAACGTCAGCAAAACAAAGACAAAAAGCGCAAAGCGCACCCCAATATCAACAATCAACAAACGGCGTAAGTGGCGAAGGAGATAGAACAACAGTGTAGAAGGAGAGCACGAAGCACGAAGCACAAAAATCAAACATCAACCGGTAATAAACAACTCGACGCGTTAGGATAATTGTGTGTATGTGTGTGTGTGTCTCTCGATGTTTCCGTGTAGTTGTGAGAGCTTTCGTGTACACACCACGTCACCTTTTTTCCCTGAGTTTCATTCGTGTTTTTTTGTCGTTCACTCCATGTGCCCCTGATTCGACCATTTCCCTCCGGGGCTTGTGGTGGGAGACTTAGCTTTGGCCTGGTAGTTTCACCTCGCCATTTCCGTCTTTTTACTTCCCCCTTTCGCCCCACATTCGTCCTTTGTGTCAATGTACTAGCCTACACAGGCCCAAGCCACATACCAAGTCTGGCCAAGGTTACAAACACACACATTCTAAATGCGCGCGCGTTGCATATCAAGACGGGGACGGCGGCACTTCCAGGTGTGTATGTGTGTGTGTGTGTGTGGGTCAATGTGTATGTGTGCACGTAGGGCAACGATTTCAAGAATTACATGCATGTTAGGATCGTACAGGCGGGCCTCGCGTGGGGAGGTTAATTCCTTCCTTTCATCCAAAAGGAGAACAATTTACGCTCACTGTTTCCTTTCCTTTTTTGAAGTTGAAACGCGTTAAAAGGGAGCAACTATGTCGAGCGGACCTCCGAAACAGCAACAGCAGCAAGAATGGCAGCCCGAACAGGAAAAGAGAAAGCAAGTAAGGAAGGACAGTCTTTAAAAGGATTCCTTCGAGGTTTAAATGTCTTCCGAAAACCCCGAAAAAGGGTGCCGAACAAGAATTGGATGCCCCGAAAGCCCAGACACCAGATGTTTCTAGCTCGGGCTCGGGCAGCATTTAGCAGGGTTCTTCCACCACATCACCCTTACCCATCCTTTTCTTTGTGGCTCGTGCGTTACGTCTTGTCTTCTGAAGTACAGTGGGGGTTTGACAGTACAGTACACCTTTTTTTGGTGCGATGGAGAGAAGAACCCAAAAAAAACCCAATGCCTCATCGCAGGGTATTGCCCACGAGTCAGTTCGGGCTCAGTCAGTCGGCGATTTAAAGGGACCCTCTCTTTACCGTGTCGAGCGTCGTTTACAGTGCGAATTGGGTCATTTACCCTTGGACTCAGAAGAAGAAGAAGAAGAAGAAGAAGAAAACTAATCCTCAACCTCAACCCGAGGGAGAAACAGCTGTCAGGATATTATAGCCACGCAGAAACCTCACGTCACCTTTTTGATGGAGGGTATGAAAAAAAGGAACATTGGAAAACGGAACATCAGAGCGAGAGACAGAGAGAGAGTGAGACCCACACAGAGCGTTCTAACTATGTGCCGGGAACGTGTGTACCAATATGAACAGAGCCACACACCACACGTTCTGTCGATTAATCAGCATCGGATCAGCTTACTCCATCGCCCTTTCCCTCGAATTTCCCTTCCATTTTATTATTTGTAGAACAAAGCCCGGTCGGTCGAAGTCGGTCGGCGCACCTCTATCCGGGCGGTTGTTCTCCACAAAACGTTATCCACCTTTCCGGCCCACAGGCCGTTCTGTTCTTGTCGCTGTTTCGCCAGCCAGCCCGGGTTCGGAGGGGCCCTGTTTTTATGATTCTTTCCGTGCCCGTAGGCCTCACACACTCACTTTATCAGGACCTTTATGCACTCCATTAATTCGATTTGCGTCGTGCGGATGAACCTCTCTCTCTCTCCCCACGGGCTGTGTATTGTGTTGTGAATTTGTCCTTACAAAATTCAGGTTCGATCGAAGGGACATGCCATCGATTCCCACCTTACTCACACACACACACGTTGATGACGGGAAAAATCTGACAAATAATATACCCAACATATTCCCGTGGCACCTGGGAACACCTTTGCGGGCAACGACGGGCAACAAAAAAACCCCTCCGTCCCGGGTCGGGGAAGCGGGAAGTCGTGCGTTATCAAATATTAACCTCGCTCTCTCCCCACGCAAGGGGGCAAACAGTAGCAAACCCCAACAAAGGGAGTCGTCCACAATACCGAACATCATTATAACACACACGGGGAGAAGGTTGTGGCGTTATTCTCGCCAGTCTGTATTTAATGCACCTTTTACCGGAACAGGAACACAGGAGGGGGTTTTGCTCGCTCGGCGCCCAACCACTATTCCCTCACTATTCCTGGCACACACTGTTATCAACCTTCACACACGATTGCATGTTGTTCTTTATGCCTTTTTTCCCCCCTCTTTGTGTGAATTTCATTGATCCCTCTCTTCCCTCTATCAATGAAGGGGGACTCGCCCACAGCGGAAAGGATACTACCGGAACCGGAAGAACAACCTTCGCTCTCCCGCCCTTCCAGCGCACTGAGCAAGCACCGACAGGCGACGGTGGTTAGCGCGTAATAAAATCGCTGGTTTGTTTCTCACACCATCACAACACACGACCCCCACAACACGACGTCTAAGAGGTTTATCAATTTACGATGCAAACCCTTGGAGAAGGAAGAAGCCGGGCGCATGAAATTTAAAACCGTGCTTCCTGGCTGGCTGGCTGGCTGGCAGTGTAAACCGCAACAGCCTGACGTATCTTGTCGATCGGATACTTCGACAAAAAAGGACCGCTTTTTTTCAATGGCTATTCAATCGAGTGTGGCAGCTTCTGCTCCTCCTCCACCAAAACACAAGCTGCCACTGTGAATCTTCCCATTTTTTTTGTATGCTGGTACACTACAGAAAGGAAACGTGCGGTAATTTACTGCAACGTGAGAATGGTTCCTCCGGTACGGGGGTACGAGAGTACGCTGAGACGAGCAGCAACAACACACAAAAAAGGTATCTCTTCAAAATATCATTATACTGGCGCTGTTGGCGACAGTTGCGCCACGAACCTTCCTTTAAACACTGAAGAACCTTCTTTCCATGCTGCTCCTTCACATCCCCGCGCGTTCGATGCACTTTCGCATACAAATGCCTAATTAAGCGCCGGTGCCTGTGTTCCTTTTCTCCGCCCTGCCGTCAGATACGTTTTGGCCATCTTTCAAGAGTTTATCTTCCGATTATCAGACGACGGGACGGGTGTTCTTTTTTTTTGCATGTCCTATTTGGGATAAGCGTAAAACTTTCTATATTTCCGTGAGTCACAGTGAGAAAAAGTGGGGTTTTCTTGAGTTAATTTGATAATAATTCAATTCTCGCGAAACTTTGCCCGGTAAGGTACGACAGTCTGAGCTGGAAACGATATACAAGGGAGACATTTCCAAACAGATAAAGGTGTCTCTGTCGCGAGTGTCTGATTAACGCTTAGGGTGAGCAATAAAGCGTTTACTTCTTTTAATAAATTATAAAAGTAATTTCTAACGAGACCTTATAAGATTCAAAATTAGGCAAACACTGTTTCCAGTAAGCAACAAATAATCTGTTTTATCTTTTTGTATATTAATTTCATATTTTAGTTTCATGAGTATGAAATTATTTTATTTATATTTCCAAAACAATATTCATATTTTTCACTGCTTGAGCAATCAAGGGTTTAACTTACTGTAAATAAAAAGAAGTTACCAAAACTGTCAAAATGGGGAATTTTATGTAAGATAAAAATATTCAATTAATAAATGTGCTTTCAGTACATTCTCATCAAATCATCACAGCTTTGTTTTGTTTCGTTCCCTGTGTTTGTGTGCATTACACGTTCAAACACAGCAGCACACCACAGCTCCCAAAACGAAGATCCGCGGCTTGTCCCCCCCCCCCCCCCGCTTCGAGACCTATTTTTACACAAAGAAATCCCACCTTCGGATTTTGGGCCACGCAGAACTTCTTCCTTCCTGCCAGCCAGAGCTCGAGACATGCGAGCAAAACCGCATGTCTGAGAACACGTGTTGCCCAACGCCCGACCCCACCCTCTCATAAAACCCGTCACACACAAACACACACCCGCGTGTATGCCAGTCTACCACGGCGAACAACGACAGCGAAAAGGCAAACAATTCGAATGACCGAATGATGACTGAGTAAGGAAAAACACACGCAGAGCAAAGAAAAATGGTTATTTTTTGGAAAATCTTTAACGAGAAAATTATTCGCAGCTTTCGCGCCCGACCCAATCTTTTGCGTGGTGAAAGAGAGAAAGAGGGTGGGAAAAATATTCACAAAACAAAGGCAGGATCATAAAACGCAGAGAAATCCACTTCCCGGCCGGTCGGAAAAGTCCAAAGTCTTTTTGCCAGTCCCAGCAGGTTTTTCCCTCCCCATCACTGAACTCTTGCCCGCAGTGCCAGTGAAAAGCCATTGCACTCATGGAATCCCAAAAACACACACACACCCCCATCTGCAAGCTGCACATTCAAGCGAGAGCGGATTTCATTCAACTGCCGTCTCGATTTTCTTCAATTTTCCTTTTTTTTGTAATTTTGCCTCACAAATCCAACACACTCGTCTTTTATTATGTTTGGGTTTTTTTTCATTTTTCTCTCTGTGTGAGTCTAAAATGGGGTTTTCTGTGTGCCACAGAAGTTCACCGCGAATGAGCCCGACCTGCGAATCGGTCCGGAATGGGTGGTTTGGGTGGATGGGTGTGGGTTTGGCACACCGACACCGTCGAAAAGTCACCCTCGGCGCAATCGGCAAGCAAATAAAACCGAACCAAAAATACATATCCAGCAGACATAAACATTTCGCTCTCTCTCTCTCTCTCTCCGAGTGACCCCTTTTTCCACCCTCCATCACCCCGACCCGCCCAGGGGATTCCAGATTCTGGTTTAAGCTCTTCATGCTGCTTTTGAAGAACGACGTACGACTTTTATGAAACGGAATCAAGAGCGCCCAAGAACCGGGGATCATGAATCATGCGACTTCACTTTCCTTTGATTGTATACATCACCGCCCGGTCCTCACCCCTCCCCTCGCAATCGGAATGAATTTCTTTTGTAATTTCCACAGCAACCGCACGGGCAGTGGCACGGGCACCAGGAGGAAAAACCTTGCGTCGAATTATTCAATTTCCTCTTGACAATATGTTGAATGAGCAGTTCTTCTGTTTTCAAGCACCATCATCATCATCGGGCGGGCAGAGCAGAAGCCACGACAGCATCCATTCGGTGTGCTTGCACGCTTACAACGGTGTGTCCTCAATGGGGGCGGGAGAAAAAAGCAAGACAAAAAGCACGACCAATCGATATTCTGATCCCGGGCGCGGTGTGGCGCTTTCACTCGAGCGCTCCAACTTCGTGCTGCAACTTGCACCGTTCAGCAAATATATCCTTGAAGTGCCTACTTCTCTTTCCCCCCCTTTCATTCTCGCTGCCTTTCATCGTAGCAGAAAGTGGGAGAATCACACCTCTTCTCCTCCTATACCTCCCCCAAACCCCCTTCCCAACCAACCATCTTGAACCCGCTGGTGCACTTGCACGACAAACGACAAGTGACCGAATACAAAGGAGCAAGCGACCGGAAGGATACGAGCGCGCGCACGCTCGGAAGAAAAGCCAGCTTCCAACCCCCGGCGTGCTGTTCCGTTACGAACGTGGGACGCTTTTCACGCTCGACACTCTCAGCTGTTCGGTGAACCGCTCGTGGGGGGGAGGCGCAAAGGCCTAATGCTGACGAGTGCAACTCCTTCTTTTTGTTCCGAAGTGGCGAAGAGCGATGGTGCTGATGATGCTCGTCTTCTTGCTCGAGGGCTCCCCAAAGAGAGCCCACCCGGCCCACGGGATCGTGTAATAAAGCCATCGAATCGATACCGGCGACCATACCTTCCTGGCTATACTTTGTTGTTAATAAATGTGGGTAGCCACACCAAGGGAGTCAGATGGATCGCAAAAAAGTAGTTTCTTTTATAGTCCCCGTTAGTGATACGATACGGTTTACTGTAATCGAGGTGATATTGTTGACGTTATGACAAAATAACATGACAATTTTATCATTATGTTGTTCAGTTTATACTAACTATTGCATACTTAAACATCCTAATAATAATGCACTTGTTCTTATTAAATGTTCTTACAAGTTTCTTTAGCTTTTCCTACAACGAAATAGATTATTATGATTTTTACGATGATTTTAAGGCGTACTTTTCTGTTTCGTCTAGATGAGGTCCTATGTGCATTAGTGTAACCATCAAGTAAAGACAGTTAAGTGTAACATAAGATTAAAAAAAATCATAAATTACTCGAGATATGCAATGATCAACAAAATGATTTGGTAATTCATCTTTAAAAACATCAATATGGTATTACAAAACCAAAACGGACGAAGAAAACAAATTAAACTTAAACAATAAACTATTAAAAATGAATGACAACATAAAGAAAGTTAATAAAAAAAGCAAAATAAAAGTAGATTACTTTAAAAATATATCATTTTTAGGCATTTTGGTGAAACAATATTAAAAATGTATAAAATAGCATTGAATAAACGAAGAACTTTGAGGTATGCCATATGGTAGCGGGCCATTACTTTAAAAAAAGAACATACAAAATCCAATATTTACTAAATTCATAACCCTTAATTGCTACCAAATCCACCTGAGGTGCACCTACAGCAAGGTAAACAGCATTTACACACGCCTCGAATAAAAAACATACCCAATTATCACACCATGATTTCCGAAAGTTCGTACAATCTCGCTCCCAATAAACCTCCAAACACACCGTACACTCAGCAACACACCGAAAACGGTGACCCTTACGAACACGTGTTAATCAAATCAATCGCCAAGCATGCTATCTCGCACCTCTTACATTGGTTCTCACTACGACGAGAGCCTTTACCGTCTCTCGTAAGTTCTTCAAGCATTTTCCACCCTCCCGGGTCTAGTAATTCCCTTTGAAAGGATCCAAATTTCCCCAATCCACCCCGCTAACTTTGATTTTCACAATGGCAGGCTGGCACAAAGCTTTATGGATCGAAAATCAGTTCCAATTTCCTTTTTTTGTGGAGAAATTCAAACCAACCTAGCTCTTAAATTTGAGTGTTTCTCTTGTGCTGTGTGTGTGTGTTTCTATTGTTATTTTCTGTTTTTGGGACCGATTGTAGGTGTTGTGGGGCGGAGATTGGCTCCTTTCCAGCTGCCCATGCATTCGTCATAAACACATTCCGATACCAACAAAACGAAAACACGGGGTGACGCGACACACACACCACTGCCCGTGTGGCTCGGACTTCTAACTCGCCCAAATATCCCCACCCTGGTGCTTCTCTGCCTCTGTCTTTTGCTTCTCACTCTCTTCCCCCATTTCGACCGATGCCCCGGATGGTGGTCGCGACAAGGTGAACGAAAGGCCAGTAATTACCATCGGGGGAAGCCAAATGTATGTGCATACAGAGTAGCCCCCCGGAGCACCGTAAAGCACCAGCGTAAGCGCGCGCGCGAAACAGAGCTGCCACCACCACCACCGCCACACACAGTGGGTTCAGCCAACCGACCGGCCCCGAAACCATTTCTTTGCGCGTCCAAAATTCGAAAAAAAGGAAAAGCCATTAATGCCAGTGGTCGGAGAGTGCCAATGTTACGCGTGCCACCGAACCCCAACGGTCCGGTTCGAACGGAATGCGCCTCGGTGGTGCGATTTATGATGCAGTGCTTCCAATGGGCGGTAGGGTGAGGTTCGTGTTACTTTGATTTTTATCATTATCAGCGAGCATAAAGTTCCAGGTGTGGATATTAAATACTCTCGCTCTGTGCGCCCAGCGAACTCTTTCCGCTGGTTGGAAGGGCTGGGAGGGCAAAGCTACCTTAAATCCCGCAATAATTAGCAGTGTAAGCCCGTATAACCCGATAGATTGAGAGCAAGGGAGGGGTTTGATGATCGTGTGAGGTTTTATTATTTGGAAGCACAAGTCTTGCACACATTTTCCTGTCGATCAAACGGGATCTTCACGTATGATCGAGGTGCGGCATAAAGCGGTGTGTGAGAGAGAGAGAGAGCGAGAGCGATAATAAAGCAAGCCATAAAATCCTCCGCGTGTGCACACACCGATACGATCGTAAATATACACTCACCAACACACCGGAGCCGATGGCAAATACATACACACGCGGTCTTAAAAAATGTGCGGATGGAATCAGCATGCTTTCAAGCAGGGTTGTCAAACTTGCACAATACTAGCGCATTTGCACAAATGCAAAAAAAAAATTGAACAACACAAATAATCAGAATATTCTCTACACATCTGTACTAGTGTGTAGTATCAAATAAAAATATAAATTATTTCCTTTAAAAATGGTTGAACAAATAAACTTTAAAATAGATTGTTGATGTAGGTCATAGGTTAATGAGGCCTAAATTAGCTTCAATACGAACATTATTTTACAACTAAAATAGTTATTTTGCATTCTTTTAGAATAGTGGACTTATTGCTATTTCTAACGTTGTGACTATTCCCATTACTTTATAATTTCTCTTCAATCAAAGATTCAATACTAAAACTATGATGAATAGTCCTTAAAAACTGATGATCAGCTAATCTGTTTCCAACCATGGAACATGACTCGAGTATAACCGAGTGCCTCCGAGTATTCCGCTCGGAGCGTGTCCCCGGTAAGGTCAAACCCCTTCAACATCGACAATTTGGCAAAGCTATTGGCTATATTAACAAATATAAGCAGAAGAGTGTATAACAGCTGCAAAATAAACTATGGATACTAAGAGTCATTAGTAGCCCCAAATGACATAAAATGTCAATTTAGAAAGTCAGTAGAATGTCATTTCTCCGGACTCAGCGAAATAGGGTCTTGCCTTTTTAGTTGATAATTATTTTCAACAATATAACTCATATCATACCACTTTTGTATGCAACTGTCATCGACCTCTGGAAACACATAATTATAATAAAACAAATATGGCACCAAAGACAACAGTTGGACAACCCTGGCCGTTGGTTACCAAACAGAACACATGTGCTACCGTTCGTTTCTCCGCTCCTACTTCGCTGCCTCCACAAACCATACTTCCTTCCGTGTCTAGGGCGAGCAGGCGGGGGAGGGGCAGGCTTAAAAGCGAACATGAAACATTAGCCCAGCCCTCCGTCCGCCCATGCTTCCGTACCTAGCCGGGGAAAATGAACAAGGCAGCAAAAAAAAAGACTCCATAACGTTCCGCTTCGATCGGACGAGCACACACCACCAACGCCCCGAATTGTTCGCAACCAAACTGCTGCTACTACTGCTCCCTTTAATGTACCCCCGTATGCACTCGCCATCCCCCCCAGGTTGCAATAGCACGAAGGTAAAACAATGCACAAATTGCCCTCCGGGCACAATGAGCGAGACCATTCAAATGACGCTGTGTGCGCGAGCAATGATTTATCCCATTTTAATGAAATGTTCGATTTTTTCAAACTCAAGCACAGCACTCTCTGTGCGTCTCGTAAAAGCGAATATGTATGCGAATGAATAAAGCACAGTAAATAGCAAATCAACCAAGTCGCGTGTATGGGTTGATTGTTATGCACCGTGGTGGAAGGTTAAAGGGACGCAAAGGGTTGTCGAGAGCAGACAGCTCGCTGTTGCATATTGCAGCATGAATGGGTGCGATCGCACGACGATTGTGTGTATCGGTAAAGCACAACGAGCGCCTTGGTATTGGTGTGTTAGTTAGGCAGAAAGGGGGCAAAAATCAGCAGCAACAACAACCAGCTTCATAATGAAACCTACTCAACGCTCCGGGAGAGGGTGTTTAAAAAAAATCCGTTCCAATAACAATAGAACTAGTGAGCGTTACGCCCCACAAGCTCGTACGTGAGCTACGCGGACGTCAAACTGTCAAACACGAGTAACCACACTCCACCTTAGCCCTTCCTTGTTGTAGCTGCCTTATCCTTCTGTGTGATCCATTACGAACCGCATTCGCTCAAGCATGCAGCATGTAACCTACAAGCGACAAACCTTTTTTTCTCTATCAATGCTCTTACGTACCCATGCCAAGAGCATAATATTCCATGCCAATTGAAAACACACACACACTTACACAAATGAAGTTAAACAACAAAAACTCTGAACGTTATGACACACGGCCCACATACAGCAGCAGCAGCGACAGCTTACCTCGGGGCCCTTTTACGAAGTTCCTTGTGTTACCGTCTCCTGCTGACTCTTCTAATATCGCTCTCACTTCTGCTGGCTTCAAAAAAACAGATGTTCGCTGGATGGTGATGTCCCTATTGCCCCCAGAGCTCGGCCCTCCCAAAGGCACACGGTAACGCATACGTTCACCCAATATTTATGACGACAGACAGACGGGCAGACTGAGCCAGTAAAAAAAAAACAAAAAAAGAGAAAAAAGGAAAGGATCATGACCCCCGTGCCATGCCGAAGATAGCAGACGACGAACCCAGCAATGCTTGCCAGCTCTGCAGGGATGACTGCACTCGATCGGTCGATAAACCACATGTCCTTCCGGAGCCTTAAAACACGCACACACAACCGCACACCGTAGAAACAGCGACAGGAAACTATCCTAACTACCACCGTAACGAAACCGTATCCAAGGAGACAAAAACAGTTTACCTACGGACTGCTGAGGAGCTGCTGTGAGCCCGATCACGGTGATCATAACGCTTGCAACAGATGGTGATATGGGCTTTTTTTTGTGTGTGTGTGAATGTACCTCTCGCTCTATTTAGTCCTCTATCGCACGTTCCGATCAACCACTTTTTAATGGTAGATCTCTGTGTGTGTCATCGCAGTACGTGATCGCCGACAGTCGACGTGGGGGAACCTCTGCGGCACGCAACAACAGCACCAGCAGCAGCAGCACCAGGAAGGTATGCTAGGACCCAGGCGGCGTGTGAACTAACTGCCAGTACAGCAACCCCATAACATTATCATAATAACCGGTGCCCAGGCTGAGTCGCTCCGTCCGAAAGAGGTCGTTGCAGGAGACCTCAGGAAATTCTTAACCGGGCGACCCGGGTGCGCGAGCGTGCATTTGATTAGGCTCGGCCCGCTCGGCATGGAATGATATCGTCCAACGGGGGTCTTTAAACTTCGGGGTGTGAATTTATGCCACATGTGCGTGTCATTTTTTTTTCTTCAGAGCATATCGGTATCCAGATGGGAATGGCTAATTGTTGTCGCAGCACATGCAACTATTTGAATGTTTTAAATGAAACGTTTTTGTTCCGCATTAAAACAATGGTTGTCTCAGAAAGAAGAGGCTCTAAATCGTCTCCATGTTACTCCGACGTTTAACAACATCCCATACCAAAATCCCTCCAAGAACATTATGATGATGCCTCAAAAAACAGTACTCCAATCGATAGAAACTTAATAAACTCTGCTCGCAAGAGGTAATCTTGGCAGAAGTAAACAAAAGTATATTACTGCTTCCATCCACTCCGCTTTTGTATACGTGTGTGTGTGTCTTGCAAAATTTCTCGTGGGATTTGATTTCATTTGTTCTATATTCCCACTTTCGCTTTCGTGCTCTTGTAAAACGGCCTGCTGCTGCCTCAAATCTGTACAAACCGAAGGCTAGCATGCAGCAGAACGCAGAACAACAGCAACAAAAAACACATCAAGAAAGCTATTTAAAACTGCAATAAAATCGCAACAAAGTGTACGGACACAACAACAACAACAAAAAAAACCCAAGACCTTTCGGGAAGAGAGAACGCCGTAACAACGGACCAAGCAGAGGCTGCAGCAGTGACGCTGCACGCACAGAGACCGTGAATCTTCAAACTCCCAGCTGTCTTTCATCTTCACGCGCAGCCTCTTGCGTTCTTTCTCTTTCTCTCCCTCGCTTTCTCCATCGCATTCGGTCTTGGCCCGTGCATTCTTGCTGTAAGGCGAGAAACAACACAGATTAAACTGCTTAAAGAACGCCGCAACCGCATAAACGTGCTGTCTTCTGTGATCCGCGAGCAGTTCGTTCCCTTTTCGTCCACAGAGGTTCTTTGCCCAGGATACGCGAGTACACACGGGCGCACACACACACATTGAGTCAAAATGAAAACTAACGGACGCTCGGTACAAAGTGCTCCAAACCCCTGAGGCGTCGGTGCAAGTACACACTTTGCAGGATGAATTAATGATTAGCACCAGCGAAGGACCCTTGTCCTGTGTTGCGCGATGCAGAAACAAGCAGCCGGATGAGCCGTCAGTTGGGAACGCAAAGAAAAGAAAACAGATGGGATAAGGTAGCCGACCTTACCACCCTCATTGCCGGCCTAAATGACAATACACAACACCGTCCCGTTTGCCCTTTACATACAGGAGCGAAAGCGAAACGGACTATTAAAATTATGCGTAAATTAATGGAAAATATTTACACCACACTCACGGTCACCGTTCATACCCAAAGCATAACGTTTTATTTTATGTTGCGCCATTTGAAATGTGCGCTCGTTAGTGTGTCTGTGTGTGTGAGAGAATGCCCGATGGGAAACGCATCATGCCGCCGTTGCTAAATATCTCCTTACAATATAACTTTACACCAGGACACACCATCGATATAAAATCGGATTGCATACGGGGCGCGCATTGTAAAAAAGAGCGGTAGAAAGGAAAATCCCCGGCTACGAACGTAGCTCACAGTCATGCAACAAACCCCCTTTGTGCTAGGGGATGAATGATTCGTTTCCTACCAGATTCCTCCCACCCGGGGAGGGTCAATATCCTGTGCACACGTTCGCTTCTTTCTAGCACTCCGTTCACTCTTCTGTTCCACCGTCGCATCCGGCTGCCATTACAATTCGTGCCGCTTGTGATTAGTTTTTGGCAGAGGGATCTGTAGGGATGATTCGTAGGGAAAACGGCAGAGCAAACCAAAAAACCGACCAGGCGGCTGAACCAAAACTTCTGGTGAAGATATATGGACCCTCTTGCAAACAACGATTTTGGCAAACCGGGCCCGCTCACGTTCCATATTTCGTACAAACACACCCTTACCTAAATAATCACACAGACACACACACACACAGAGAGCATAAGGATCAACATTCTTACACCCTTGAAAAAAAGGACGCGCGCGTACTGTACAGAAAACGGTCGAATTCTTTCGCGTTCTCCCCATTTATACGGCCGATACGAGGCAGAGAGAAAGTGCGAAAGAGAGCGAGAGAGCGATAGAGAGAGCGAGAGACAGAGAGGGAGAAAGAAAGACAGAAAGCCGTGTGTTCAGCTTCTGCTTGTCCGCTTTGTGCCCTTTAAAACGAAGACAAAAGGCCAGCCATCAGCACCAGCACACGACCTCCTTTTGTCGACCGTCGAGAGTACGAGGACGAAGAAAGGTTGCGTTCTAAGGTACGGGCAAATTTACGTATCAAAATTGTACAAAAATATGAATCAATTAAATGTGAATTCTATTGGAGTGTGTACAAAACACGACACACGCAGTTAATTAACCTGGAACCTTCAGTGTGCTCGGATGTTGGTTACTATAAATCCCTGCTTTGGTCATTCGTGACGATTATGAGCTTCGTGTGCCTCGTGTTAAGAATAAATATCATTGTAATAGAACCTTATATTCAATTCTTCACAAGTAATACGTGAAATTTAAAACATCATTTGAAGCATTGATGAAAACTTTGAGGAGCTTTGACAAGCAGAGAGCCTAAAGTTGGACTTGTCCGAGGATTGTGGACATTGAAGATTTCCCAGGATTCACCAATTTATCTAAAAAGGAGGAGTTTTCATTAATTCTAAGTCAACTATCATACTTCTTATGGGCCGGTCTGGTGGTACAGTCGTCAACTCGTACGACTTAACAAAATGCCACTCATGGGTTCAAGCACCGAATAGAACAATAAGTCACTGAGAGCTAATCTCACTTCACTATTGGGTATGGGCAGGCCTTGACCAACAACGGTTGTTGTGCCAAAGAAGAAGAATAAAAACTATCATACTTCATCAGGTCACAAACTATCATACTTCATCAGGACTAGCTAAGATACTTCAGTAGGACACTCATTAAGGAGAATGCACCAATTATTTCAATGATAGTGTGTTCTCAATTATTACATTTAACATTTTTAGTTTTGATATCTTGAAGTTACTTATTTCAATTTTCCACGACACTTAACTCTCTCAGAGTTATAAGCCATCCAACCTCATCGAAATCTCCGAGAATTGGGGAGATGATGTCATTAAGGATTTCCCAGAATATTGATGTATTCTATCCCTAAAAACTATCTCCAAAAACCTATCCCTAAAATAAGTTTTTATATGTTTTCTCACCTATTCTCAGATAGTAATTAAAGTGTTGTTGTTTTAACAATGTTATTTTAACGACTTCAAGTTACATTCGAAGTCTTTGAGAGACCTTATTCCACCGAGTGAATTAATACAACAAAGTTGCGTTGGGTCCTTGGAGTTGGAATTTTCCAAAAATGATGGATATAAGGATATTTGAGTATTCTCAGTACACGTTAAGATATCTTCATTAATTTGTAATCATCATACTTTCGCGAGTCGCACAAAGTCACACTTTCGTGTTTTGATTTTGTGGATGTCACAGAAATTCGGGAAACCGTGCCAACTATTACCAAAAAAGACAGCCTGCAACGACTGCTTAAAGATTGACTCATCGTTGCGATTCGTGACCTAACTCTATGCGAATGATTCAGTGTACACCAAAATATATCCTCAAAAACAAGACACAGGAATGTACACGAACATCTTACTCACAAAACCCATGATTGTAAGGATCGCGCATCTGTAACAGCTGGGCTATGATCGTACGCTTAGCAACGCAACGAGCCATGGCGTAATGACACATATTAATTCTTGTTAACCAACACATTCCATTTTGTTGCAGCTTTTGCAAGCAACCAAACAACGATCCAACGATCCAACCATCAAAGTGTTATCAGAGCGTAATATGGACAGGCTGTAGGACATCACTCGCCTGTCAGTAACGTACACGAGCTACAACAGCGTACGCATTACTGAACTGTTCTTACCTCACTCACTCGGTGGAATTCGAATCGTACCAATCGTACAATAAAGCAATATAAACCATTACCAATCCACTTGCTGACGGTCGCTACAGCTGTTTACAACGCGTTTTTGGTGCGTTACGCAGGGTTCACCAAACCAAAACACCCACCAAAGTGTAGAAGGGGGCGCCGCCACACTCATTAGAAATTGTTAATACCGGCAGTGATACCGCAGCCTAACACTCGCCGCTTGTTACACCGATGATGGCACACATATGATGGCAGTTGGGCAATTAATAGCTTACTACCGCAACCTTACACAGTACAGACCGGCGGAAGGTGGCAAAGAGGAGCCAACTGCTGGACGGTTGAGAGCACACTCGCTGAAATTCGGACTATTCCATCGCATTACTATTACACAGCGCCGAGCGCGCGCTCCTCCAAAAACCAAATGCGTAAAAACTATGGAATTAATTTTCCACCACAACAAATTTCTAAATTTCACTACCATCACCCTGCGGTAAGAGTGCCGCGCGTCCCCTCATTCCAAAACACTGGAGGAGCTTGAACCGGTCAACAGGTCCGTAGCGGCATCACGGTACGATACCCAGGGCTGGGCACACGTCAAACTCCTCCAACTGCCATCCTCTCCCCTCTGGCCATCACAACGCCATCACAAATTGGGCTGCGCAGGAAAAACGCACGACGAGGTTCAGTGGCACTTCCGTAATGCAGCGCATACACACCCCGGAGCGGCCGTTGACTGATTGACCCGAAACGGAACAGGGCGCGCGCGCTCCCTGACACTGGGGAAAAGCCTCTGGAACTGTGTCTGAAGCGAAAAAAAAGGGTTCGCACAATCGGCAACCCGGCGGCCCAGGCCACATACGATCATACTGGGACCGTTTAGTCTGTGCGTGTGTGCGCAATGAAGATCGAGCGCGAGCACCGTCAGGCACGCGCGCTCGTTCGCGCACGCCGGGCGTTTGCGTGTAGGAGCGATAGTAATAACAAACAGCGCACACACACATATAGACACACAAACACACACACACACACATACGACATAAGAAAAACAGAATAAAATGCTCTCGATGTGCGGCCCAGTGCCTCGGTTGGCTGGTTTTGCACGTACATCCCTCGGTTGTTGTTTTTTTTTTGTTTGCTCCCTATTTCGAAACCGTTTCCCTTTATTTTTTGTTGTTGTTGTTTTGCCTTCCCTCCAAACGATCAATCTATTCACTCTCGTATACGTACCACACACACACACACACACACAGCTCGCACACATGTGTAGCAATAGCAGTGGTTTGCTGTGTTGATGCGCTAACATACAAACGGCACGGGTGCCACATGATCGTACTGCGCTATGCATTTTTACATACAAGCACACACAACAATTCAGTTTTGCACCAAACCCAAAACGTCCAAAAGCCCAAAAATAAAAGGAAAATGATCACACCAGTGACCTTCTCCATCGCTCCAACACAAACGATAAAGGTGAGCACAGCAAACAGGTGCTTGATCTAATCGTCTTAGCTCAACTAATTAGCCTGCCCGCCAGCGCCAGCGCCTTAGGAGGTGTTTGTTTTGCCGCGGGAAACACGAAGCAAACCGAGGCCTGCGACCATCTCCCGGGGTAGTGTGATTTCTGTGCCAATTTTCCTCACATTAGCTGTTTTCCGGACGATCAAGATTTACGATCGCGGTTGGGCCGCTAGCTAACACTCTTGCCACTTTCCTTGGCTTTTCACTGTGTTTTGTTTTCCCTTTTCGCTGCCTCTTATCGCTATCGACACCCCAGCTAAACGGGATCAGCTCCGTTCGTAGAATGGAGGACACGTGGATTATCTTGTGTGAAACCCAGTGTATCGGATCGGTTTCAGAGCTTAGCGTTTAATTTTGTTTGTGCAGAAACTTGAGACTCTCCACATTTAAATTTCACACAAGACACAACATTTGCTTCAAATTGTTCGATTAATGATAGCATTATCGACCACCAGCGTTAGGCTGAGTGATAAGAAAATGGAGTTTTGAAAGTCTCTTTCAAGCACCTTTTGGTATCTCCATCAATCAGCGCCCAGAAGGAAAGGAAAGCCGCACACAGCCACACTTAGCTGGATGTAACCTCAATCCGACCGATAATGGCATTTCCATTTCCAATTGGCTGCTGGGGGGGGGGGAAAGAGCGCGACGCAAAAGTGTTGCCCTCAACACCTGCGCACCGGCACACACACACACACACATTGCACGATATTATTTTTTATTGTTCCATTTTTTTTTTGCGCGGAAGCCCAAAAGTTTCAATCTTCACCCTGCGCATCAACGCACCCCCAATAAAATCCCAAATCAAATAGCAAATGGGTATCCTCCACTCACCCTCCGCCCCACACATTATTAATGCCGGCAGCAAGTACATTAAGCGGGTCGAAAAGTAACCAACTGGCGGCAGGCAGTGAGAGAACGAACGAGCGAGAAAAAAAACGAACGGTTGAAAATAATTTGTTAATCATCGACCAGAGTCATAAGTGGAGCCCACAAACAGGCGTTGGGTCTCGCTGGGCTGGCTCTCGGGGCGAACTAACCACACCAGAAAAAAAAAACGTTAAGGGAGGGGGGAATGGTCCGTTTGCTCCTATTTGAACACACACATATATACGCTGGCTCTTGCACACGATCGCTTTGGCTCTTTTGGTTTGATTCGTTTTTTTTTTTGCTTAACTTGTTTTACTAACCTCCGTTAGTAGAGCTTGCCCATCTGCTAGTTGGGCGGAAAAATAAGAGAGAGAGAGAGAGAGAAAGATGCGCGTGAATCATCAAGCGCTTCATGCGTACAAAACGCGAAACGCACAACACACCACGTGTGTGTATACCGTTCGGGTTGTTCGGATCGCCAACCCGGCATCCAACGGGCTGTTAAGCTACACCAGCGAGCAGCAACCCACAGCCGGCCAGAGCTCCGCTCGAAAGCAGCGGTAGTTTTTCCACCCCTTTGTGTCTATCTCCAGAGCGCGCAAGGGCCACAATACTATTCCTACTGGCGGAGTTGTGGTGTTTGTGTGTTTCGCTACCAAAACGACCGATAATGACCGACCGACACCGGCCAGCTAGTGGCCAGATTTTCTGGCCGCGGCCGCGTGTGCACTTTCTTCGTCTCGTTGCGCGCTTCGTTGCGGCTCCAGAAGGCAGAAAAGCTCCAAAGCCACCACACGGGCCAAGAAGAACTCCAACACGATCAGTCCGTAACACGTTCGTTTGATGATCACTTGCTGTGCGCGATTGAATTGGCGATAAACGCATCGAAAACGTTTGCCTTTTATGCGCTGTACGCTTTCCCCCCACCTGGCCCCGGGGAGCAGTGAGAAAACCCCTGGTGCGGTGATTTTGGCAGGTGTGAGAGGTCAAGTCATCGAACGACTTAATCGAGCCCGAACCCTCTTCTACAGCGTAGCCGGTGTGCGAAACTTGCGCGTCGATTTGGCGTTTGATTTCCGCACGGAATGGTGGTGCCTAACGGTTTACAATTAGAAATCTCTTCACTCTATATGCCTAAGCGTTCCAAGATGGATGGGTTTTGGTTTCCGCCAAAACGGAAGAGGTTAAGTGTGGTTTTTGTGTAGGCGAAATTTGCCTTGCTCTTTGTTGAGTGTTCAAAACTATTCTCTCTCGTCCTACAGTGAAGGTGTGTGTGTGTGTTGAATGCAATGAACACCCAACTTCTTTAGAAATAAATGGGACTTCAAGCATTTTCTTACAATAATTATAGACTACAAGCAATTTCAGAAACGGTTTTAATCAGCTAAAAAACCACAACATGCTGTGATGCACTCCCTTTGTCAAATTTGTACATTTTATGAGGATCTGCGACTCAAATAGACACATTTTGTATCAACAACTATCTTGAATCTTGGTACGAAACCGTTCGTAACTTATTGATGATTGGGTCATTTTTAATCGGGTTGGTAATGGACAACCGAGTCTTGGGTCGGTCTCGTGGTACAGTCGTTAACAAGCACGACTTAACAACATGCCCGTCATGGGTTCATAACCCGAATGGGGATCGCACCCGTAGAACCTTGCAATGGGGGGTAAACAATAAATCCCTGAAAGCCCAAGCTCCACTAAGTTAGTAGTGGTCTACAGACTTGACCGACAAAGGTTATGTGTTGTGCCTAATGAAGAAGAAGAAGATAATGGAAAACTGAAATAGGACAGGACCGGAACGCGTTGAGGTGTGTTAGTAAGTTTGGCACGACAATTAGGTCTGATTATTTCGATTTTAAGCAGTCAATTGTTGCATTGATGCAGAACCTCTATAATAAAAATCAATTTTGATGACCACAGTCGGCAAAGTGTACCTTGCTAGTACCTTAGATGTGCTAGATACTGTGCGATGGTATGGAAAGATGTGACTTATAGTGATAATAATGTATGCAGAATTGATTTAACTCGCCTGACTACTTAATGACACATATTTCAAAGAACTTTCACCAGTCATTGACGTTCTTTTAACATTTTTAATCAAATAATTTGAACAAAATTTGTAAAAAAGGCTATAATCCTTCGAACATATTGAATAATATTTGGGATTTTTGAACAAATGTCGAAAACATTTGAAGAATCTTTATAAAATGTCAATATGTTCTATGAAATCCTACTATCGGTAAAAGAGAGACACAAATAAAATGAACAAAGAAACATTCTCTACTTAGAACTTTGGTTCAGTTCAATAAAGGATAAAATGATAAGAGAGACACTAAGCAACCACGAAAAGATAGAATATGAACAATAGCAAAACTCATAAAGAATAAACATGAATGAAAAGAATATGTATGTTCCTGTAACACCAAAATCACCAAAAGGCATTATAACTTTAGTCCAAAATTGTTGCATGTTGTAGTAATTAAAAGATTGTATTAAGAACTCAAAAACCTTATTAAAAAAAGCAACTTCAAATGCCTTGCACAACAATATGCGCAATACTAACAATACCTCCCAAACACACACGTCATCCAAATCTCGTCCGCCAGTTGGTTCGAATAAAATTCATTACTCCGGGCGCTCTCTTCCTAATCAACCCGTCTGTCACGGGGACCGATTCCGGTCCTTTCAGAGTCCTTTCAGGCCGAATCACACACACCCCAGCAGTATTCTGTTGCCACCGCTTCCCACCTCGGAGTATTGAAAAACGCGTACCCGATTGGTGGAACAGCACACTACACACACACACACACACACACACACACAGCCGCCACCGCGCTGAGCCCTTTGTCACAAAAATGTGTGTTTCCCCCTCCGGTGCTCGATCTAACCAACACACAAATGTGTGCACACGCACGCACACAACCGCACCAAACGTGCGTGCGTGTGTGTGTGTGTATAGCAAGTACAAGGACCCTCTTCTTGTTTTATCCCGTCAGGCAGGCAGGCAGGCAGGAACGCTTCAAACACACGGCCTACTGTTGCCCGCTGCAGAGAGCAGAAAATCAGAAGGGGGCATCGACAAACGAGATCCTCGAGGAACAATTCTCGAAAATACACACAATCACACACATACACACACAGAGTTAGACGCGTACAGGACGACGCGCACGGTGCAACTTCCCGTACGCACGCCGGCGGTAATGCTCGCGCTGATGCGCCGCGCTGTTTCCGTTCACCCCAACGCTGCATACAACAACTACAGAGGGGGGTGGTGGTGGTGTACGGGGATATTAACATGTACACATTGTATTGCCGAGGGTTGTTTCCCGATTTGTGAACGCGCGCCGCCCGATGGCCCGGGTACATGATATTAGGAAACTGATGAAACGTAATACAACCGAACCATGCGTACGTGTGAAATATGTGCAGCCTGTGGGAGAGGCTTGGGGAAAAGGGCAGCGCTCAGCTGCCGGCAACGCACACGCATTAACTGTATCCACGAGTGAGCTGGCCAGCATCTGGTCGGTCGGACCGCAGCGGGGATACGTCTGCTTTTCAGCAGCAATTAGCATTTTCTTTTGGGGGCGCTGGTCTAAAGAATCCAACAAGCAAACCCCGAAAATGATCCGCAGGGAGGTTGATTTTTATGAAAAAACAATTCCAGTTATGTCCGAATCAGGAAATTCGTACCGACCCCCAACAAACCCCACCGATGCAGAGGTGGAGCCGGGTGGGAAAGAAGTGGCATAATGCTCGAAGCTAATGTCGGTTGTTCCTGTTTTGTTTCGGGGGTAGAAGAAGGCATCGCAAACGCCGAGTTTTTTGGCTTGGTTTCCGCAACTGCCCAGAAGCGCACTCTCCTGGGGCGCAATTATGGTGTTGTGGGCATTATTATTGTTATTAACCACACTGCACACACAGGTTGGCTCTCTTTCTCGCTTTGGCTGTGTGTGGGGAAGGCAGGGGTGGGAGTTTCTTGTCGGTTTTGGATGAGTATAATGGTGCATTACCTGATTTCTTCTTCTCAATTCCGGAACCGTTCCTGCCAAGTGGAATTGTAGCTGAATCCGATGCTGCTGCGATTGCTGGCTCTGCCCGACGGCGCGAGGGGTAAGTAATTTTCCTCGCTTTCCCCTTCTGTATGACCGACCTAAACACACACACTCATACGCACACACAAACGGCGTGCGGGCGTGAGGAGGATGATGGGCTTTTCCTTTGCTTTTCTTCAGCTATCTCTCTAATGCACCACACACCACGACGCACGGTTCGATCGAGGTTGTTCACCAGGCACAAGCAGACCAAAGTGGCTCAAAAGCCAGCCTATATTATACAGGCAACAAAAGCCAAGCACAAACATACACACATACACACGTTCACACAAGCTAGCCGCTCGACTTGGAAGCAAAATTTGAATTTCAGTTCTCTCTGAGGGGCTTCTTTCTTCTAATCACTTTAATCTTCCGTTTCAAACACTTATCACAAACACGGGCTGCTTGGATTTTTCCTGGAAAAATATGGGTACGAAACGATATTTGATATTTGAGTTGTTATTATGATGACACACAACGGAGCAAGGCTATGGTTGCTTCGATCAATCGGTCAACTGGTTTCGTACAATTCAATTGTTCTTTTGTCTTGTTATTTGAGACCTGATGCAAGGAGCTAACGAACAGGGCTTCTGGGAAATTTTAAATTTTAATTAATCTTTTTACTGCTTATTTAGTGGGAAATATTTAAAAAAGTAATTTGAAGTAATATTAGGAAACTTAAAAAATAAAAATAAAAACACTTTCTCATGTAATAGTGGTTTAGAATTGCGCCATATACCGTCAACTTCCTAAGAATATGCGACTTCAATGCTACAATTGACGCGTTGTAACGCAATACGCAATAATTCTTTCGATAGCGTCCTACGCGATCCTTTTTTCCACTTAACTGGTCTAAAACCACGTTGCCTCACGGTACGAACTATCTTTCACATTTCCGCTTACAATTTCGGATTATAAAGGACTCGTGCAGTTGATCTCTTGGCGGGAATAAACACTCCTTTTCTCTCCTCACAAGGATAACCGAACGAACCAACAAAAATACTGCTAATTCCTGCTAAACTCACACTGAACTGTCTCCAAATGATCGGAAATCGTGTGAAATGATGGCACAAAGTACAGTTCTTTAAAATATATTTCACAACTTTACCCACTCGACAAGGAAAGCGTTTCCACACAACAAACAAAAGTTTGCACCGAGTGTGCTGCACACAATTTTTATGGCGCGTTTTCAGCAGCGGTGAGTGACACGGAGGAAAAACACACGCTGTGTTCGCTTTGTAACGCGCAAAACAAGATTGAGCGTGCTGCCGAGCGCGCCGTGTGCTGTTGGATGTGGGTTTTCGTTTCTGTCTGCCCCGTCCACACTTTTGGGCCCCGATGTGCGCAGCGAGCGGCGTAGCCGAAGGCAGATTTTCCCTGCCCGACGCGTCGTGTTTTGAGGGAGCGTGAAAGAGACGGACCGATCGAGCCGAATGCACACACCGTACGTTTCACGCTGATGGTGTTGATAGGCGGGAACGTGGTGGCCCTTGCGAAAACCCCCTAGAGATTGGTGGCATGTTTTTCTTGCGCGGAAAAGTATTGGAATGTTTTGTTTTTGATTTGGGTAATTTTACATTATATGTCTTCTATAGCATAAATAGTTGGATAAATGTTGCAAAATTATGAAAATAATAGTATCTATAAAAAACTTGTTTTTATTATCGTTTGGTAGTATCATAATAGAATAACAAAAAAGCAAAAGATATTGCAAATGTTAAAATTTTAATATGATACGATTGTTCAATTTTGTATCAAATCACGTTTGATTAAAAATAATGGTATTCCAAAAATATCTTGTCAGTATTTTTTAATTTTTTGTTATTATATTCACTACGAGGTTTTGTGCAAGGTTTTTACAAAATATATGTAGGGGAACATGGGGCTAAATGGGCATTTGAAGCAATACGGGCAACATTAGACTGGTAAGACAAACATAAAGATTCAAAAAAAATTATGGAAGTCTTATATCAACACTGTTATAAAACAACTACCAATTAAAATATAAATTACGATGTAACAGCACACATGTGTTATTTTTAACAATGCGAAATTAATCTTTTAGCTATACAGTCTTTCCCCGAGTTACGCGACACTCGAGTCACACGAGTTTTTATTTTTGACAGTTCAAATGTCAAATCAGTACAATTTCTATCAATTTTAAAGGAAATATACTAACAAAATAACAAAAATTAACAGAAATAACCGAATTTTCTACACCAATTTCTTCAAATAAGTAATAAATTATTCAAATGAACTAGATTCCATCAAATGTCATGATTAATCAAGTATATTTTGGATGTAAAACGTGCTATTCAACATACGCGAAAATCCGAGTTACGCGAATGTCTCCGGAACGCATTTTTCGCGTAACTCGGGGAAAGACTGTACACAACAATACGTGGCAGTTTTTCAGAGTATCAAATCATCAAATCAAATATATGATATTTATACATGGTTTTTATGATGAAAGCAGAAAAATTTATGGAAATTGTTAGTAATATGATAAAATGTAGAAATTTTCCATATGGGTTAGGATGCGCAGACATGTTTGAGGTAAAATGAGCAGCTTATTTTGACATATTTATGGGTAAGTTAAAAAAAAGTATTTATTAAATTGCTTAACAAACACATGTTGCCCCACATTGAAATACCAATATAAATTAAAATGGTCTCTATTATGACTCTAGCTATTTTAACATTGTTCCACTTTTTACAACCCGTCACAACACTTCCAGTACACCTAATCGAAATGGCACGTGTAAAGGCCGGGCTACATTGATCGTACTCGCAAGCGTAATTTTGATTTTCACTAGCGCATCTGGCGGCGGCTGGTGGAAGCTTTTTTTGGTCATCGAGGGAATGGACCTGCCGGATCTCAAAATTTATTAGTTTTTCCATCGTTTTCCATTGCAAAAATGGATGCAATGCGTGCAAGACATGTGTATCTACGTTTTACAAAACTTTTCTCCTCCGATTTAAGTAAAAAACATGGAAAATTAACGTATTTTCTGGAGCGGCTCCAAATTGTTTGGCAAAATGCTTCGGTCAGCCGCCGCCAGATGCGCTAGTGAAAATCAAAATTACGCGTGCGAGTACGATCAATGTAGCCCGGCCTTAACTACGAGCTAACGGGGTTTCATGCGACTGGTGGCGTCACCTATCTTACGCTAGCGATACTAACGTGAAATGTTTCAGCACCAACTTTCAAAATTCGGTTGCGATGCGGCCGTTGTGCAGCGACCATTGATGACGCGCATGCATTTTGCTATCAAATTTGATTGCACCAAAACTGTAAACAATCACAACAGCAAAAAATGAATTTAAAGACAGATAATTACAAATAAATCATTTGCGTACGTGTTTTCTCATTACTGTCAACACTCTGGCGCACATTAATTGAAAAATGTTGCCTCACTCCTTCGTGACCCCACGTGTCGCCGCAGCAAGTGTGAATTGTTATGACAATCACTGCCGCCAAGACGCTTAATTATCTACCAAAATCGAGCGCCACTAAATTCAACCAAAAACAGCAGCAACAAAACCATCCCCTGCGCATCACCGATTACACTATCGCACCCTCGTACCAAAAACATACGCGCACTGATCACCTTTTGTGTTTTAGTTCTTATCTTCCATTGGCCACCGCAAGCCAGAATAGGCTTTCGCGTACGCACAACGCGAACAGGAACATCCGTTTCTTTCCCCAAAAAGTCTGATTTCCATTCCGGCTCCGGGTTGCGATAAGGTTGTCGTGCCACACGGTCAAACAGATTGAGGTACGGCGGATCGGTAATGGATGTGTTTTTTGTTTTATTGTTATTTATTGCGAGGGTTCAAAGAAACAAAATAGACCTAAAACAAGAGAGGAAGAGAGAGACCGTGTGCCATGGTTGAGAGTGAGGTTGCAAGACGTCATCTACAGCTTTTTCAGCAGTGCCTTTGCTTCGCGCTGCGCTTCACGATCATCCGCCGTGCTGGAACGACCATGAAATTTAGCAAATCATTCTTAGCGACCTTCAAAGCAAGTACAACAAGCACAACATCAAAAACTCACCGTGGTGCAGTCTGATTAGCGGCCAGCTCAAGCAACGGACGGGCCTTTTTCGCCTGCTTCAGTGCAATGTACGTCTCGCCCAGCATCAGATGGTTGAGGGGGAAAAAGTTGGGCTGCAGCTGCTCGGCCCGCTCAAAGTACCGGAGTGCGTCCTCGTACGTCGCCTCCGGAATGTCGTTGGTAAAGGTGTGGATCATCTTCTTCTGGAACCAGGCCAGCCCGGCCAGCTTGTGGTAGAAGCGACCGAGCACAAACCAAGCGAACGGGTCGGAACTGTCCAGCTCCGTTGCGCGCCGCAGATGGCGCAAGATCGTGCTGAGCTGCAGGACACGCTCCTTCAGTCCCTCGATGCCGGTCTTTTCCGCCAGAAAGATGGCGTAGTACTTGTGCGACTTGGCCGCTTCCGGCTGTAGGGCGAGCGCCTCCTTCGCATACTCGAAGCCCTCGTATATGAGTGCGGCCAGCTGTTTGGCGAGCTGCTCGTCGGCCGTCAGCTCGCGTGACATCGAGTACACCACACGACACAGCCGCCATAGCGTTTCGTAGTCCGGGTCCTTCAAATGTTCCCCGGAAGAATTGGAAATGAAAAGCCCCGTTAGTTAAAGCCTGCTACGCGCACCCTTAACCGGGCCTTTGGGTTCTTACCGTTTTCTGCTTCCTGCTTGCTACTAGCAGCTCGTACGCTTCGCGAAACTTGTACTCAGCGAACAGCTGATCGGCTTCCTTCCACGTGCTGTCCTCCATGTTGCCGGTTGAAGCGGTACCGCGTTACTGTTCGCCTGCAGCGATCTCGCGACACTGCAGAACCAGTTTCACCAGTGCGCTTGGTGGACCTTGGGAAGACATGGGCAAAGGGACGGAGGGCTCCCACTACAAAATCGACCGATTCGGACGTCGATTCTGTACCCCCACCCCACCCCACTCGGGCTCGAGCTCTCCGCGGGTCGGCTGCAGTAGCCGCTTATCTGCGTTTTGGACAGCAAAACGCAATTCCTCGTCGCTCTGCCGCCCGTTCCAGCAGTCGGGTTCGCCGCCCTCCCCGGAGGCACAATTTTGCGATGTCATTAGGGTGACTAAGCACAGTGCCGTTCGTACCCGCTTCTAGCGCTTCCTGGATGTGTTGAATGGAACTCTATCAGCTCTCATCTGACACTCTCTTACTCTCTCGAACGCTCTCTTTGTGCGGCACACGAATCACTATGAAACATAAAACAATTCGACAAAAGTGCAACAGAAGCTTTGCGGTAGCGTTCCGGAAGCTTCCGTTTGTGTTGTGCTTATCTTCAAGATATCTGCCGCGTACGTACAATTGGAATGATCTCTTTACAATGAATGTTACAAACACATTTCCAGTATTTGAAGGAAAAATCAGACTTTGCTAATGATGCTTATTGTTAACATATTGACACTTATTCATGTGTTTTGTGACATAAATTTGAACAATAATGGAACTTTATTTCTTCATCTGATCACTTTTACTTCGGGATTGCTCTCTTCATTTTTAATCATCATATTTGAAATTAAAAAAAAAAAGTAATGGGTAATTCAAAAAGCAAATTCTAATGCTAAAGACCTGTTCAGATAGAAGTCTAGTTATCTAGTTTTATTTTAAAAAAACAGGTGCTATATGGAACTTTTTCATAGTTATTTGAAGGCATTGGAGCACACTATACAATCTTCGAACAGTTTTCATACGCAAGTGCTTGTGTGCAATAGTTATTAACGTTAGAACTACAGTGTTGGAATAAAAAGGAACTCGAAAAGTTTAACATGGTCCGGGAAGAGACAAGTCGAATCTGTTTTAAAATGTAGGTTCCTAGTCGATACTGTCATACAGGGTTTCCCACGATTTATTGGTCAGTTCCCATGAATTTTTGGTTGGTTCCCATCAATTTTTGGTGGGTTCCCATAGATTTTTGGTTCTTTTCCATAATTTATTGGTATTTTCCGATTGGATATCAATACAATTGGACCAACAAATTTTGGGAAACGGCCAAAAAATCGTGGGAACGCACCAAAAAAATATGGGAATACACCAAAAATTTATGGGATCCAACCAATAAATCGTGGGAAACCCTGTATTTCTAAAGCATGATCCTATATCTTCTACAAATATAAATACTAATTTTGTTACGAAATTTGCCAACAAATTGAAATCATGACAAACCGTTGGCAGGTAAAGGCACAAAACACGAACTTTTATAAACAATAAACTCAAGTCAAACATAAACACAATAATTATACAACAATTGAAAAAGAAAAAGCTACACAAAAACTATTATTGCATTGCATACTGCTGGAGAAACAAGCTAAATAAGACGATTTATCGATGGTGCGGAATCTAATGAGAGGCATCAAAGGATCGTTCATCTGTACATCAACATTTTAATAATTTATTTATATTTTTCATTAAAATGTCCATAAAAAATCTTTCGTTTGGAGCCAAACTCATGTCCCTATATTCAAAAATTCTTATTTTACAGCCTCTTTCTACCAGTGGCCAGGTTCTAAACGAACTGGTTTTTAGTATTACTGAAGATTGAAAACAAATACATCTCTTATTTTAAGCATTTCCATTCACATATGCATGAGTGTATGAGTATATCTGGAACATAAAAGCAAGTTTATGTACACAAACAAAATCATATAATAGCTGTTTACTTTAAAACAAATATGAGATTGCATTAGTGCACTGTTTTCTTGCACGCCACAGATCTTGAACATCATTAAAAATATATGTGCAAGTATATTTGTTGTGCTCCATTTTGCACGATGACAACCATCTTAAACAAATTAAAGTTAAATGAATAAAAAAACTAACAACAAACTCTACAGACCATAAAAAACAGCAAAAATTGACACGAATTGTAGTGAAGGCTGGACAAAAAATCCTTATTCCTAATTGACCTAGGCATAGGGGCAGGCATTTCACAGCACTTCTTTATATACTGACCTTTTAAAAGGTTTTTTGGAATAATCATTGCTGATAGCTTACTATCTACCCAGCGTATAATATAACGCAAATTTTAAACTTTACACAGTCGTTAACTTTAGGAGCAGAATTTTTTTTAATAGAACGGCTTGGAGACAAACTCTTTTCATTATGGCAATTCTATTTATGTGTGCGAAGAAACCAAATGTTGAGTAATAAAACGTTCTTTAAACACAGATCAATGAAAACATGAAAAAGAATCGTTATTGCGAATCGAACAAAGGATTTGCAAAGAAAAAGCTAAAGGCAAAATAAATGTTTAGATTAAATTTAATAACAAGCTTAGAAAATCTTAATCAAGATTCATTAGAAATACAATAGAATCGGGGAGAAAAACAAAACTTTTCTTACTAAAAAGTAGGAAACATTAAATTATTACATTTTCTGGACATGTTTGCCGACCCCTGGATCTTGGCTTTACAAGCTGCGTGAAGCTACATTCGCTTCTCTTGGATGGGCTGCATTGGGTCGTTTGATGCACTTTCGTATTCATTTTTCCATTTGCCGGGTTCATTCGGGTAACATATAGCTTATCTCTCTCCCAACACCACTACCACCCAGGGTTTGTACACTTGTTACATACCCTCCACGAACGATAAGGAAACGTTGCAGGGGGGAGGTGCTAGGTGAATCAAGGGCTTCAAATCTCCTTTGTCAGCTTGCGAGTTGCCGATTGCGATAAGCGACCATTACCGATAAGAACAGGTCAAGATGTATTGTGGACGGGGTGGCAAACAGCAACAACAACTTCAAGCAGGGATCTAAACAGGTATGTTAGGCTCCCGGGGGGGAGGAGAGTGAAAAAAAGCCCCCGTTTGGACACGGAAAGCAAATTAGCAAGGAGGGGTGCAAAAAATCAAGCACCCGCGATTAATTGGTATGGCTCGCAGGGTGGCAGGTTCTCGATGACTTCCAGCTGTAGTGTAATTGACAGGTAAGACTAAAAATAGCCTGATATCTGTTGAACTTTAGCCCCTGCATTTTCCATACCTGTTCTTGTCTAGTATGTTTACAATTATTTGAAAACAGCAGTTGAAAGTAGCAAAACGCAACACTCATATTAATTTTCATGGCCATTGATTTTCAATTTATTTCACAAACACGCGTGTAACAAAAACGAACTAGAAACTTTTGTACATTTTCTAACCGACTAGCGTACATTGTGCGGGATTGATTGGTAAAACCAAAATTTCAAAAAATAAAACTCTCCTAATGCACGCAACGCCCTTCATTGCGCACTTGTCACTTTAAAATTCACTTGCAAGCGATGGTGCACCCCAAAAAGGCACGGTCTACTTTGACCACACCGCACGAACAGTCCGTGGTAACAAGGCACCCTTTCGCCCCCCCCCCCTCCCTTCAACACACACACACACACACACGGCTCACAGCACGCGAAGCTTGATGCAGCCCGCGTTCTTACAGTTTCCGCAACAGTTCGGTGGCCTCTTCGCGGCAGATCCGGTCGTCCTCGCACCGCACCTCGACGGCGGCGGCCCGCTCGAGCCACGCTTTCGCCTCGCCCGGCTGCTTCAGCGCCAGATGGCACTTGCCAAGGTACAGCAGATTGAGCGCGTAGAAGCCGGGCTTGATGGTTTCGGCCTTGGTGAAGCATTCCAGCGCCTCCGCGTACGAGGCGGTCGGTGGGTTCGGGGCGACCGAATTGATGAGCTTGCGGGTGATCCAGTTCACCTCGGACAGTTTGTAGTTGAACTGCCCGAGCATGTGCCAGATGCCCGGATCGGACGTCCCGTTCAGGGCGACCGCGCGCTGGAAGTGTTTCTGCACGTTTTCCAGCTGCTTGATGCGCTCGGTCACCCCGTCCAGGGCGGCCTTCTCGGACAGGATGGCGCCGTACCACTTGTTGGCGCCGAAGTTGTCCCCGTCCGCGTCCAGGGCGGCCGATGCGTGCCCGAACGCCTCCCGGACGAGCTTCTCCTTCTCGTCGTCGATGGTGGACTGCTTGGAGAGGAAAAACACGGTCCTGGCGAGGCGCCACTTCACCTCACAGCTGTCCCGTCCGTCCTGGTTGGTTGGGGGGAGAAACAAACGGAAACCACTGTTACATTCACCAGTTTTGCCAACCAACACTTTAGCTTACCGTTAGCTTCTCGATCATGTCCAGCGAGTCCTGGTACTGGCAGCTCTCGAACAGCTCGTCCAGCAGCTTCAACTCTTCGGCCGACATCGTGGCAGTAAAACGCAAATATCGATTTGTTTATGTGTGTTTTTTTGTGAGCGCGAGCGAACAAAGGAGGCCACCCTACGCCTCCTACGATTGCCGTGTGCAACTGCAGCAACGGAACACCACACGAGGGAGAAAAGTCAAACGCCGCGTCACGTCACGTCAGAACGGAGGACCGTTGGAAAGTAAAACTCGGGGCTCTGCGTAAAAGCCGCGACAGTCCCGGCCACAGTCACAGTTAGACTCGATACGAAAATGTGCCACCCTCCAGTGCTACTTTGGTGTCACTCCCCTTCCTTTCCCGGTACCTCCCCTACTCTCCCAGTGCAGGGTGGATAATCACAAACACTACCAGCACACACCAACCGCACCACTAGCACTGCAACCAAAACAAGTGTACGGGCGCGAACGGAACCCGGCTACGCTACGGGTGGGGCGGTGGGTTCGAATATGGTGCCGAGGGTGTACACGTTTTATCAGACAAACGCGCCGGCCACTATCGTCATCGAACGCTGCGCTTCGGCTTGCCGCACGAGAGTGGCTTTGGTGTGTGTGTTTGCGAAGTTCTACGATTTCATTGCCATTGAGGGGCCAAAGCTTCCTCAGTGTGAGTCGACGGGGCAGCTAGGGAGGGAAAGGCAGCGTGCCGCTTCCGATCGAACACATTGATTTGATGAATATGCAACGGTTTTTGACTTTTCAAACCAACCAGAATGCTCCGCTCGGGTGGGGTGGTTGGAAATGCTTCCGAGTTCAGGTGAGATATGCAGTTATTTTATTTACACCATCGATGGGTGCTTATCGGGTCGTTTGAATGTATTATTGAATAAAACTAAATATCGGGATGATGAAACATTGTGATGCACAGTTGAAATATCGGTCTCACTGCTCTGTTTGGAGCAGTCTCAGGTATGTGTATATGAAAAATTGATTTTCTGCGTGACTCCTTCGTTCATGCATCTGCCCACTGTGCGCACATGGTCGACTTGAGGGTCGTGAAGCATTTCTTTTTACACACATTTATTTTAGTATCATAAACAATTCTAAACTCTCTTCAATAGTTTTGCATTGGTTCCACAATTTATTGACCGTTTCAAAATTAATTACACGAAATATAGATTACAAGATACAGGGTTTCCCACGATTTATTGGATGGTTCCCATCAATTTTTGGTGGGTTCTCATATTTTTTTTGGTGCGTTCCCGCGATTTTTTGGCCGTTTCTCAGAGTTTTTTGGTCCAATTATATTGGAATTGTATTGTATTGTATTGTATTGGATTGTATGGAAACGCACCAAAAAATCATTAGAACTGACCAATAAATCGTGGGAAACCCTGTATCTAGAAAATGGTAAGAAATATACAATAGAAAGAAATTAAATTTACTTTTGAGAAAATCATCAGCCGGAATTTGTACCCAAAGTTTTTGAGAACAAGATGTTTGCACACACACAAAGATTTTTGCGACCAAGAGTTTTGCGACCAAGAAATTTGCGACCAAGAAATATGCGACCAAGAACTTTGTGACTAAGAACTTTGCGACCTAGAATATTGCGACCAAGAGCTTTGCGACCAAGAGTTCTGCGATCAAGAGCTTTGTGATCAAGAACTTTGCGACCAAGAGCTTTGCGACCTAGAATATTGCAACCAAGAGTTTTGTGGCCAAGAACTTTACGACCAAGAAATTTGCGAACAAGATTTTTGAGACCAAGAACTTTGCGACAAAGAACTTTGCGACCAAAATTTTTTGCGAGATTTTTGGTCCAAATGTTTTCGTTCACGTCTGAGGAGAATTAGGATGTTACTAAGTCAGGTTTAGCTTTTGAAGCAATATTGGAGATCGTATTCATATACAGGTATTCTCCGATGTACGCCATACGCAATATGAGCGATTTTGTTATACGCGATATGCTTAATTTGACAGGTCTTGGACCAAATTGTACTGATTTGATACATTAATTGATAAATGCAAAATATTATCCTTTTAATTGAATTTCTAAAACTACTACAACTACAACTACAAAAAGGTACAACATTGTAATCTTCAGTTGGAATCAGATCAAGTAGCTAATTAGGTGTTATGTTACTAATACTTCTACTAACTGAATAATTGCTGGGATTAAAATCAGGTTTTCAAATCAACACACTGTTAAAAAGGCATATTTTGTTATTGAGCATCAAATTTAGTGTTAATATGACAAAGTTTCTCATCTTTAAATAGTACAAATAACAAATGTAGTAAATTTTTGTAATTCAAGAATTTTGTTCTTTGATACCAAATCAATTTATCTGTGTGCCATGATAATGTGTGAAAACATTATTTTTCCATTTTCAACTCCCGATTTCAAACCATTCACAACAACCCTGCAACATTGTTTATGGCATCTTCTTTTTTATGGCACACGCCAAAACACAACCCTAACTGTCAAAACTGTCAAAAGCTCGCCTGCTTATAGCCAGAGTGGCCAGATTATTTTTGCGGTTTTCGGTAGGCGCATCAAAATTTTATCGGTAGTTTTCGGTAGGAGTTAAAGATTTTTTCGGTAGTTTTCGGTAGGCTTTGAAGTGTTGAGCGGTGGGTGGGGGGAGGGGGGTTGTCGGAGATGGAAGCTAATCTGTCCCATG